>NW_027316278.1:25428973-25851473 GCF_026437365.1 Eucyclogobius newberryi
TTGACCATAATTATTTTTCATAGCCAATATTGTATTGAGTAATTAAGTACCATAATGTATTAATAACTGGCTTTAATCATTTTCTCCTGGCACAGTTTCATCACATCATCATTTTATAGCATTACAACCTCAACATTTTACTCTTACTTTAGCCGGCTGGACCACATTAAAATGCATCAGAAGACCCAAAAAAGGTCTGAAAATCTGTTCATTCATTTAAAATAATGTGCTAATGTGGCTGTCGACCCTTAACGCCCACAAATACGCCCAAAAACATATCTGGGACGTGTGTTATTTGTACAGGGAGTAGAGGTGATGTCAGCGGAATACCAAGTTGCATTGTGGGATTTAAGTTATCAATATTTGAGCTTGTGAGGTGTTGAGAATAAACTAGCTGGCAAACAGATGCCCAGGCGTTTGGGTGCGCTTTGTTTGCGTTGAAGAAAGTTCCCATATGTGAATTGTTCACTGACAATGGCAATAAAACTGATTCTGATGACGTGGTGAGGGGCCCCCAAAAATGTTTTCGCTTAGGGCCCCCTGAAGGCTTGGGCCGGCCCTGTGTGTGCGTGTGTGTGCGTGTGTGTGTGATGCGTCCGTGTGTGTGTGTGTGTGTGTGTGTGTGTGTGCGTGTGTGTGTGATGCGTCTGTGTGTGTGTGTGTGTGCGTGTGTGTGTGATGCGTCCGTGTGTGTGTGATGCGCCCGTGTGTGTGTGTGTGTGTGTGTGTGTGTGATGCGTCCGTGTGTGTGTGATGCGCCCGTGTGTGTGTGTGTGTGTGTGTGTGTGTGTGTGTGTGTGGATAAACCCATGTATCTTATTTATTAGGGAATAAAACCAATATGATGAACCCTAGATGATATTAACCCTTGATTTTTTGTTGTGTATTCTTTTAGGATATATAAATTAGCTACTCTTATGTACTGTTGGTGCCCTTTTACTCCACTTTTTTGACGACTGTTAAAGAATATGTTGTAGAACATGTATTTACCTTTTTGGTTAATCCACAGCAAAGTTACAGAGGTAGTAAAATGATCACACAAATTGGCCTAAAACATTGTTTATATAAAATATTATTATTATTATCCATCCATCCATTTTCTACCGCTTGGTCCCTTTCGGGGTCGCGGGTGACTGGAGCCTATCCCAGTATTATTATTATTATTATTATTAGTAGTATTAGTATTAGTATTAGTATTAGTATTATCTTATTATTACCTTTTATAACAATCTGGCCACATCAAAGATCAGGAACATAAGCTTTGATTATTATATTTTATTCTATTTCAGGTTTTAGTTTTTCTTTTCCCACTTGTCCTGTTTGTGTCCTGTTTGTGTCCTGTTTGTGTAGTGTAGTTATTTAAAAAAAAGCTGATCTGTGTTTGAACAGCCCTTCATTACACATGTTGTAGTCAACTGAACACTGTTTTTGAAGGACAAGACATTTCGACTTTCATCCAAAAGCAATTCTCAATCAATCTGCGGGTCTAGTCTGAGAACTGCAAAATTCTTATAGGAAATAATGTAAAAACAGGGGAAAAGAGGTTAAATGTACATACAATAGTATATTTGTGGTCCTAATAATGCAGAGAACTAAATGTCTGTCAGGACATATTTTCTCTCTGAATTATGAATTGTTATAACATGAATATTCACCACTGCACTGGCCTTTATTTAATGCAGAATTAAACAATTTTGCATGTCACGCATACAACCATTGATATGTATGATGTTTTCTTCACCACTATAACTATAAAAGAAGAATGTATTGCCAATGTTTTTTGGTGTTTGGTAAAACATGAGCAGTAGATAGTAACACTGCGTTCCAATTGTTCTGGGAGGTTGAAACTCAGAGAGACGTTTTCTCAGAGTTTCTGAGCGGTCATGGACTATAATGACTCAAATCAACCAAAAAGCAGCATAATACTTTAAGTACTAATACATACATAAGACTTTATTCCACTCCGCCCACTGTTCCCCTCTTTTCCCACGTGATCACCACTTCCGTTGTAATCGCATTTCCGGTCCAGTGGGAACTTCGTTGGTTTAAATGGCGCAAATGAGCAGCTGCCATTGGCTTGAGTGGACCGCCATCTTTGGCTCTGTGGGCTTGGTTTGAATGGAGAACGAGGGAAAGGTCTTGTCCCTACAATATACTATAAAGTAGATTGACTTGTTTAAAATATGCAGTGTTCAGTGACCAACAAGTCAACAATGCACCGATTCCCTGGGCGGCCAGAAAACTGCTTTTTAGTCTGTGTAGAAGTTATTTTCTCTCCAGGTCGACAGCTCTGTGTGAACTAATACAACTGGAAGAAGGATTATGTCGTGTGGCGGCGCTCGAGCGCGCTTCTGGAATAAGGCGACGTTCTTTTGTAGAATTTCCCAACATAAATTAGTTACTATGGGTCGCCATGGTGACAATTAGCCATGCTTTATGATTCTTCTTCTTCTTTGATGTTTTATGGCGGTTGGTATCCAAGTGCTACATTACCGCCACCTACTCTAGTTGTACGTCTTCTTCTTCTTCTTCTTCTATGGTGTTTAATGACAGTTGGTATTCAAGTGTTACATCGCCACCAAACTTTATTCCAGAGCTTCCGTCGTGCATCTTAGGCTGAAGCTCTGGAATAAAGTCTAAAGAATAAATCCTTTATTATCACCATAGAATGAAAGAAGAAGAAAATTCCTCTGCTATTTATGAAAGTTCCGTAAAGGCTTTGAACTCCTGTGCTTCTGAATGATAAAGTCTAAAGAATAAAACACCAAAGTAGAAGAAGAAGTCCATTTGATCACAGACGACCGACCAGAGCAGACGGGTGAACTCTCCCCTCACACAAAGAGACAGTTACGTTATAACTAAGTTGAAATGGAAAACAACAGGACCTTTGTTAACAGAGATCCTGTCCACCAACAACTGAACCAGCACCATCAGCCGGGCGATGGGCACAATAATGAACATGTCATCCAACCGCCGCTCATGGTTGGACCTCCTGATGTCAGGTCCAACGCCGCGGGAGAGGGTCACTTTATCGAATCTGCCGTCATCACACCAATAGGATCTAGTGGAGATGTGACCACTGTCATGCCGCCCGATGACTTTCCTCCCTCTGTCCAAAATAACATCAGCGATGGCCCGATAATTCTGATCCCGCCTCTTGTTGCCCCTCCACCAATACCCGCTGAGGAGGAGGAGGTGGACTACTGGTTTTTATACACCGACTCTGAGGAGGACGAAGAGGAGGAGACTGACACAGCCTCAGACGAAGGAGCTCCACCTTCTGACCCGCCTGCGCCTGAGGCTCCTGCTTCTCTCAACGTGCAAGACAGAAAAGAGGCCGTGTCTTCACACCAACCACAGTCCAGTCTTCACGCCATAAAGAGAGGCCACGAGGAAAATGATGAAGAAGCTATAAGTGAGAAGAGACAATGTGTGGTCCAGGACGACGAAGACAAATCTCACTGTCCCTCATTCGTTTTATGCGTCGAGTCAGACTCAGAGTTCTAGATCGGATGAGGAAGAGTCACGTTTCCCTCGGCAGAATCAGATTTATTTATTGTTGCTCCAAAGAGGCCCAAGCAAGTATCGAGTGCAGAGAAATGAACATACTTTTCAGAAGACTGACATTTTGGTGTCAAATATTTTTTAAATGATCTAATGTAGTATTCTAATTTTCTGAGATACTGAATGCTTGGTTTTATTGTCCGTAATCTATACAACATTTTACGAATTAAAGGCTTGAAATATTCCACTCTGTGTGTAATGTGTCCAGGTTTGACTTTTTGAAACGTATGACAAGAAATGTTGGTATTTTTCATGATGTATCACATTATTGTTTGCATTATGTTCAATGTTTTCTATGTTTTAGTTGATGTTTGTGTTGTATTGTTGAAGAGTTGATGAGTTTGTATATTTCATAAGGTTTTAGCATGTTTCTCCCCGTGTCTGGGCGGGTTTTCTCCCACCAACCCAAAACATGCACCAGGTACAATCCTCCAGCTGAAGTCAAGTCTGGCCCTGTGATCTGGAGACGAGTCCTGTGTGATAATGATGGGATTAAATGAAATGTCTATCCAGAGCTAATCCTAAACTCACTATAATATTTAGGCTGTACATAAACAGTAAGGTCGTGTAAGCCCATGTGCAGTAGATAGACAGTTTGCTGCCATGTCAATCCCCAGTCTCACCCCCATTTCATGCTGCACTGTCCTGTCTAACAAAGCAAAAGGGCAGAAAAATCCTTTAAAAAGATCGAGAATAGGTGTTTTTGCTGTGATAATGTGTCTTGAGCATGTAAATGAATAGTACAAAAAAAAAAGAGGCAGTGAGTGTCATATTTGCATAAACCTTTGCATAGCCACACCCACATGATTAAAGATATGACATGTAAATGAAGAGGTGAGTGACTGCTATGTTTTAATATGCAGGAATTGGAAGTTATCATTTCTGTTTTGTAATCATATTACATAAGAGCAGCTGTTTTAATGTAATATTACATCGTTGAGTCAAATAAATCGTGTATTGTTTGTGTGTCTGCAATGGTCTGTACCTGTATCTTTGAACAGTCCCTGAAGGTTTACACTTATTTACAAGTAAACCTATTGTACATCTACTGTGAAAGTGTTTTTGGTGCGTCTGATACGTCTATTTTGCAGATCAAGTTTTTTTTGTAGTGATTATTGTGTGATTGAAGTCAAAAAAAGTGTGATTATTTTAAAGGTGATTCAAAGGTGCTTTAGAAGGATACGATGTACTTTGACATAGGTCTAAAGTTAACAATATGATTACTTTTTTTAAATATTTTTTTTTACAATTATCTGCATTTGAATACAGCTCTTTTAAAACTACATTTTGATTCAGTACAGTGACGTGTGTGTGTGTGTGTGTGTGTGTGTGTGTGTGTGTGTGTGTGCGCGCGTGCGTGTGTGTGTGTGTGTCACTTCAGTATAGCTGAGCACCAATGAGCATAGAGCTATAATGCAAGCACTTTGGGTGACTTGAAAGGTGCTTCAGAGCATATTTTACATCAGTATCACTTGATTTCGATGCAGTGGATGTAAACATAATCCAACCGGCCAAGTCAAAGTCAAGTCAAACCGCGAGCGCTTGTAGAGTTCATTCACAGAGATGAGTTTAACAAATAAATCCCTTAGTTTCATGGACAGAATCTTCTTATCTTAGGGATGAAAACAACGTAACACAAAAATCCCTATGTTCTGTATGTGTAAAGAAGTAACAGAGGCTATATTTAAAAATGACACAAAATTGAAAGTTTTAAAACACTAGGGTCAGCAGCGTGATCACCTCGACTCATAAGACAGATGTATTTTCCACTTACATAAGCTGATACATGAGCGGCGTAATGGGGCATGGCTCTTCCCCCTCATTGCCCTCAGCAACAGGCCGCTTAAATATGACTTTAGTGGTGTGCGCACATGAACTGTCACAGACAAATAAAAGATGTTTACTACTTTCTCCTGTTAAAAAGGCCAGTTTGATGGCACATAATCAGCATCGGTAGTGTATGTGTAAAGGACGCTAAATATTGGAAAACTTGACTGTGATGGTAGAATGCATCGAAAGCAAGTTATATGCACGATTTTATGCAATGCCGTAGAATGCAAGTGCAGTGATTAAAAAGAATAATAAAATAAAATAGAATAAAATAACCGAACAGAATCACACAGCACCAAAATTTAGGCCTATTGTTTATTGATGTTTGATATGTGTGCTCTGTTTTTTGGTTGAATCATAGCCACATATTGAAGGAATAGGCCCACATTACGAGACTTGCCCCTCACTTAGAGAAACGAGACGATATTGAATCTGTTTTTATGTAGTTCACTAAAAGACTCAGACTCGGGTCTCGGGTCTGTGCATTTGAAGTTCTTGTGACTCGTAATCCCCATGGGTGCTTTGTGATTGTGCAGCTGGGAGTCTGGCACTCGGTCTGCTCCACGACATGACCTCTGAACCCACTTCTTCGCCGTTGCTGCGTCGGAGACAAACTGAATGTTACTTTGTGTATAAACAAACTTGTAGCATACTCTTGACTCAAACGACTGTTTGAAACTTCCAGATGCAAATCCTCGCTGCTCTCTCACTGGCAGGCACATCCTAACTCAGGATCAAAGTGCAATAACAGAGGATTTGTCCATGTTTTCTCTGACATTCAAAGCTTTCCCCTCAAAACTGGTTCTCCGGTAGCAATCCTACGCCTTATGCTTTTGACTTACTACTCATAGATGTATTTAAAGTGATATATTATGTAAAAATGGTAAATTGGACTCTCATTCATGTAACAAAGTCCAGAGTATTGTAACTAAATCATCTAAAAGCACCAGCCACACTTTCCTCTGTAGACTCTTATCACAAACACATCATACTGCGAGCGAGAAGAATCCCTCGGCTTCCCCTCACCCTGCCCTGTTCACACTCATGCCCTCTGGGAGGCGCTACAGGGCCATTATCACCCAGTCAGACATTAAAAAACTGCTTATTTCCCAGTCATTTGGACTCTAAACCAATGGCTGATGTGATGTTTATTTAGCTGTTGTTGTGTGTTGTGTTGTGTTGTGTTGTGCATGTGGAATGTCTGCTCTGGTTGTTCTGTCAGCAGATGTGAGCTGCACCAAAAACAAATCCAACTTGTTGCGTGGCCATTAATAAATCATTTGAGTTTGAGTTATGGTCTAACGTAAAGGCGAGAATGCTGTTTTCACCTAAAAATATTTCTTGTAGTGCTTTGTTTTCAGTGCTGCGATTTTGAAAAGGAAGTCAATAGATCTGTTTATATTATCAAACCATTCAATGCTGTGGTTTACAATGGACAAAATGTAAAATAATCACCTTCATATGCTACAGTTTAATAAGAAATACAAGAATTATCAAAAAAGGCATAAAATATCTTCTTTAAATAAACAAAGTCCAATATCACAGATAAAGAAAGCGGCATAAATTCTCATTCTGCTTTAGCCAAGGCTGATTATTCCACCCATTTCTGAAGATTTAGTCAAGAGACATTCACAGTTTGGTTCAATAGTTTCCAACAGGTTTAATGCATCTAAATTGCAGTAAATGGTCCTTCACTTTTGAAGGCATCTGTGAAAGTCATTGTTTCGATTAAAGGCGGTGTTGTGAAGAGGAGGTAATGTTCAGGTTACTTTTCACTGTGGTTACCCAAAGGAGCTAAATAGAACCATGTCTGACGGCCAAGGTGCACATTATCTGGTCATCTGTTGGCAGAAGTCCTGATGGTGCGTTTTTTTTTAAGATGGTAATTTGTGTGGCCCATTAACTTAAAATGTCCCCCATACTGTGAGATGTGATGAGAGAAAAATGTGAGAACCTTTATTTCTGGGTATGTTTCTGTGTCGCAAAGTACAAGAACAGAAATATGCAGTCAAAAAGGGTCTTGAATCGAAACATTTGAATAAAATATCCATATATTTGTACAAGATTAAGTAAAAATTACAAAATACAGCACTGTGCAAATAGAATAAAGTGACAAGGCTTCAAAAATATGATGTTAAAATAAGTGTCTATGACTGGTGAGAGCCTCATGAAGCTGCAGTGTTGAAAACAGATCCTGTACCGTCTATGTCCCAGAAGAGAAATCATTAAAACATTATTTTAACAGAATTATTATATTACCTTACGTAACTAAATAGAGAAATATGAATTTTAATGCTAATGTGTCACAATTATTTTTGTAAACATAAGTTACTGAATAAATGTCACAATAATTACATGGGCGGAAAAATAAAGAATTATACATATACATATGGACGACTTGATACAATTTTACATTTAAAAAAAAAGAAAAAAAGTTTTAATAAAATTAAATTTAAAAAGTGACAAGTGAAAACCTGAAACACTAACACCAAGAACATTCCAGGTTTGTTCCAACAAGGAAAAGTCCTTCATTCAAAATGAAATTGCAATCTGCAGGTGGATCAGTCATGCTTTGCCTCTGCATGCCATGTCCTGTTCCATTTAATATTTAATGCACTCTTGAAACATTTAAATCCCTCTTTAATATCCCATAGTGTTTTTATGCTGTTGTTCTTTTAGTTTTGCTTCATATTGCATCTTTAGTGGCAAATATGTGTAAATATGTGGCAACTATCTGGAGTGTAGTTTGACACCCGAGCACCTCAGTAACCATGAAATGCCGTCCAGAAGACCTGAAAGTGATTCTACCACTACATCCTGGACCTGAGGAAAACACAGCATTCACGTGAGTATAATTACCGTGTTCCAAAAATACAATCTTACCCTTCTGTCTTACCATCCAGGGGTTACCCAGCATGCTCAGCCCGAGTCTCTTTGCCATGTGAACACAGGGCACTCTCTTTGTAATGGGGTGCACACCAGGCTGCGTCTCCTCTTCGCCGTCCTCTCTGGAGATACAGGACAGCACCAGCAGTGGCCTGGTCGTCGAGCCCCACGCAGAGCTCAACAAAGCCTGGATCTGAGCTGGCTCATTCTCACCCTTATCTGCTGTGGAGGAGGCAGAGGGGGGAAGTAATCAGTTACATTTACTTAAGTAACTCTTTGAAGAAACTTTACTTGTGGCAGTAGTTCTGTTCTTTGACACTTACTCTTTCCAAGTCTATAAGTGACAAAAGATTAATGTTGACTATATTCAATTATTTAAACATTTGCATTGCTTGCACATTACTTTCAGATAGGATTTTTCTGTCTTTCTTTCTCACTATCTAGGGATTGATGTTGCGAATTAGCCATGGCAACCGACAGTGTTACCAGCAGTGAACAGTTCATATATGTTTGTTGAATTAGTCCCGTCACATTAACAAACATTGAAATCAATAAATCTGTGCATTATTTTGTGTTTTGACTGTCAATAACATTATCTCCGAGCAATAAATAATTTGTCACATCCAAACAGTTGTATTACCTTTTCACTCTAGCTTCAGTAACTGCATTGAGTAATTTTAGACTATATATTTTTTTTATTTTAAGTCGGTTTAGGCTAATCTTGATTTGATAAGTAATATAACAGTGATGGGTTGAAGGTGAGCAATAGTGATGAGGATGATTTTTGTTTCAGTCCGATACCAAGCAATACTAGAGCAATATCAATGAGTTATGTATAAAAATTCCTATTACAAATCATGTCGGAGTAAAGATTTATTTGCACTCCACCCCAGCGTGAACTGGTCAACGAATGTGCAGAAAACGGAAATATAAATGTGTATTTCACAAAATGATGAAAAGTTATTCGAGATGTATAAGTATTGATTTTTTCTGCATGAGAATCCATACTTTTCGGTATCTTTTTAGTGTCTAAATAGCCAGATTTTGATATTCATACGACCAGAACAAGGGTGAAATCAACCTCTACCTCGCTCAGCATTGGCCACGTAGATGAATCCGTCCACCACCTGACACACCTGCTGCACATGTGGCGCCGGGCCGAACGTCAGGACACCAGATTCAGCGTTTACTACGACAGTGAAGAGTTTGTTGGTGATGTTTTGCTGCTGGGTCCTGGCCCTCTCTCTTTCAGCCCTGCAGAGAACGTTTGTTAACGTAAGATGACAGTGCAAAACAAAAAGGAGAAAAAAATAGGAGTGGCTGTACCTATTTGTTGAGTACATTGTCAGAATGTTCAATTTGTGCTGGTTGTTGAATAAGTAACTGATACCAGAACCAATACCTGGAGAAAAGATGCATACAGTATGTACGAGGATGGGACCAGACACGACAGGACGAGACACGTCAGGACGAGACACGACAGGACGAGACACGACAGGACGAGACACGACAGGACGAGACACGACAGGACGAGACACCACAGGACGAGACACCACAGGACGAGACACCACAGGACGAGACACGTCAGGACGAGACACGACAGGACGAGACACGACAGGACGAGACACCACAGGACGAGACACGTCAGGACGAGACACGACAGGACGAGACACGTCAGGACGAGACACGACAGGACCAGACACGACAGGACGAGACACGTCAGGACGAGACACGACAGGACGAGACACGTCAGGACGAGACACGTCAGGACGAGACACGACAGGACGAGACACGTCAGGACGAGACACGACAGGACCAGACACGACAGGACGAGACACGTCAGGACGAGACACGACAGGACGAGACACGACAGGACGAGACACGACAGGACGAGACACGTCAGGACGAGACACGACAGGACCAGACACGACAGGACGAGACACGTCAGGACGAGACACGACAGGACGAGACACGTCAGGACGAGACACGTCAGGACGAGACACGTCAGGACGAGACACGACAGGACCAGACACGACAGGACGAGACACGTCAGGACGAGACACGACAGGACGAGACACGACAGGACGAGACACCACAGGACGAGACACGACAGGACCAGACACGACAGGACGAGACACGTCAGGACGAGACACGACAGGACGAGACACGTCAGGACGAGACACGTCAGGACGAGACACGTCAGGACGAGACACGACAGGACCAGACACGACAGGACGAGACACGACAGGACGAGACACGACAGGACGAGACACGTCAGGACGAGACACGTCAGGACGAGACACGACAGGACGAGACACGTCAGGACGAGACACGTCAGGACGAGACACGACAGGACCAGACACGACAGGACGAGACACGTCAGGACGAGACACGTCAGGACGAGACACGACAGGACCAGACACGACAGGACGAGACACGTCAGGACGAGACACGACAGGACCAGACACGACAGGACGAGACACGTCAGGACGAGACACGACAGGACCAGACACGACAGGACCAGACACGACAGGACGAGACACGACAGGACCAGACACGACAGGACGAGACACGTCAGGACGAGACACGTCAGGACGAGACACGACAGGACCAGACACGACAGGACGAGACACGTCAGGACGAGACACGTCAGGACGAGACACGACAGGACCAGACACGACAGGACGAGACACGACAGGACGAGACACGTCAGGACGAGACACGACAGGACCAGACACGACAGGACGAGACACGTCAGGACGAGACACGACAGGACCAGACACGACAGGACGAGACACGTCAGGACGAGACACGACAGGACGAGACACGACAGGACGAGACACGTCAGGACGAGACACGTCAGGACGAGACACGTCAGGACCAGACACGACAGGACGAGACACGTCAGGACGAGACACGTCAGGACGAGACACGTCAGGACGAGACACGACAGGACGAGACACGACAGGAGGAGACACGTCAGGACGAGACACGTCAGGACGAGACACGTCAGGACGAGACACGACAGGACCAGACACGACAGGACGAGACACGTCAGGACGAGACACGACAGGACGAGACACGACAGGACGAGACACGACAGGACGAGACACGACAGGACCAGACACGACAGGACGAGACACGTAAGGACGAGACACGACAGGACGAGACACGTCAGGACGAGACACGTCAGGACGAGACACGTCAGGACGAGACACGACAGGACCAGACACGACAGGACGAGACACGTCAGGACGAGACACGACAGGACGAGACACGACAGGACGAGACACGTCAGGACGAGACACGTCAGGACGAGACACGACAGGACCAGACACGACAGGACGAGACACGTCAGGACGAGACACGTCAGGACGAGACACGACAGGACCAGACACGACAGGACGAGACACGTCAGGACGAGACACGACAGGACCAGACACGACAGGACGAGACACGTCAGGACGAGACACGACAGGACCAGACACGACAGGACCAGACACGACAGGACGAGACACGACAGGACGAGACACGACAGGACCAGACACGACAGGACGAGACACGTCAGGACGAGACACGACAGGACCAGACACGACAGGACGAGACACGTCAGGACGAGACACGTCAGGACGAGACACGACAGGACCAGACACGACAGGACGAGACACGTCAGGACGAGACACGTCAGGACGAGACACGACAGGACCAGACACGACAGGACGAGACACGACAGGACCAGACACGACAGGACCAGACACGACAGGACGAGACACGTCAGGACGAGACACGACAGGACCAGACACGACAGGACCAGACACGACAGGACGAGACACGACAGGACCAGACACGACAGGACGAGACACGACAGGACCAGACACGACAGGACCAGACACGACAGGACGAGACACGACAGGACCAGACACGACAGGACGAGACACGTCAGGACGAGACACGACAGGACCAGACACGACAGGACGAGACACGACAGGACGAGACACGTCAGGACGAGACACGACAGGACGAGACACGTCAGGACGAGACACGACAGGACAAGATCATGTATAATGACACAGCATTTATAATGAATAAATTGTGCAGTTCAGTTCACAATTTTGGCCACGCAACCTGTGACATGGATTTAGATGTAAACATGCTCAATACATTAATCAATAAGATAATCCGGTAATATATTTTTAGTTTTGCCATTTTCATCCATGTTTGCTGGACAATAAGTAAATTATTTCAATGTTTCTGGCACTTTATTCTATTAAAGTTACTGAATGAATCTATAATGGTGTGTGCTGCAGATAATACAATCTTATATTTTAAAGCATTAGTTCTTGGGTATTCAAGAGCAAAATGAAAAACTCATTTTGAACAACAAATGTTTCTGTTATACAAATAATATGATTTAGATTTACAAAATAATTTGGCTATCCTGCATTTTGTATTAAAACGCTATTTGAAACTTGTGGTTTCTAAAATCTGTCTCAAACATGCCACCTGCTGGTGACTCACAAAGCTGCAGCCGTCTCACCATCGATCTGCCTGTGCGATGTGCCTGACCCTGCAACAGGAAGCACGTCCGGAGCATACATCAGCCGAGTGACAAAGGAGACATCCAGCTGCTCCATTCCTGGACCAAACATGGCGTAACGCGGTTCAGCTGAGGCCACCAGGGACTGAAGGAACGAAGTGACCACTTTGTAGGGCGCTAAGGAGGGAAGCCATTGCTGCCTGCAGGACGGAGAACCTCTGAGGTACCTGGAGGGCCAGAGTCATTAGAGTACAGATCATTACACTAGTCTATTATCATGTAACAAAGAAGCTACCAACTCGGCCATGTAGTCAAATTTAGATTCAGTGTCGACCCCCTCCTCTCTGTCATCCAGGCTTTCCTTCACATCAATAAGAGGTGCAGCCAACAGTTCGAGCTGAGGCATGCTTAAATGATCGATGGAGTTCCAGAAAGGCATATCTCGAAGTAAGAAAAACCTCCACAGTAGTGGGTCTCTGACCATTCCTCTCCAGTAGTGGCATGTGGCTCCGAGCAGGCAGAGGTCAGCCGGGGACAGAAAGGTCATGACCAGGAACTGTAAGTCAACCTGGAAAATAAAAACATAGACCGTTGTGGACTCTGTGACCTCTGCGTCTGAGGAGAATGAGCTGGAGTACAAATCAGATTACCCATGTTCTCTAATGTGAGACACTTATGTAAGGGTAAACCTCAGGAGATGGATTTCTGGATGGATGGTGTTCATCAATGTGAAGGACACAGTGGAACATGTATGTATTTCATTTTTATTTATTTTTTTATTCTGTTCGGTTTCACTTTTGTCCTGCTTTTTGGTTCTTTTCACTCAGTTGAGAGCCCAAGCAGGGTATCCACAGGCTCTTCCGATCACTCCCAGCTTGTGCTGTAGTGGGTGGTTAGAGCCAAAGTGCAGATACTGATCTGTGTGTCGTGTTTCCTATATACTTCTATCTGGAGCTGCCCGTCCTCTCCTCTGATAGTGGAACAATCAAGAAAGGCCAAGCGGTTCTCCTGAGAGTCTTCTGTTGTAAACCTGACATGTGGGTCCACAGCATTGATGTGCTCTGAGGAGGCTTCTAGCTCTTGTTTCTTGATTGTTACAAATGTGTCATCCACGTAGCGGGTAGTGGGCCCAATGCCTGAAAAGGAGGTCAGTGCCTTCTTCTCAAAGTGCTTCATGTACAAGTCAGCCAAAAGGGAAACAGAACATAGAAGGAAAGGTGTTTCGATGCCTTATGTCTCGGGACTGTCGGGAAAAATGCAACGATTTTTTAAACACGAAATGCCTTTATTTTAAACAGGGCAATACTTTAAGACAAAAACTGGTTCATCCTAAGGACAAGATGCCGACACAAAAGCAGAGCTATGTAGTTTGCTCTATCCAATGCAGAGAAGAAAACTGTAAAGGGCGGTACATAGAAGCTTTATCAACACAGAAGACATGCAAGTTCAGGACCACAGAGCCCCGTGCATCTTCATCTAAAGACACTAACCACTCTAAGCAGGAGAAGAAATGGTTTGAAAGAGGAGTTAAAGAGGCAATATTTGTTAAAAAAGAAAATCCGTCCTTAAATAGAAACAGTGGTTTAAGATTCAACCTTCCGGATGTTTATAATAGAGTTTTGAATCCCTGGAGACCTGATTATTTATCCAGTTTATTGCACATTAGTTCAAGTATTCACTGTTTGAGGTCTCAGGACATTTTTATCTTACAATCCCATCGTATCAACTAGAGATGCACCGATCAATCGGCCGCCGATTAAAAAAGCCGGTTTTAGGTCGAATCGGCCAGAATCGGTGACCGGCCGGTCCACGTCGTAATTGCCGGTTTTCGGCCGATCCAAACTGACCCGCATGCGCGGTGCGTAGCAGCTCAACGCGCCCAGAGCAAAACAGCTAAAAACTAACAAGACTTTTTCAGAGCGCGGCGGCCAAAGTGTCCAGTTTACATTCAAGTCAATGTAAACGTGGATCGAACACCTCCTGCGTTTCCCGCGGCGCGATTCCTGCTTTTTCGCCGTGGAGCGCTCTTCTCCAGGCCATATATTAGCTAGTATGTGTATATATATATATATATATATATATATATATATATATATATATATATATATATATATATATATATATATATATATATATATATATATATATATATATATATATATATATATATATATATATATATATATATAGTTATTTATTTTTCTATTTTTCCACAAAATAAATTACATTTTATATTCTAAAACGTGTGTCCTGTATACATGCACCTTTTTCACATATATAATACTGGGTAGTTTGTGGGAAAATCAGTGGCTAGATAGAAAATCGGTATCTGAAAAATCGGTTTTGGCAGGTCAGACCTCCTTAAAAACCGGAAAATCGGTATCGGCCAAGAATTTTGGAATCGGTGCATCTCTAGTATCAACACAGAGACAACAACTTTGCTCCTGTAGAACAAAACACAGAGACTTTGTAAATTAAATTATTTTATGCCCTTTAATGATTTTAAAGAACTGGTCCAGGACTACACACAGCACCAAAGCACTTGTTTTAGTTTCATCTCATATCTCATATTGTATGTGTAAATGTGTTTTTATGTATTGGTTAATTTTATTGACACGTCTCTGCAACATCGCGTGGCGTTCGGGGACCGTGCCTCTGTACTGGCAGACCGGGGTGGTGGTCCCTCTGTTCAAGAAGAGGGACCGGAGGGTGTGTTCCAACTACAGAGGGATCACACTCCTCAGCCTCCCTGGTAAGGTCTATTCAAAGGTACTGGAGAGGAGAATCTGACCGATAGTCGAACCTCGGATTCAGGAGGAGCAGAGCGGTTTTCGTCCTGGTCGTGGAACACTGGACCAGCTCTATACCCTCCATCGGGTGCTCGAGGGTTCATGGGAGTTTGCCCAACCAGTCCACATGTGCTTTGTGGATCTGGAGAAGGCTTTCGACCGTGTCCCTCGGGGTGTCCTTTGGGGGGGTGCTCCGGGAGTACGGGGTCCGGGGCCCTTTGCTCAGGGCTGTCCGGTCCCTGTATGACCGGAGCAGGAGCTGTGTTAGCATTTCCGGCAGTAAGTCAGACCTGTTCCCAGTGCATGTTGGACTCCGCCAGGGCTGCCCTTTGTCACCGGTTCTGTTCATAGTTTTTATGGACAGAATTTCTAGGCGCAGTCAGGGGTCGGAGGGTGTCCGGTTTGGGGACCACAGGATCTCATCTCTGCTGTTTGCAGACGATGTTGTCCTGATGGCTCCATCAAACCCGGACCTGCAGCATGCACTGGGACGGTTTGCAGCCGAGTGTGAAGCGGCTGGGATGAGAATCAGCACCTCCAAATCCGGGGCCATGGTTCTCGACCGGAAAAGGGTGGCTTGCTTTCTTCAGGTGGGTGGGGTGTCCTTGCCCCAAGTGGAGGAGTTCAAGTATCTCGGGGTCTTGTTCACGAGTGAGGGAAGGATGGAGCGTGAGATCGACAGGCGGATCGGTGCAGCGGCTGCAGTGATGCAGTCGCTGCATCGGACCATTGTGGTGAAGAAGGAGCTGAGCCGAAAGGCAAAGCTCTCTATTTACCGGTCGGTCTACGTTCCTACCCTCACCTATGGTCATGAGCTTTGGGTAGTGACCGAAAGAACAAGATCGCGGATACAAGCGGTCGAAATGAGTTTCCTCCGCCGTGTGGCTGGGCGCTCCCTTAGAGATAAGGTGAGGAGCTCGGCCACACGGGGGGAGCTCGGAGTAGAGCCGCTGCTCCTCCACGTCGAGAGGAGCCAGTTGAGATGGCTCGGGCATCTGTTCCGGATGCCTCCTGGGCGCCTCCCTCGGGAGGTGTTTCAGGCATGTCCCACCGGGAAGAAGCCCCGGGGAAGACCCAGGACACGCTGGCGAGACTATGTCTCTCGGCTGGCCTGGGAACGCCTCGGGATCCACCCGGAGGAGTTAAAGGAAGTGTCTGGGGAGGAGGAAGTCTGGGAGTCCCTGCTCAGACTGCTGCCCCCGCGACCCGGCCCCGGATAAAGCGGCAGAAGATGGATGGATGGGTTAATTTTATTGATTGTTTTATTTGTGTTTTAGTACCCTGTGTTTGTTTGTTGTTTGTGTTTTAACAGGGACCACGAAAAAGAGAACTTTTTTCATTGGATTTCCCCTCTATAAATAAAATGAATGAATGATGGAGCATAAGCCAAGCTACAATGACAGGCTGTTAGCCCATTACAGGACTGTTCGTAAACAAAGAGACTATGGAGAATGACTCTCGGAGGAGGGTCGAAACATTTTGTTTTTTCCTAAAAACAGAGTCCAGATGTCTACAACGGAATCTTTTTCTACACTTATGAGCAAATATCAAAGGAGTTGAATTTGCTCTGAATATTGGGGGGTGATGACCACCCTAAACCCCCTTAAAATTACACCTGTGCATGAAGCGCTTCATGTGACCAGGCCGCAGAGTTGCAAGTTCGATTCTGGCTCTGACAATTTGCTGCACATCCTTCCTTCTCTCATTCCCGTTTAAGGCTATACTGCCGTGAGAAAGGGTCCATCACAGGGATGGACCGGTAAAAATAATATATTTTTTAATAGTGCTGCCTGGTGGTCGAGTGGTTAAAGTCTACGGAATCAAAATGACAGGTGAAAAACACCTTCCAATAGATCATCATGACAGCGCAGTTGTCTGTAACAAGTTCAAACGTCTTCTCTTTTGTATCATGCAGGTTGTAGGTTTGTGTCTCAGGTGCGAGGATCGGGATAGAGCCTAACCCAACCCCTCCATAACCTCCATGACCTCCATGACCTGACCCGCCTCCAGTGCGCCTCGTCTACGTCATGCGCTTGACCAGGTGAGTTAATTTAATCAGGTGACAAGGACAACACGGAACTTACCGGTAAACTTTCCAGAAAGCCCGGCTGAGAGTCTTCCTGGTCCGTGTCCACAGCCGCCGTCACAGCGCCACTGTCGGGGAAGTATCTGTCTTTGAGCCGCCGGAGACTACGGACCACCGACTCACTGACACGCGGGACCACCGACTCACTGACACGCGGGACCACCGACTCACTGACACGCGGGACCTGCCCCGCCATTTCTCCACAAGAACCCAACAAGAGCCCGCAGTGTGTTTGAGATGTGAAGTCAATATGACGGCTCCACGCACTTTTGTTTACGTCAGAGTACTTCCTCCCAGAAAAAAACATCTAGGAATTATGGGAAATGTAGTTCAACACAAACTTTACAGCACAAGCTAAATTAGCAACGTGTCTCGTGTTTATTGTCAACGAAGACATAAAAAATGACCAAAACACAACTTTTTTTTGTTAAACGGCAAAATAATTGTTTGCGTGACAGCAAATTGAATTACAGATGATGGAATTGCATCAGATGGAAATACAAATGGCGTCATACAAAGCTGAACAAAAATTGACATGTTTCAAAGGGCGGATACATATTTCAGACATTTTCTTTGCCTCTCATAGACGCACACATACAATTATATGTATGCAGTTATTATATATTAAAAGCATAGCAAAATGGCAACAAAATAAATAAAAAGGTTACTGTGCAATGTCTCATTTCAAGCTGGATTCATTAAACTTGTAACAATCTTTAAAAAATGAAGGTCAATATTATATTAACATTTTTATATTCATATTTATGTTATTAAAACACATTCCTAGAGCAAAACAAATGCCCTGCTCAACAGTCTGGAACTAGGGTAAGTTGTATTTTCAGCAGGGCAGGTCAAATAAAGACTTCCACAGTGCCTTCTTGAAATGTTCACTTTCTCACCTCTGATTTCTCCTGCTTTGGCTGGGACTGTTGGCAAAGGTTAACTTTTAAACTTGAAAAAAATGATCTCTCCCAATGCCTTTTGTTAGACTCTCTAGACTGAAATTGACCCCACCTTTGATGGAATCACTTTTGTGTTTGGGGTTTGGCACCATTGGAATACTGAAGACCAAACAGAGCCGGTCAGTTTCACTGCAAAATACTCAAGATTTCTTTAGCATTTTCGGTGTTCCAGCCCTGGCCCTGCAGGGGCCCCTCACATGCAGTAACATATTTATTAAGTATCTGTGTGCCAATGTCCCGAAACTGGAGGTGATCCTCTTTGCGTTCCGTTGAGTCTGCGCTGCAGTCTTCATACTTCACAGCCCAGAAACACATCTCTCCAATGTACATCATCGTCAACAGGTGTGTGTCTGAGAAGACCCCTATTCAAGAAGAAAATATGAAATGTGTTATCTGTGCATCCTGCTACACCATTCACTTCAGCCAAAAGAAAAGGCTACTCCGTTTACCTTCAGAGAGAAAGTTGGCTGTAGTAGTGTCATGAAGGACAACCCCATCGCTGAGCTTCACAGAGTTCCTCACTTGTAACATCCTCATCAGGTACCGCACCCCCTCCTGAATGCACTGGAGCACAGTGACTGCATTTAGCAACTACTCAAGACCATTAGGAACCACACAAATGTCTGTCCAAAACTGCATTAGACTCACCTTAAGGAATGTTTCCTTATTTTTCTTAATCCACTGTTTTCGCTGGTGAAGCGTGTGGCAATACATGTACAGCAAAGCTCCACGTCTCCAGTAAAGACATTCAAGTAACTCAAGGCCCAGCACAGACTGCACCTGAAGCAGACCAAAAAGAAGGTTCATGGAGTTTTATGTAGAGAGTTGTGTAAAAATGAAAGACTAGGAGAGAAGAGCAAGTCTGGTGAAGGTGCCTGGACTATAAAATCCAATGTGAATGCTAACGTAAATCATAAAGGATGTAGGGATTTCCCCCCAGATTTTCAGTCCCTGCCTGATAATGTTTGGCATAAGGCGTCATCAGCAGATCACCAAACTCTGTGTCAAACAGGGCTGGGTTTCGCCTAGTACCTCGCGATACAATACACATCCCGATACAGGGTCCACGATACAAATCCCAATACTAGGAACTTGAGAGGAACGAGATGCGTCCTGATTCATGGATATTCCTTAAAACCGGTGTCAAAGTTCACTAAAATTATGTATTGATTAACAAAACGCATTAGAATTTCATGTTCACGATGTCCTTAACATCAGAATACAACTGTCCCATGATGAAGTCACATGTTCAGCTCCTCAGATTCAGCCTCGATGCCACTGTTTGTAGATTCAGAAGTGCAGAACTCTGCAATTTGGAATGACTTTGCATTGTTTAAAAGTATCACGATACGCATCTGTTTCGATACACATAATTGCCAAGAAGTCTGTCACGAAATATCACGCTAGTGTCAAGAACTGGATTGGAGCAGTTTGGCTGAAACTAACCATTATTTTAGTAGTCCATAGTCAGCATTTTTTTTTTTTTCAATTAATTGACTTGTCAAACTATTATTTTGATTGCACTGAAATCAAATATTTAGAAAGAAAGTGTGTCATTTACATATTTTTGTAATAATGCCAGTCTTTGTTATAAAGAGTCTGTATCGTCTAGATGAGCATAACGATAATCAAAATACAACTACTATATTTTTTTTAATAGTTGACTGAACACGATTAGTTCATTGATGGTGGCAGAAGCAGCTCTCATGCAGCTCTTGCTCTTCACACTAACCTCTTGACCTGGTGCAAGTCTCCCAGCCAAAACCTCTGGTTCAGTTAAATCTTGAAGAAGCTGCTGGATATTTCCTGGTGAACATTCTTCTGGAAACTCCAGGTCTACCAGTCTATTCTCCTCAAAGAACGTGATGTCCAGAATCACCTAAAGAATCACAAGTATGTTTAAAGTCAGAGCAGCACAGTCATACCCTCGTCACATGTTACAGAACAATAACGTATTGTGTGGTCACGTTTAGTGCATCAACAAAACAGAAGTGTCTAGTTTGCATACCTGTGTGTAATCCTGGAGCAGTTTGGACAGAGAGCCGCTCTCTCCTCCGTGCCTGAAATAACTTTTCAACTTTTCAAGTATGGACGCTGCATTCTGCAGATAATCATCGTCTAAAAACAATCCAACGGAAAACGAAAGGTTAACTCATAAAAAGTGACCATAACTCTATCACCTGTCCTATTTACGACATACAAAGTCACCACGTGGATGGACTCACGTTTGTAAAGAATCATAATACAAAAGCACATAACAAACAATAAGCCGCGACTCTAAATACGTATCAAACATGTCCCCGTTAGCAAACAGCCCCGTTTACAACGCATTCTCTCTGATTGTGAGAGGGATTTACTATTTCACTGCATCAAACTGAGACTTATCTGAGCCCCGATGAACCACACACGTGATAATTGTCCTGCAAACTTCAAAGAAGCATCTTTGACCCACATTTTCATCAGCCAGACTGTTGCTATAGTTGCAAGCTAGCTGTTAGCTTGCTAGGTTTGCTCGTAGCTAATAAAGTGGAACAGCTACAAGTCATCTCAACGCTGCCCTAAAATGTCTCAAAATGACAGAAACGCGTTACCGAGCGGCACAGACCTGGTTTTTCAGCTTTAAGACCTGAACATTTCACGTCTAGTTCGAATATTCTTCTCTCCAACTCAAAGCCCTGTCTCCTGTAGTCGTCGGCCATGACTGAATGTGTGGTCACGTGACGTAGGGATTAGTCACGTGTTTACCAAAGTCACAAAAGCTCGAGGCGAAAATGAAAGAGAAATCAAAGGAAGAGATTGAAACATTTTGCTGCTTTTTTGGCCGCCACATCTGATCAAAGTTGTGTGGATGAAACAATGGGCAGATGGTGGTTATGCACTATTTTATCTTGCAGCAGTAAAATCATAGACTACACGTAATAGGAAAGGCTACTTATTACACATGAATTAGTAGGCAGAATTCACTAAATGGCAATAGCCGGATCAATAGCGAGGCACATCAACACTTTGGATATTATTAGTTTGCTTTTTAAAGTAGAAAGGGCTATTGGCAATAAACCAACACAAGGGGGCAGTATTGTATCATTTAAAATATAAACGCACTGTTCTTGTCAAACTCAGAAAATCTCGATGAAAGATGTTGATACGTTTCATCAAGATAACCTTTTTGTGTCCCGAGATACGAGGCTAACAGCTTAAATCAACACTGGGTTGGTCACCAAACCCCGGTGCCTGCTCTCATCATGAGTCAGTGCTAGTGCAGCCTCTGCAGCTCAGTGATCCTGGGATTCTGGAGCTTCTGAGCAGAACATGAGGCATGAGTGACATGTTCATAAAGTGAGAAGGAGAAACAGGCGATGTCACGACCCCCATGATAACATCCGCTGGCATTCGTGATCACAACATAGGATTTACAACAAAAGGATAAAGTAGCCTTATGTCTACATTAGGCTTATAAAGGAATTTGAAATAGGCCAAAACTAGGAATCTACATTTACTGCATCTGAAACAAATCTTGTTTAAAACAGTAGCATAAGATAAGATAAGATATTCCTTTATTGTCCACACATGGGGAAATTTCATTGTTGCAACGCAGGTAGATACAGAGGAAAAGGACAGATAACTTATAGGAAGTTTAAAAAAAAATAATAGAAGAACTCTTATAAACAAAACTCTTATAAACAAAAACTCCTATAGACAGAACCTCTCATTTCCTAATGAGGAATGGAGGGGGAAAATAAAGATAGAATAAAATAAAATCAGCTAGCGTAAGACAAGCATGAGCATACATGTTCATCTGGGACCCCCTGAAATGGTGGTCCACAGTATCTGCACGTGACCCAGGTTCAGCTGTGACAGTTCTTTTAACTCAATACTTATAATTACAGTTGTTGTTTAGTTTCAGTTGCCAAGCTGTCCTTGAATTATCCAAAATTATGAAACAAAACACTATAATTGATCATAAAGAATGTTCTAAAACAGAAAAATAAAAGTTGACCGTTTTTGGTTTGTTGTGTGATTAGCAGAGCTCCAGCTGCTTCACAAGGTTGAATCTGTCTTCCCTGATGCATAATCCATGAGTTTTTCAGTTTTCCCCTGAAATATGAGTCTGCTCTTTGAAGTAGGCTGTGGTATTATTGTTCCACGGCCTGACGAGTAATAATGTGGAAGTCTTCTATGAGCCGTAATTACAGGGTCTGGTGGTGGGAGGGCTTCAAGTGTTCGGTGTGGCCTTTGCTTTGAAGTAGAACAGAGAAACCAACCAGTGTTTATCATCAAGGAACACTCAAGTTCGTATTAGAGACTGATGACAATGCACACCCAAGCAAACAGTCAAACAAATAAAACAGTATTTGAATGTAATATTATTTATGTAAAGTGACAACTGGCAGCACGTCGGTCAACCTTCTTTCACGCGCAGAACAATGAACAATATTTTGTTCAGTCATTGGTTTTCAAATATTTGTATAATCTTGTGGTATGTTTGTGAGTGAGGGTTTGGGTAGAGAGTTTGATCTGAAAATGTCTTGATATTAAACATCTTTTGGCATTTTGGAGTCTGCATATTGTACGATACAAGCGCAATTTAGAAAAATACAATTATGATTATTTTAAGAGTCGACTAATCACAATTGTTTGTGATGAAACGTTGCAGATCTTGTATTTTCCTCAGTATTACCGTGTGGTCTTATTTTCCTACGTGATGTCTCTAGTTTTATTGTCTTTTATTCTGTATGGAATTGCTGTGGCTCGTGTGGTGCAGCTATGGCTCGGGTGGTGCTGCTGTGGCTCGGGTGGTGCTGCTGTGGCTCGGGTGGTGCAGCTATGGCTCGGGTGGTGCTGCTGTGGCTCGGGTGGTGCTGCTGTGGCTCGGGAGGTGCTGCTGTGGCTCGTGTGCTGCCGTTGTGGCTCGGGTGGTGCCGCTGTGGCTCAAGTGGTGCCGCTGTGGCTCGTGTGGTGCCGTTGTGGCTCGGGTGGTGCCGCTGTGGCTCAAGTGGTGCCGCTGTGGCTCGTGTGGTGCCGTTGTGGCTCGGGTGGTGCCGCTGTGGCTCAAGTGGTGCCGCTGTGGATCGGGTGGTGCCGCTGTGGCTCGTGTGGTGCCGCTGTGGCTCGTTTGGTGCCGCTGTGGCTCGTGTGGTGCCGCTGTGGCTCGGGAGGTGCTGCTGTGGCTCATGTGTTCCTGCTGTGGCTCGCGTGGTGCTGCTGCGGCTCGGGTGGTGCTGCTGTGGCTCGTGTGTTGCTGCTGTGGCTCTTGTGGTGCTGCTGTGGCTCGGGTGGTGCCGCTGTGGCTCGGGAGGTGCTGCTGTGGCTCATGTGTTGCTGCTGTGGCTCGCGTGGTGCTGCTGCGGCTCGGGTGGTGCTGCTGTGGCTCGTGTGTTGCTGCTGTGGCTCTTGTGGTGCTGCTGTGGCTCTTGTGGTGCTGCTGTGGCTCGGGTGGTGCCGCTGTGGCTCGGGAGGTGCTGCTGTGGCTCATGTGTTGCTGCTGCGGCTCGGGTGGTGCTGCTGTGGCTCGGGTGGTGCTGCTGCGGCTCGGGTGGTGCTGCTGTGGCTCGGGTGGTGCTGCTGTGGCTCGTGTGTTGCTGCTGTGGCTCGCGTGGTGCTGCTGTGGCTTGCGTGGTGCTGCTGTGGCTCGGGTGGTGCTGCTGCGGCTCGGGTGGTGCTGCTGTGGCTCGGGTGGTGCTGCTGTGGCTCGTGTGTTGCTGCTGTGGCTCGCGTGGTGCTGCTGTGGCTCGGGTGGTGCTGCTGTGGAGTCAACCGGACGAGCTCGTGTTGGGCGTCAGCACATGTGCGAAGGCCTGCGACACGTTTGGTGTGATAGTGACGAGTTGGAAGTTGTGAGAAGAAACTTAGACGTAGGATTTATCGTGGAAGAATTGACCCAGTTTATTTGAGTAAAGTAAGTAAAAAGAACGCATCATGCAGTAAAACTGAATTATGTGAACTTTTCCCCTCATTTTATGAACTTTTACCAACATTACAATGGTGTCAAATGTTTTTTCTCTCTTCTTTTTTCTTTGAGTAATTTATATTGTTTGATATTAGAGGCTTGAGAGGTCAGAAAATGTCGGCTTGCACATACCCCCTATTCCCACCCACAGCTCCACTTACTTGTGATTATTCAGTACATTCAGATGGATTGAAAAATGTTGTGTACAGCCAATTTTCAACAATAAAAACAAGTACCCGGTATGATATAGCATTTGTGAGTTATTCGTCTTCTCAAAATGAATTCACAAAAACAACCATCCTGCTAGAAATGTTTCAAACGTTAACAACGCTTTATGTTGATTGATTTATTGTGGCACTTTAATGAGACTTGAAATACCAACAAACCTTTTGATTGTCATTTGACTTGTCTTTTTGGGCCTGCTGTTTTTTGTGAGTTGATGCTAGACAACGACGGTAATGTATTCTGCACAACTATATGCCAACAGGGGACGGACTCGACATGACTTTTCACTTCAGCAGTGCATTATGGGTCTGTTATGGCCGTCTGTGCCCTGCTCAAGAGGAAGTGACACGCCTGAAGAAACACCTGATGCTGTGTGCTCAGGTCATGTCACTTCATGTCCCATCTTCCACAGTTATTCAACTATAAAATGTATTGTCTCTGTGGTTGTTTTATCAGTCTACTTACAGGTCCATTTCTCAACAAGGAAAGAAAGGCCTTTTCTTATTAGCCAATAGCCTTGACGTCTTATGTCTGAGTTAGTTGAGAAAGCGTTATATAAAACTGAGTGCTGCATAAGAAGTCGCCCATGTCAATAGGAAACTGTATTTCTTTCTGGCTAGAATGTGTCACAGTATAAGAAAGTTGAGGATCATAAAAGTTACTCTTAACTTTTTCACCGATACTGTAAATAAAAGTGTTTTAAGAACGCTGTCATGAACCATTTGTGACACACCTTACGCCCGGAGATTGCTATGTCTTTCCATGTTAGGTTTGTGCTGTTTAAAATGTCCACACAATTCTGAACTGCTGGGGTTTTTCAGAGACGAAGCAAGTTTGTATCTTGTCAAGTTTTATAAATGAGACCCCTTGACTTATATATTTAAGCAGAAGATGTTGATGATCAATTCTGAAGAAGTATCTTGTCTGAGGACTGAATTCCCGCCATAAGGGGAGGCGTTTGGAACTGAAACGATCACATTTTACTGCAGGGGAGACTTGTTTATTGTTCTCTGCTGGAGTCACTTGCATTTGTCATGAACTCAGCGTTACTCAGTGTATTTTAGACCCTGATCTTCACTGTGGAACATCAGAGGAAGAGGGATGAGCCGGCCGGATTTCCCATCTCAGACGGGGCGGCTGCGCACACTTCCTGCGGTTCCTCCCAGCACCAGCAGGAGGTGTTCCCACCCTGAGGTCAAAGGTCAGCCGGAGTCAAGTGCGCCCCTCCCACTGTCATTATCCACTCGTCATCTGCTAAAGACGCTCTCTTTCTCTCGCTCCTGACAACAGCTTTCATTATTTTTTTACAACCTTTGGGGCTTTTCTTTCTCTCGTCGCCATTATGGTTTTCACATTCTCCTCTGAACCATCTGTTCCCTGCTTCTTTTGCCTTCTCCATTTACCCCCATTAAAAAAAAAAACATCAACTTTGCTCTTGATTTGACCCCATGCCTCTTTTTTTGAGGGTCTTTTGTTGACGTTGCAGCTGATATCTTGAGATCGCAACATACAGTACACCAAATATTCTGCTGTGGAAAAAATTAAAAAGGTCAAAACTCATCACTATTATCAATACCATTGTAAAAAAAATTAAAATAAACTGTATCGTCTTAATTGTAGACAGCATAATGCAATCGTCAACACAAAACAATAATTTGCTCTATTTCTATTCCCGATAAAGAGCTATTAAACTGTTCCGGAAAAGTCGGAATCTTTCCATTTTCCCCCAATATTATGTTGTGTAGATAACATTGCTTAGTATTTGTGCAGTGATTATTTGACTCTTTAGTGGTGGTGAGGGTTTGTTTTGGAGAGCACTGGCTAATGTGTGTCAAAAATACAGCCAAAACTGGGGCGAAGCTCGATGCAATATGGATGTTATGTCCAAGTGAATATTTCATGATGCAAAACAATGCAGTGTAACAGAATAATGAATGTGGAAGGGCTAAATGGAGCAGCAGTGATGTCATCTCCAGTGTTTGGCATGCAAATGGAGATGATAACATTATTCCCTTGAGCTACGCCAGGTACAGGGACAACTCAGCAGTGAGAGCATCGCATTTTCAGGATAAATAATAAAACATGATGTGTACAATTTCAATTACTCGAAGATTTTTCAAATAATTCCTTTTTTTTTTACTAGATTGTACGGAGCTCCGCAAGTGACATCAGCAAAATATCATATTTTCACGAAAAAAAAAAAAAAAAAATTCAATTTTTTATTTTATTTTGATTTTTTTTTATTTTAATTATCACATTCCCACGAGGGAAAAAAATATATATTTTATTTTTCTATTTTTTTATTTGTTTTTAAATTATCATGTTACCACAAGATAATTATCATAATTAGCTCGTGGGAACGTGATGATTTTTAAAAAAAAAGGGAAAAAATACATTAAAAAAAAAATCCCGTGAAAATATAATATTTCGCTCCGTAAAGATCTTATCAGTAAACTTTATTAATATTCTGTTATTTCCCGCCCCATAAAACATTCAGTATAATGCTTTATTTTGCCCTTTATAGAGCTCATGCGCACACGTGGCTGATTTAGTTGAGAACGTCATCACAGCAGGGAAGAAATAGCTTTTGGAGTTATCTTTGTCAGTAAATGAAGCCGTAGATAACAATAAATCAGATTAAACATTAGCGAGCCTCACCTGTCCGAGTGAATATTGTATTGCGCTGGTCTGTAAGGCACTTTGGGCTTTTAAAGTTGTAATTTTGCTTAAGAAATACACGGAAATTGACATTGAGTGCGGTTTGAAACATGTTTAGATTGTGTAGATTGAGCCCTAAAGCTGCAAAATATGGACATCTTTCCATCTTCTAATATCATCAAAAAGTGTCTCTGGAGATGTTTGTGACAGATACACTCAATTAAATGTTGTGTTCGCTGATGCTGACAAACAAAACGATGTGAGCTTAGTAAAGTTGTGAAAGGAATCTTGCACTCTGACTAAGGTGAAGCTGTTTTACACGACAGACACTAATTCACAGTCATTCATTTAACTTTGTGATTTTATTTAACAGTTAATCATGCAAACAGTTTGAACAAAAAAGTGTTTGTGATCATCAGCTACTCTCGCTTTGTTAATAGATTAATATTGTAACGAATCACCAATACGCAATCTTATTAGATACTTGGAATTGTTATGAGATCGTGGTTAAATCGTTGAAGATTACATTTGTGTCATGTGTGGCTTGACTCCGTTTAGGTGCATGCTGGGAAAGACAACTGCAGGAGCGCTAAAGCATGCTTTTGATCCTTTTTGCCTATGTTTGTAGAATACAGTTAAATGTATGAGGCCTATATTGAAGCCATCAGACGGCAGAAATGCTCTGATCGAGTCTGGTGACGTTTTAAAGGCCTTCAAACCGCACTGGAAACCTCTGGGTTCATTTTCTGTTATTTAACTATCTGGATCAAATTGGAGCAGAGGGATTTCTGCTAAAGCTTAATCACAATCGTAACCGCAATTTGAATGGACACAATAATCAAATTGCAAAGGCAGGAATGTTTTAATTACCATGATTTTCCCCCACAAACAAGAAACATAAAATGACTACTAACCCTGCGGTTGAGACCCGTTCAAACATGTTCTAAAACACACGTGGCGTTTTAAAATTAATCGAAGCAGCCTGAGAATTGAAAGAAGAAGCACGAGGCCGGAGTTCAAACGCAGGAGAAATGTATCGGAGACGTGAACCCTAAGACATGGCGACTGTATGTTCATGCCGGTCCTGTCCAGTCTGTGCATGTTCCATTGTAGAAACACAGAGCGGAGCTGTGTTTGACCCGCACAGGGAGAGATGTTCAAGTATTTTCTACAACAACTCGTGATTCTTGTAGTTTGTCAATTCATAGGCCTTTTTTGTTGTGAATTTACAGCGTTGTGCACAGGATTACTGAGACAACCGTGAATAAAGCAAAAAGTTCCCAAAAGACCAGTTCATACAAGATAGGATATGATTTATTCACTAAATCAGAATGAAAAATACTGATCTATGATTCAGTTGCCGAGGTGATGCAGAAGATGTCTATTGTTGTTGTTAATGATGAACAACCAGGAAAACGTTTCTGTGTTTCTGTCCGTGGGGTTGGAACAATGTCCAAATATGAAACAATTTAATCAAAAGTACAAGAAATGATTACAGCAATGTATGCAGAAGGAACTCAAGTTTTTTGTTGTGCCATGTTTTATGCATCGACACAGAAAACGTCAGGAATGCAGTCATTTATTTTGTAAATCAAAAGCTTAAAGTATGTAAACAGTGTAAGCAAGTCAATTATTATGTACATTGAAGATTAATAGACCAAATGGATTAACCAGTAAATTAGAATCAAGTAAGGCAGAAGCACTGTCATTGTTATTGGCTAAAAAAGGCGTTTGCATTTTGAAGTACTGCGTTCTTGATTGAAAATAAAAGAATAAGTTGACATTGCATTGGTTATATATTTGTAAATGTAAGTCATTATTGAAAATACCCAAATAAACTTCTGCCAATCTGATGTTGGGCCATTTCTTTGTCAGTTAAAGTGCACACAATTAGTTGCAATGAAGCACCAGAAAGGGCGAGGTACAACAAAAGCTCTCCATGTTGGTGCAATTAGCCTTTTCTCTCATTAGCATCTGTTGCCATTCTCCAGCAGCTTTCATCTGTCCAAAAGAAAAAACTACGGCCTTTCATTACAATGGTCACGAGAAAGACAGTGTCCATCCAATTACAAAGACTTAAGGAATGACCACAAATCAACCACAAGAGCCAACTGACTGGATGTTATTGCTCTAATGAGATGCATATGGCAAACAAACAAATGAAATAAATGAAAAAAAAAATGAAATTAATGAAATTCATGAAATTAATGAAATTAATAAAACATAAAATAAAATAAATACAATAAGTACAATACAATACAATTAAATTAAATTAATTAAATACAACACTCTTATGGATGTTTCTATAAGGTTTTTTGTCACTGTTGACTGTTCCTCATTGTCTAGCGCTCATCTGTTATTGAATTATTATGATATTACATGAGATTATTTTGCCTGTTTTAGAAAAAAGGTGTTGAATCCATATTCGGTATTGGAAAGTAAGTCAATTTGAGAATTTTTATGTACCGGTATGTTAACTTTACTTGAGTTAATTTACAGGGGATACTTTTTATTTTTACTTCACTGCATTTGAGAGCAGATTTATACTTTCTACTCAATACACGGCCTAAAATGGCTCAGGGGTTATTTTTATCATGTTCATTGTATGTTAATGTCCCAACTTTGAGTAAACAAAAATATACAAACAAAAACAGCTAGAAAAAAGTTACAGGTACTTCAGATATGAATGCTCCTGTATATGTACTTTTACTAAAGTAACAAGAAAAATTAGTACTTCCTCTCCCAATTGGCCACATTGCTGGATGTTTATGATTTTATCTGCAGCCAGAACTGCATTTAAGATCATCCACATCAAATAAATGTCATCAAGATATAAAATGATGAAAGTGAAAACAAAAATAAAAAAATTGTAATGACATATACACAGAATAATTACAGCATCTATTCCTTTAATGGGCAAATGTGTTGACATGGTGAAAAGAAAAGCTTAATTTAGGCCAAATAACTGCACACATTGCATGCAGATAAAATGGCATTGAACGCAGTAAACAACAAGCTTCAAAGGATACTCAAGCACATCTGACTATAAAAGCAGACAAAACAAACTTGATGCCTTTTTCGTCAACATCTTGATCATTATATCAAAATGAATATTAGAAATCTTTTTACCACCATATTTCTTCCAACCATCAAGTCCTTGAGATGACACGTTGGCAGTCAGACGTTATTCAGCATTTAGTCCCGACAGATTTTGGAGTTACAGCCGTGGACTCCTCCTGAAATGGTGGTGCTGGGACCATTATCTTCCATGATACCAGGTTATTATCCATCCCTGATTTATGCAGCACCGGTCGACCCTCGCCCACAGTGACCTACATTCACTTTCATCTCACCCATCCATCATTTACCAGTTCAAAACCACGAGCTGTCGGCTGAAGAAGGCACCGGGCTTGATCATTATGCCATTAATTCTTAGCTGACACTCAGGAAAGTAGCCAGAGTTACAGTAAGGCGCGACATACTTTCACTCTATTATTGTGGGTAAACTGAATTTCAATTGCGTTAAGTGAAGGGGAACGGTCAATTTGAAGGGCGTCTCCAAGGAGTTGGACCTTTGGGTGTTGCCTCCGCTGTGTATGTAAATATGGACATTTACCAAGGTCACAGTTGGATTTTAAATGATTTTCTTCAACAAGCTTTCAGGGGAAATTGACACATGCCCCACATATGCCTGTTATTATTTCACATGTTTACTGAAAGCTTAATACAAATAAGGTAAGGCAAATTGATTTATAAAGCACAATTCATGCACACAAACCCCAAAGTGCTTCATAAAATACAAATATACAATATCAGTTCAGTTCATAGTAGTAGTGAAGTCAACAAGTTATAATTTTGTGTAATAAAAGCAAATAACACAGACGCCATAAAGCATAAAACTGTATGTGCTCACAAAAGTAATTTTATTAAGGAAAAAGGTTCATGATAAAAAGTGCATACGACAGGTTCTTGTGTTGTTTTATTATTACTTAGTTTGGTGGTTACTTAGTTAGTTTTAACATCAGTCAAGTGTTTTACATCAGTTTGTCAAGGAAATTTGAAACATAAAAGATGAAAATGACAGGAAGTAGAGTTGTGATTTCATCATTAAGTGTCCATCCAAATGCTAAGACGTTTTATGTATAATGACACATTTTACCGACAGTTTAAACAATAATTTAACAAAATAAAGGTGTATTAGTAAGTGTCAAATCATAACTTGTGTGGATTGGGCCCTTAAAAAATTGTGGAAAATGGGGGAAAATAGGGAATTATTTTTTGTGTTAACTACGTTTTAGTGAAGGGTGTTGTCTAACCCAGAGCTTCTCAAAGTATGGGGCGCGCCCTTTTAGAGAGGTGCAGGAATGTGCCATGGGTGGCGCGAGAAGTTTGGACAAACATGTGCAGTTTACGCAAGACATACGTGTTTTCAGCAACCAACAAACGACCAGTGCCAACACAGGATTAATCTGTAAATACGAGAGAGGTGCGGAGGAGTGGAGTGGAGGAGTGGAGCGGAGGAGTGGACCTGAGGAGTGGAGCGGAGGAGTGGACCGGGGGAGTGGACCGGGGGAGGGAGTGGAGGAGTGGACCGGAGCGGGGGAGTGGACCGGAGGAGTGGACCGGAGGAGTGGAGCGGAGGAGTGGACCGGAGCGGGGGAGTGGACCGGAGGAGTGGAGCGGAGGAGTGGACCGGAGCGGGGGAGTGGACCGGAGGAGTGGACCGGAGGAGTGGAGCGGAGGAGTGGACCGGAGCGGGGGAGTGGACCGGAGGAGTGGACCGGAGGAGTGGACCTGAGGAGTGGAGCGGAGGAGTGGAGTGGAGGAGTGGAGTGGAGGAGTGGACCGGAGGAGTGGAGCGGAGGAGTGGAGCGGGGGAGTGGAGCGGGGGAGTGGAGCGGGGGAGTGGACCGGAGGAGTGGACCTGAGGAGTGGAGCGGAGGAGTGGACCGGAGGAGTGGACCTGAGGAGTGGAGCGGAGGAGTGGACCTGAGGAGTGGAGCGGAGGAGTGGACCGGGGGAGTGGACCGGGGGAGGGAGTGGAGGAGTGGACCGGAGCGGGGGAGTGGACCGGAGGAGTGGACCGGAGGAGTGGAGCGGAGGAGTGGACCGGAGCGGGGGAGTGGACCGGAGGAGTGGACCGGAGGAGTGGACCTGAGGAGTGGAGCGGAGGAGTGGAGCGGAGGAGTGGAGTGGAGGAGTGGAGCGGAGGAGTGGAGCGGAGGAGTGGAGCGGGGGAGTGGAGTGGAGGAGTGGACCGGAGGAGTGGACCGGAGGAGTGGACCGGAGGAGTGGACCGGAGGAGACACTCGCTGCTCATTTGGTGATTAAAAACCAAATATGTTACGTATGCAGCTATATCGCCTCCTTCCCACTTTAATCCAAAGCCTCTTTCACAAGAAATATGAATCATGAGCACAGCGTGAATCAAGTGTGCAACAATACGAGTCAGCACTGCGTAGAACGCAATCTGTGAGTGACGTGGGCCCGCTGTAAATAAAATGTTCCTCTGGGACTCAAAGTAATACAACACATGTTCTCTGAGGTTTTCATAAAGCACCAGTTCTAAGCTGCCTCAATGCAGACAGGTAACACTGACCCACTGTCTGTGCAGCTGAGAGGAGAGACAGAGGGAGCTGAGAGGAGGAGAGGAGAGAAAGAGGAAGCTGAGAGGAGGAGAGGAGAGAAAGAGGGAGCTGAGAGGAGTAGAGGAGAGAAAGAGGGAGCTGAGAGGAGGAGAGGAGAGACAGAGGGAGCTGAGAGGAGGAGAGGAGAGAAAGAGGGAGCTGAGAGGAGGAGAGGAGAGACAGAGGGTGCTGAGAGGAGGAGAGACAGAGGGTGCTGAGAGGAGGAGAGGAGAGACAGAGGGAGCTGAGAGGAGGAGAGGAGAGACAGAGGGTGCTGAGAGGAGGAGAGACAGAGGGAGCTGAGAGGAGGAGAGACAGAGGGAGCTGAGAGGAGGAGAGGAGAGACAGAGGGAGCTGAGAGGAGGAGAGACAGAGGGAGCTGAGAGGAGGAGAGGAGAGAAAGAGGGAGCTGAGAGGAGGAGAGGAGAGACAGAGGGTGCTGAGAGGAGGAGAGGAGAGACAGAGGGTGCTGAGAGGAGGAGAGGAGAGACCGAGGGAGCTGAGCGGAGGAGAGAAAGAGGGAGCTGAGAGGAGGAGAGGAGAGACAGAGGGTGCTGAGAGGAGGAGAGGTGCAGAGGGAGCTGAGAGGAGCAGAGAAATAGGGAGCTGAGAGGAGGAAAGGAGAGAAATAGGGAGCTGAGAGGAGGAGAGGAGAGACAGAGGGAGCTGATGAGAGGAGAGACAGAGGGAGCTGATGAGAGGAGAAGAGGAGAGACAGAGGGAGCTGAGAGGAGGAGAGGAGAGACAGAGGGTGCTGAGAGGAGGAGAGACAGAGGGAGCTGAGAGGAGGAGAGGAGAGACAGAGGGAGCTGAGAGGAGGAGAGGAGAGACAGAGGGAGCTGAGAGGAGGAGAGGAGAGACAGAGGGAGCTGAGAGGAGGAGAGACAGAGGGAGCTGAGAGGAGGAGAGGAGAGACAGAGGGAGCTGAGAGGAGGAGAGGAGAGACAGAGGGTGCTGAGAGGAGGAGAGGAGAGACAGAGGGAGCTGAGAGGAGAGACAGAGGGAGCTGAGAGGAGGAGAGGAGAGACAGAGGGAGCTGAGAGGAGGAGAGGAGAGACAGAGGGAGCTGAGAGGAGGAGAGGAGAGACAGAGGGAGCTGAGAGGAGGAGAGACAGAGGGAGCTGAGAGGAGGAGAGGAGAGACAGAGGGAGCTGAGAGGAGGAGAGACAGAGGGAGCTGAGAGGAGGAGAGGAGAGACAGAGGGAGCTGAGAGGAGGAGAGGAGAGACAGAGGGTGCTGAGAGGAGGAGAGGAGAGACAGAGGGAGCTGAGCGGAGGAGAGGAGAGACAGAGGGAGCTGAGAGGAGGAGAGACAGAGGGAGCTGAGAGGAGGAGAGGAGAGAAAGAGGGAGCTGAGAGGAGGAGAGGAGAGACAGAGGGAGCTGAGAGGAGGAGAGGAGAGACAGAGGGTGCTGAGAGGAGGAGAGACAGAGGGTGCTGAGAGGAGGAGAGGAGAGACAGAGGGAGCTGAGAGGAGGAGAGGAGAGACAGAGGGTGCTGAGAGGAGGAGAGACAGAGGGAGCTGAGAGGAGGAGAGACAGAGGGAGCTGAGAGGAGGAGAGGAGAGACAGAGGGAGCTGAGAGGAGGAGAGACAGAGGGAGCTGAGAGGAGGAGAGGAGAGATAGAGGGTGCTGAGAGGAGGAGAGGAGAGACAGAGGGTGCTGAGAGGAGGAGAGGAGAGACCGAGGGAGCTGAGAGGAGGAGAGGAGAGACAGAGGGTGCTGAGAGGAGGAGAGGTGCAGAGGGAGCTGAGAGGAGCAGAGAAATAGGGAGCTGAGAGGAGGAAAGGAGAGAAATAGGGAGCTGAGAGGAGGAGAGGAGAGACAGAGGGAGCTGATGAGAGGAGAGACAGAGGGAGCTGATGAGAGGAGAAGAGGAGAGACAGAGGGAGCTGAGAGGAGGAGAGGAGAGACAGAGGGTGCTGAGAGGAGGAGAGACAGAGGGAGCTGAGAGGAGGAGAGGAGAGACAGAGGGAGCTGAGAGGAGGAGAGGAGAGACAGAGGGAGCTGAGAGGAGGAGAGGAGAGACAGAGGGAGCTGAGAGGAGGAGAGACAGAGGGAGCTGAGAGGAGGAGAGGAGAGACAGAGGGAGCTGAGAGGAGGAGAGGAGAGACAGAGGGTGCTGAGAGGAGGAGAGGAGAGACAGAGGGAGCTGAGAGGAGAGACAGAGGGAGCTGAGAGGAGGAGAGGAGAGACAGAGGGAGCTGAGAGGAGGAGAGGAGAGACAGAGGGAGCTGAGAGGAGGAGAGGAGAGACAGAGGGAGCTGAGAGGAGGAGAGACAGAGGGAGCTGAGAGGAGGAGAGGAGAGACAGAGGGAGCTGAGAGGAGGAGAGACAGAGGGAGCTGAGAGGAGGAGAGGAGAGACAGAGGGAGCTGAGAGGAGGAGAGAAAGAGGGAGCTGAGAGGAGGAGAGGAGAGACAGAGGGAGCTGAGAGGAGGAGAGACAGAGGGAGCTGAGAGGAGGAGAGGAGAGAAAGAGGGAGCTGAGAGGAGGAGAGGAGAGACAGAGGGAGCTGAGAGGAGGAGAGGAGAGACAGAGGGAGCTGAGAGGAGGAGAGACAGAGGGAGCTGAGAGGAGGAGAGGAGAGAAAGAGGGAGCTGAGAGGAGGAGAGGAGAGACAGAGGGAGCTGAGAGGAGGAGAGGAGAGACAGAGGGAGCTGAGAGGAGGAGAGGAGAGACAGAGGGAGCTGAGAGGAGGAGAGGAGAGAAAGAGGGAGCTGAGAGGAGGAGAGGAGAGACAGAGGGAGCTGAGAGGAGGAGAGGAGAGACAGAGGGAGCTGAGAGGAGGAGAGGAGCACTCATAAAAGAGGCTCATATTTGCAGAGCCATGAGTCTGTGTGGGGCGTCACAGTGTGAGAAAGCATGTGACACTGGCACTAAAATTAAATGACATTTTAGTATTAAACGCTCATCGTTACTGTTATTTCAGATTTATTTTGGCATTCATACAGTAAACTTTGTATTTATTTATTATTATGTTTTATTATTATTAATTTCTCAAGGCTTTGAACTGGTTGTAATGATGTTTGCAGTGGGCTGCTCTGCAGGAGCTCGTCTCCAGCAGCAGTATGTGGCTGTGTCTTACAGTGAAATGGATGCCATCATTTACTCACAGTCAGGCCGGGGTATCGAGTCTAGGACCAGCCAAGACAGACAGCGAAATGTCTCGTTCTGAAATATACATGAGCACTATGGGCGGATGACTTATTCAGAAAGGCCTCCGTGTACTCGCCATTAAATCCACCAATAGGAGCTCAGTATTCAGATCTGCTTAAATGCTCCCGGTGAAGAGGAGGGCGTAACGTGCCACTCGCCACGTCAGGGGAACATCTGCCGCCACTTTGGACGTCACTGTTGAAATCCTGTTCCCTCAAGCCTCATCAAAACAATGATTCCTAACTCCTAATCCACATTCATGGATGCAACAACAAGGCTCCATGGAAATACACAAGGATGTTGGTTGTTTACAGTGAGCAGCCGTGGAGACAAAGGTCAGATGGCAGATATGGTTGCAGGTGTTATGGAGTTGTTTGTGTGTAGCAGAGTTGGATATACATATGCAACGCTGCTGCTGAGGAGATAAGACACTGACAGGACTGAGATCTCTTAGTAGGCAACTCCTGAGCATGAATCAAAATGCATCATCATTAGAAAGGGCAATGAAATAAGTTCTCATCACAATCCAAATTAGATATGCAAATGTCTACCTAAAATGTAAAAAACAAAGCCAATTAAAAGATTAAGGCAACTGCTCAATATAATTAAACATAATCTTCTAAATGTGCTGTATAGAAGATAATATATGAGAAAAGACTCTAAAGCAACAATATGTATTCAAGTCAAGTTTATCATCTGTATTGAGATGATACGAGATGTGGCGTGTCTGTAATCGTTTGGTGTAATGTAGAGATGAAATAAAAGGAGACCAAGGACTAAACCTTGGGGAACTCAGTGACTTTGTTTGTACATCCAGAGCACATACCTGAAGGGTTAAGTGAGACTGCAGTGTCCCCAAAGGGAAATTTGTCCTCTACGTTTGACTCATCTTCAATTCTTCTGGGGCAAACTGTCAAGAGCAGTGAGCAGGGCAGTGGACATGGAAGCGTCTTCATATCTCGTCTTTAGGATAAGCCTTTTGAGCATCATTTTAGCTCGATGCCTGGAGGCGACCCAGACACAAGGTGAACATGCAATCCCCACACACAAAACCCCACATGGCCAAGGAATCAAATTTGAGACTATTTTGCTCAGAGGCAGAAATGCTAATTACCCAAACCGTGCCAGCACCCTAGCCTGGAATCGTTTTACACTTCTAATGAGCTTTTCTCAAAGGTGCACCACATAACCTTTCTGGTGGAGGGTCTGCCACCTGCTTGTCTCCATAGAAAAGCTAGCTAAAATGTTGCAGTATGACTTTTGTCTTTATAAGGATGACATCAACAGGTCAAGATGTTCTGGCCTGAAAGGCTTTGTTAGACAGGACAATTGTAGCGTGAAATAGAGACAAAAGAGACATTCAGCAAATAGTCGAGGCTGGGAAGCAAACCCACGACACCGGTATCAACCACACATGTGCAAGGCCCTAAACCCCTGCAGCACCAAGAACAGGCAAAAATAGAAGTTACATGTTTCCTGCAAAAAAAAAAACACATCACACCCTGGTGGAGAGACACACTGCACCTTTAAACGTCCACTTCTTCCCGTCATGTTCGGCTTTACACATGACGTCGGGCCAGCGTTTTCCTTCCTCATCAGCTGCATGACGTCCATGTGTGATGCGACGACACGCCCATGTAAAATGTACCCACCCCCTTCCTCTCTGTCTCTTTCCCCGACACCGGCAACGTCCCATTTGAGATTGGTAGGCCTGTGCTCTCTAACTGTCACTCCTAGTTACAGACCTATCATGCAGAAGAGCTGACTTATTAATGACTTGGATGCAGACCTGGTACTCAGAGGGGACTGAGGGGGGGGGGGGGGGGGGGGGGGGGGGGCTTAGCTGGTCCATCTCTCTGCATCTCCCCATGTGGACAACTGACATACTTTACATCCTTTTGCCATTAAAAGCTTGACATTATCGTTTCCATCTGATGTAACCCAAAAGCGTCACACGGTTTTAACACATCACTTATTAACCCATTGCATCGTGCGTGTTAATAAAAGATAACAGCAATTGATTTGTGATTTTTTTTCCAGGTGAAAACACCTAGAAAAGATAGACGAGTAAAATAATCGTCCATTTATTTTAATATCTACTGGATAAAGCGTTTGTGTCATGTCTAATACGCTTGTGCTTGTTTGTTGTGATTGACTTGATAAAAGAAATGGTGTTTTATTATAGTGTTGGGGGAAAAAACATAATCATTATTATCATGATTAATCCAAAAACATACCTATTCATTTAAACATTTTCTGGAACTGAATGAACAAAGTATTATCCCAATGACACACAATGAGCGCCATGAAATAAAAAATAAGTAAGATATCTTTAATACACAAATTAGATTATGTTCAATAGTAGAATACAAATCAAATTCTTTACAGCAGAAGCAGCAAAGCAATTCACTGCTTTTGCTCCGCTCCTCATTAAAGTGAAAGAACTTCCATGGTGCCAGTTGTTATTCAGTTGAAATCCTCTCGTCTTGTGTCACCGGGAGGATCTTTCATGTTTTCTTGTCATTTCCATCTTTAAGAATATGGCTTCTCTTTTTTTTTTTTTTTTAACAAAGCTATTTCCTCAAATCATCAAAGCTCTCCTAATCATCATTCCACAGGAGAAGCTTCATATGTGTGCTGACGATTCCACCTCTCAGCTTAACCATGATTAAACAGTGGGGTGTTGATTTTGTGTATGAGTTAACCTTTTGTCTGTTGTTTTGTGAACTGCAGTAGCATTAGTGCTGAACAATATTAGAAAACATGTTTAATTGCAATTCTGTTAAGCGTAGCTATTAGTTTTGCAATTAAAGTTCACCGTGCGTATTTTAAACACTTCCACGGGCATTCAATTTTGACAGAAAGCTGAAAAATAACAGCTAAACTACAAGAATCACATGCATAATAATAATAATAATAATAGTAATAATGCTTTAACATATGATGCACAACCTAATAAAATACTTGATCATTAAAAAATAAATAAATAATCAGGTGCATTTCTACACATTGTCAGGATATTTTGCTGTTTGCAATGGAAATTACATTACATTACTTTTTTTTTACTAACTGTGAACATTCAAATTGCGGTTTTGCTTGTGATTAATCCTGCGACAGAAAGAATATGACTCTGTGTTTATGAGGGTAAAATTGTGACGCTCGATCATGTTCCAGTGCCTAAAAATGGATGAGCTCTAAATGGCCGACTCTGTACGTTCCAATTTGCTCTCATGGGTGCTTCTATAATTATTTGTTTGTGGAACATGGTGGCGCATAGAAATTGTGCACAGATGAAAGTATTAATTTAGGTTGCCGAGGAACACAATGTTGCTTGTTCTCAAATCCGGTGTTTTTGGGGTCTGTGTTTTGAAATGTAAGGCTGTCTGGGTCAAATTTGAAAAGATTAAACGCAGCACAGTATAAGAAAATGCAAATAGTCTTGTAGCTGAAGCAGGTTAGAACAAATCTCTTCCCTCGACAGCGCCATCTGCAGTCCAACTTTCTTTTCCACATAACAGAAAAAATAACACAAAACTGAATATGAAAAAAACAACATGAACCATAGACACTAAGCGACAAGCCAACCAGGAACCGTCTGCAATCTCGGACCCCCGCAAGAGGGAGAACCACCTGATGGACCGGGACAACGCCATGGTGACAGGCACAGAGAGCGACAAGGCAACCTACGTTTATTTGTAGAGCACAGTTCATTCACAAGGCAATTCAAAGTACTTCACTAGTAAGGACCACGCCACAACAATGAAAATTTCATTCATACGAAAAGAATGTTTATTGATAATAGTGATGATGGGTCGATGAGAGATCGATGAGAGATCGATGAACCCAGACATCAAGAGATGCTGGGATTGGCCTGTGCATATATAGGCCTTCTGAGGCGTGGTTAAAGAGTGGAGGTGTGGTTGCTGGGGAAGTAAGCGGTTGAGGCGTGGTCCTGCTCCCGAACCCAAGTTAGCGATTAACATCTCCAACTACACTTTCCGCAACAGGAAAAGGTTCAGGGAGGTTCAGGGAGGCCATCGAGATCCGTGCCCACCTGACAGTGAATCGAAATGAGGGGGCATAACAACTCTCTCACACCTCCGCTGCAGCTCTGAAGAAGTCGGACTGCACATGTCGTACTACTGCTCCGGAATGGAAGACAAAATGCGCCAAAATCTGTTTGAATCCACTCCAGCCATAGCAGCTGCAGAGAATGGATCATCTCCCCGAACGCACAGTATGATATAAGTACTACTTCCTGGCTCGGAGCTATAGTTCTGTTCTAGATCATTATAATCCCCTTTTTCCTGCCTGTTCCCAACGAGCCACCATCAATTGTAGGATAGCATGGCTCCATATAGCAGCCTTGTTACGACAGCGCCCCCGCCACACAATCTATGTGGAAAGCTTTGACAATCAACCACAAATCATTGCTATAACTATATGTTTACCCCTTTCCACTCTGCACCCGTTGGGGAGAATAAACAAGCTTCGGTATTAGGAGCAGAAGTAGCCGGTCTGGAGGGCGGTTGGCTGTCACAGGAAATAAGTTTGGGTCATTTTTAATGGTTCTATATATTCCACAGGTACAACTCCTATTACAGGCCAAGCCATAACAACAGGGGCACTTCTAACAAATGATGCTTCTTCTGTGGTCCAGCAGACTCAGCGCAGTGGAAAAGACAGGACTATTTACAATAATACGGGGGAATAGAAGTGGTGATGTGGACTTTATAAAGATGTATGGCTTCACTTGGAGTGTACTTGGACGGCGGCTTGATGAGATTGCATTGTCAATCAGCAAATGCATTATTTAAAGGTAATTTTACATTAATTTGGCAAGACAGGAAAATGGAATACACAGTTTTTTTACAGGTGCAGCAGATAAACAAGGAGATACAGTACATACATTCAGTTCTTTTGTTTTTCATTACAGGAGAAGTATTTATGCAATTACTGTCAATGTTGTTGCTTTAAAAAATACTCCTTCCTGTGACTCACCGTTTATCTTCATGGAGATTGATGTGTTTAATGCCGGGCACCTTTAAATATGAGAAAAACAGGCCTTATCTGGTCAAACATTGTCTGGCCTATGCTAAACAGATGTTTTGGTTCAGTGCTGAGAGGGTGGAATGAAGTCTTCAGTCTTGTGCAGACAGAGGAGGTGATGCATGTTTGGAGCTGCAGGTGCAAGGTGAACCAGAGGATTCCAAAGTCGACAGGGAGCAGCAAAAGCTCTGCAGAAGGTGACACCACTAACCCTGTAGGTCAACTGTTTAATCCCTATTGCTCATGCTGCTGTTGTATCCCTGAGCAGACACCTTACCCGTCTTACCCGGGCTAGAACGTTAGATAGTTGTATGTAGTTTTTTGATGAGCGTTTCCGAACATTTCCATATGTTTGTTCCTACAGTATATGAAACAGACCCTTTCTTTTTATTCTAGTTTGCAGTTCCAATATTTCGTCGACTAACCTACACCATTTCCTAACTCTTACCTTAACCATAACCATAGCATGTTCCTAAACCTAACCCAAATCTTACATTTAACCCTTTTATAAACCTTAACCATTACATCAATCCCGTTTCCCAAACCCAACCTTAGAGAGACTATCAACTCTCAAAAATGTGCATTCTCCTGGTACATTAAACATCACAAAACCCTGTCCACAAAACCAAACCAGCCACTGTTTTAGATGAATGTTAATGTTAATGATCATTTGTTCTGTTTTTTCCATAACACATGACAGCTGAATAGCAGTGAGAGTTGAGAACCATCAGACGTGGACAACACAATGATGATGATGAGATGAACGTGTCATTTGACCCATCCTTCAATGCCACTTGGGTAAGATATCAGGAGCAGTGAAAAACCACAATGTGCATGTTTTGAATCATGTGTTCGATTAAACAGTACATTAGTTCTAACATTACTGCAAGTACTTGTACACAGTCTAAGCCCATAGTCACAAACCCCCAAAATCACCGGAATAAAGTATTATGTACTGAAATCTATATGTTTAGCAATAAATGGAGGAAATGCATGTGGGACATTAGGAACACGGTGTGGATGAAGTTGCAGAGGTGAAAGAGGACAGAAGGTTGTAATAACAGCTGTTCCTGTCAGGAAATATTAAAGTTCTCAAAAGAGGGCATGTCCTCTTCTGAGCAAGACATTTCTAAATTGTAAAGAACACAGCTATTTTGCAGCCCGTAACTGTTCTCATCTTGTAACATTCTAAAAATCAACAACAGGAAAGAAATTGGCCAAATATGGAATAAGTACAAGTGAAATAATGCCATTGTGCTGTCTTATTCTCTTGCTGCTGTTGCACTTGCAGACCTTGCACATGTGACTTCAATTATGCGTCTCACCTGTGTGGAAATGACTGTGTGAAATTGCAATCACAGTTTTAATGAACTCCAAGACGACTGTGGCTCTTTTCTTTGAGAGGTGAGATGTCTGCAAATGTGAGCCAATTACCAACACAAAGCCTCAGCCGTTACATTATATTACGAAAATGAGGAAGAAATAGACTGATATGATATGTATTTGGAATAGAAGAGGATAACTTGTATATTTGACTTTGTAAGATGCAAAAGGACTATGTATTCGTACTTTACTAAACTCTGTACCGAAAATAACAAAAGACTTATGTTTTTTTAACCATATTGTCATGTATTGTTGTTATTTTCTCCACAGAGGCAACCCCTAAAAGCAGAGAACTTGCTGAGAGCTCCAGTGGATGACTCCCTCTAGTGGTACAAGTGCACACAGGCCTATTTCCTCTCCATTCTTTTTGGATGGACTTAAATATGCATCCATAACCTGCTTACTTCAGAATCTGCGAACTCATTACAAACTTTTGAACTCGTGTTACAGTTGAGAACCTCGTCTCTATGATAACAGGGCCGGCTCCTCATTTGTAAAAAGCCCCAACGAATGCTCCGCGTGTGCGTGCGCGCGTGCCACCGTGGGACCACCCGAGAAGCGGGAGCGCAGGGTCCGGCGGGGGGAAGACACGCGCATACCGATCCGCCTTTGGACATGCAGGTGCCGCACGTCTCTGTCCATAACAAGAGCCGATTGTTTAAACTACAATCACTTCACATTATGGGAAATGTCAAAAACTTATTTATTTATGTTTTTCTTTTTTTTTTTTCATTTATTCTTTTTTCCTTTTGTTCTATATAAAGCCAACACTTTCTCCAAACATTCTTATGAAATGCCGCTGCGTAAAAATAGAAATACAGTTGTTCTTAACTGGCTCTCATTGACACAATAGCGCCCGTCCCTGCACCGTAGCTCCGCCCAGTCAGCGCGCGCGTGTCTCTGTGTGTGAGCGCGCGCGTCTCTCTCTCTGTGTGTGTGTGTGTGTGTTTGTGAGCGCGCGCGTCTCTCTCTCTCTGTGTGTGTGTTTGTGAGCGCGCGCGTCTCTCTCTCTGTGTGTGTGTGTGTGTGTGTGTGAGCGCGCGTCTCTCTCTCTCTGTGTGTGTGTGTGTGTGTTTGTGAGCGCGCGCGTCTCTCTCTCTCTGTGTGTGTGTGTGTGTGTGAGCGCGCGTCTCTCTCTCTCTGTGTGTGTGTGTGTGTTTGTGAGCGCGCGCGTCTCTCTCTCTCTGTGTGTGTGTGTGTGTGTGTGAGTGAGCGCGCGCGTCTCTCTCTCTCTGTGTGTGTGTGTGAGTGAGCGCGCGCGCGCGCGTCTCTCTCTCTGTGTGTGTGTGTGTGTGAGTGCGCGCGTCTCTCTCTGTGTGTGTGTGTGTGTGTGTGTGTGAGCGCGCGCGTCTCTCTCTGTGTGTGTGTGTGTGTGAGTGAGCGCGCGCGTCTCTCTCTCTCTGTGTGTGTGTGTGTGAGCGCGCGCGTCTCTCTCTGTGTGTGTGTGTGTGTGTTTGTGAGCGCGCGCGTCTCTCTCTGTGTGTGTGTGTGTGTGTGTTTGTGAGCGCGCGCGTCTCTCTCTCTCTGTGTGTGTGTGTGAGTGAGCGCGCGCGCGCGCGTCTCTCTCTCTGTGTGTGTGTGTGTGTGAGTGCGCGCGTCTCTCTCTCTGTGTGTGTGTGTGTGTGTGTTTGTGAGCGCGCGCGTCTCTCTCTCTCTGTGTGTGTGTGTGTGAGTGAGCGCGCGCGCGCGCGTCTCTCTCTCTGTGTGTGTGTGTGTGTGAGTGCGCGCGTCTCTCTCTCTGTGTGTGTGTGTGTGTTTGTGAGCGCGCGCGTCTCTCTCTCTCTGTGTGTGTGTGTGTGAGTGAGCGCGCGCGCGCGCGTCTCTCTCTCTGTGTGTGTGTGTGTGTGAGTGCGCGCGTCTCTCTCTGTGTGTGTGTGTGTGTGAGTGAGCGCGCGTGTCTCTCTCTCTCTGTGTGTGTGTGTGTGAGCGCGCGCGTCTCTCTCTGTGTGTGTGTGTGTGTGTGTTTGTGAGCGCGCGCGTCTCTCTCTCTCTCTGTGTGTGTGTGTGTGTGTGAGCGCGCGCGTGTAGCGGGTGGGTGACAGCTGGGCTCGCGGCGCGGCGCTCCAGTCTAGTGCTAAGAAGCTTCATCTCCAAATAGGATGATGACCGGAGGCTTTTGTGGAAAGCGCCGTTCAGCCCCGCGCAGCTAGTTCTGGGACTCCGCTCTCTTCACTTCACCCGCGGGGACTTTCAGAGCCTTTTCCCCCTCTAAAGTGTGGATATTGGATGGATGTTTCTATTTGCGGGGACGAGATTTGATTTGAGCGCGCGGCATGTAACGCAAAAAAGAAGAAGCGCAAGAGAAAAGTAGCGCTCGTGTTGTCATCTCGAGAGCCGTGCGCGGACCGGGATCTCATGGATTACTAAAGGAGCGAGCAGCGCCACACTCCGCGGAAAACACCCATTCATGAGCTGAAGGTGAGATTTCTTTTGTTTATTTCAAACTTTGGCTGGCTCGCGCTGCAGCCTCCGGGGCTCGTGTTCCGCGCGGTGCCGGGGCGACAAGTGCACACGCTTTTCCCGGGGCCAACTTCAGCTTATTCCAGCAGTTGCGTGGCGTTTTTTTTGTTTTGTTTTTTTAAATCAAACATATACAATCAAGAGCTTTAGTTTGTTTGTTTTGCAATCAAACTGTAGTATCGGTGTTGTGTGGTCACATAAACAGACTGTGCGTAATCCCTCTTGTGGTGCATCCGGGTGTCCGCCAGTCCGTTCATCATTTTAATGCTAAATAAAGACAACAACAAATACATGTGAGCGTTTGTGACAAAATCTGACTGATTTCACATATCTTACATTTGGAACACGGGCTGCTTCTCAAACAAAGCATCATTTGATTTGTTTGTATGGCGTACTTGATATGGTCTCCTTAAACTGCTCTAGATGTATGTTTGACTGTGGATGTGGATGATATGTGACAAATCCTGTGTTTGCTGTACTAAATTACACCTGGATTAATTACATGCACCTTCATCAGGCTGTTTTTTGTGTGTTTTTTGTGTTTTTTGTCCATAAAATCGTCTGTTTGGTGCCCACACGCCTGGAGTGCTTTCTCTGTTTACAGCCTCACTTTCCCCCTTATCCTTGTCTTTACGCATTTACAGTAGCTTTTATCAGGTTAAGGGAGGGGAAAGAAAGTGGTCAGCATTGCCTCACTGTATTGCCTTTTGCCAACAGATCCAGGCCAACGCTTGTAATTAAGAACAAGGAGTCAGAAATTGCACACTGAGGTTCACCAGTGGATTTGCCATTAAACAAAGTGCCGCTGGTCATTATTCCATTAACAAGCCGAGCAGAGGAGATGCAAGGCCAAAGCTAACCACATCCAGCGAGCCCCGACTGCCAACACCCTAGTCATTCCCAAAGGTTTTCCCCATTGCACTCCTCCCAGCATTCCCAGAGGCGCTTGGAAAACCTGTAGGTTATAAACTATGACAAAATGCATTTGACGGTCACATACAGTGCAGACCGGATTTCGAATTGCAAATACTTCTTCTTTTTTTACAGCGCAAAGACGGCTGTCACTCATTCCAGCTGCAAATATTCATGGTTGTGTGCCGCGGGGTTTCTCATGCGTGACCCCCTGTATTTGCAGCTATAGTATCCCAGACGATTACACAGGGTTCTTGAATGCCAAACAGCGGAATACTTGAACACCTCCACCAGCCCTAGGCATCCAAATGTCCTGGAGGCATTTTTAGGAGACGCACGTTCTTAAGCTTAATTCCCACCATTTCTGTCCGACACTGACTTGCTTATCCAGTCCTAATAACACATTATCCACTGGCATGTTGCTGAATTACAGCGCGAGGACCTTTTTGACAGCTTGTCCTCTTCAGTGGGATCAGGGCCAGGCAGAGTTGGTGGCTTGTATTTGGAGCAATGCTCTGTGGAGCGTTTCATGTGCCGATCCCCCTTAACAATGGCATTGTGTGTGACCGATGTGGATTTGTCACAGTTCTGTGTCTACGTGTGGGATTGAAAGAGGAACAAGAGCAAGATTATTTTATCATTATTTACTTTTGTCAGTTAAGGGTGGATGCCTACAGTAGTTAAATAATTGATACACAGCTTTGTACTTGTTCAAATGAATTGTACTTTGCTAAACAAGACTTGCCAGCTGCTCTTAACCACTGGGTCTCTCTCAGACATTGTCAATAGCACAATGAATAGTGTGTGTATTTATGCATATTTTATAAAAGGCCGATGTTTTATTGATGTGTGCTGGGTGTGTGGGCTCCTGCTTTCCAAACAATTAGATGAAATCTCTCATCTCTATGTTATTTATTGATGCTTAACCTATTTTCAGATGAGAACAATCCTGGCATTGAACATGAAGTTTGTTTTTGTGTCTCCACACAGTTTTAGCACATTCTCTACTGCAGAAATACAGCTCAGCGTTATCAAAGTGCATTGTAATAGAAGTGCCCATCACAGATGTCGCTGATCTTAGTTTGGATTGTACATTCAGTGGGAGGAGGTGAAAAAGAACTAGCCTCTTTTCAATATTACAACTCTAATCTGTGCCACTTAAATGTATTAACGTTCTTCTTTCATCATATCTCGCAATAAATGTCAAAATATATATCAGTATGAAATGGTTTGGATGACACAACATCAGAGAAGATAATCTATTTCTTCATGCTAGGCTAAGCCGTTTAACTGCTCGTGTAGAATGATTTTTTATTGACCTGACTTCATCAAATGATACATTTTGTAGATTGAGTTGAGATGATTCCTACTATAAAATGTAAAAACAAGTGGTCAACATGTGTGTATTATTCTACTTGTGATCTGGTCTTCTCAGTTAAGCCCATGGAATAATGATATTTAAGATCACAAAATGTCACCATATAATAATAGCGTACTTACATCTCTCCTCATATACACAGGCTTTTAGTTACACACCTATTTTGAACGCTAACAACGCCAAAAAGTAGCTCTTGTTCAAAGTTAAAGGTATCTATATTTCATATTCATTATAAGTTTTGTTGCTTCTCTGATTGATTCCCTGAGTGTTCTGTTTTCTGTTTTATGAATTCTTCATGAGCCTGTTACAACAACAAAAAAGGTTATTTTAACATTTTAGTGTCTCGGTAGCACAGCAGTTAGCGCTGTCTCTTAGCAGCAGGAGGGCCCTGGGTTAACTCTCGGGGGCCATGAGTGACTGAGGGTATGTAGTGAGCGTGAATGTGGGTGGAGATGAGTCCATGGCTATAATCCAGCGTGTTTACAGCATGTTTGTCATGTATGTTCATTAACATGCACTGTCCCGACCAAAATAAATATCTTAACAAAAAAAATACTAGACAATGGAAGATGTGTTGATTTGTTTAATTCACATACATGTTAATACAATGTATAACCCTAGGGTATAGCTAACTGCATATGGCATATTTAGGGGATGATAAATGATAATATCATGCTCTTGCACATTCTATTCATGCCTCATTGACGACATAACCATTTGGTAATCACTTGCTCTATTCTCTTCCTTCTATTCCCACATACACAACCCTTCTGCACCCAACAGAACAGACTCCAGTACATCCATGCAACAAACCAGTCATGTGTTAACTGCTCTCCATACTCGTCACATTAGCATAATTGATTGCTCCTGGTATCAATGCCAAGGAAGCCATCGGCATAAATGCCCCACAAAAAGCGTCTTTTTGGGCAAAGTGCCACAAGTCACTGGCAGATTTTGTCTGCTAGTGTTTTTTCCGTGCTTTTTGGCTGTTGGTCCTTGGCATGGCTTTGTTGTTAGGAATCAACTAAATTATAAAGCAATAGTGGGGCCATCGAAGGCTGTGCTGGCAGAAAAGCACAAAGTTTATTGCAACATTATGTCAAAGCTTGTATGCTCCGTCAGAAGTGGAAGATATTTCGAAAAAAAAGTTCATTACTGCAACTGCATTTTGATGATATGCTAAATTAGAATATTAGCAATTAAAAATCCTATCAAAAATGTTAAAAAGAGCAGATTAAAATCAAAACTTGTAGTGTAATATTTCAAACAAGATTATAAAGTGGTTACTACACTTTTGTGTCTAATTTTACAGGTTCTGGTTCAATTAAATTTGAACCTACAGTTATTCAATCCATACAGACATAAACTCACAGGTCATATGACATAAAAAGCACCATAGAGCTGATGAAAAATGACTGCAAAATCAAATATCATCCCAATATCATAATCAGGAAAAACACTGAAATAGGCGCGTTCATTTTTGTCAATATCTCCCACCTCCATTGTCTGTAGTTGAAATATTTAAGAGCACATGCGGTAAAACCCTTGTCCCACTGGAGTTGGTTGTCATTAATGTTGAAACAGAAGAGGAAAAGCATTTACAGGGATAATCCAGGAGCAGTGGTAGGGCTTTGTGTGATCGCCTAGGAGATGGAGGGAGATGGATGTATGACTGGCCTTGAAGAGTGCCAAACCTCATACAGCGGATCAGATCATGTAAATGGCCGTGCGCAGCATAAAAATACATTAGGATGTCCTAGATTTGTCCGTTTTGTTGTGCTGTTTTCCAGGTAAGAGCAGTCGCTGTGAGTTACTCCGGCAGCGCCACTATATGAGGAGTTAAGACGGCTTTATCTTTGCTCTGGCTGCTACTCTGTGGTTAAGCCTGTGGTTATCTGCTCTTGGTCAAACCGCAACAAGGTGTGCAAATGAAATGAAAGGCTAATGGTGGCTAATATTGACACAAATGAACATCCAAACATGTTTTGGGGGTATCTCGATAGCAATAATCCAACAATATTGTATCGGTGCAAAGGAAATATGTCTTTAAATGTATACGTTTAGGTTAAAATGTGAAAGTGTGAAAGTGTGAAACTTCTCATCAAAGTTCATACAAATCACTTAATATCCTTATTATAGCCTTATTACCATTATTACCATTATTACCGTTATTACCATTATTACCATTATTACTATTATTACCATTATCACAATGATTAAAAACACCATGTAACGATTTGGGGCTGGCAAATGGTCACAATTTTAATTTAAGTTTCTTTGTATGGTATTCTTACCTATGCAAGTACAACTGATCCTTATTGAAGTTCAGCTGCTTTTATAGGCTTCATTCATAAACTCATGGCAGTGTTTGTGTTCATCTAGTGTTTGCTTAGGCTCAAAAAGTAGGTTTTATATATCGACTGTATGAATGTCAAGATTATTAGGTTTTAATCGATTAGTCGGGATTATTCAGGTCACGATATAACCGTAAGAACCAAAAAAATAATAATCGAGAGCATTTTTGAAGAAAAGATTTTATTTGGCGTTTTTTGTCATATTTAAGTTGATTCTTTCTTTCAGAATGTTTGATTTTTTTAAAGCTGGTGAAAAACATGAGGAGCAGTGACACGTCAGACCACGGGAATGAAACATAATTGAAGATTTCACAGTTGTTCGGTCACAGTCTCAATAGTGGAGAGTCGTTAAATCTTCTTTCTCACAAAAACAAATTCTAACAAAAATTTGACAATGTAATGACATTTCCTTTCGAGCCTGCAGCAATAGTTCACAAAAAACACACATTTGTGCTCATGGAATTACTGAAAATAAATCAAAACGCAAGTTTTTGATCAATCAAACAACAAACAAACTCCAAAAGCTCCCTCCTCTCCGTTAGGTATCGTCAGCTTCATTTGCATATGCTTGGTTAGCCTAATGCACTGTGTTCTCATGGCTCTTCCGTGTGCTGTGTGCAGCACCATACAGTCAGAGTGGCTAATGGCGGGGGTTCGAGTGTGCACTTACTTGCTTGCTGGTTCGGCGCTGTATTGTTGGAGTGCATCTGTCCCTCCTCCCCAGGCCCCGGCGATTGGCACTGCCTCTCTCATCTATTAATCATACAGCGCTTGCTCTCTCATTCCGTTGCCATAGTTTCAGGACCTCAGACTGTGTCGGGGTGCCGGGCTGCCTGGAGAGAGCGCAAGTGCCAGGGAAAGGAGCGTGGACCAAAGCAAGGCAACGGATCTGAATGGAGAGAGGACTGTGCAATATTGGACATGGTTGGAATATGGCTGGAAGTATGAAGCGTAGACATATTGAAATGACAACAAATCTGCTCTGAAAGCTTTTTTACCTTTCATATAAGAGCTCAAGAAGACAGAGCATAGTTAAATACTTTTTCAACAAGTGAAGAAACCATAGAAATGTTGAAATGCACAACTTTTACTATTTTGAAGTTCCTGCCTTCCAGTATGAACTTTTCTAGGTACATTTCTGGGACCAATCCTCTCCATTGGACTCGGGCTGAGCAATTAACCAAAGTTTGATCAAGACCCAGGTTCAAACATATCAAATTGTCAATGATCAGCTTGGATATTTTTGATTTCAGCAGTCAGTCCTTTTTTAGTACAAAGTATGTAGTTTGGTGCAGATATCAGACTCTGGAGGAATCACTCCGTCACGTCTCCGGAGCATCACCCAAAGATATCGAATGTGTTATGAGCCCTTTTACACCACTGGGTCGTGTCTTTAGTCCGTCTGAGACTCTGCAGCAAAAACACGCAAGGATCTATTTTTGACGGATGCTGCAGCGGCACGTTTGAAGTTGCACGAGCTTTAAATATCCAGACAAAGGATAAACACGGTAAATATGTCCATGTTTAATGGCGTGGAACCTGTCATTTCGTGTCGGACATCAACACCGGGCCAAATGTCGGAGTTTTGTTTTATAGCATTTCTCTATAAACTCTCTGTAAAAGTGGTGGGATGTTTCAAAAAGCGATTAGAATTTCACCTAACGACGCGGCTGTGGATGCACTTGTGGAATATCGAGGGGAGAAAACGGCTTTATGGATTTACAAAGGAGAGGAGAGAGCAGAGGAGTGGAGGAAAAGGAGAGGAGTGGAGGAAAAGGAGAGGAGTGGAGGGAAAGGAGAGGAGTGGAGGAAAAGGAGAGGAGTGGAGGAAAAGGAGAGGAGTGGAGGGAAAGGAGAGGAGTGGAGGAAAAGGAGAGGAGTGGAGGAAAAGGAGAGGAGTGGAGGAAAAGGAGAGGAGTGGAGGAAAAGGAGAGGAGTGGAGGAAAAGGAGAGGAGTGGAGGGAAAGGAGAGGAGTGGAGGAAAAGGAGAGGAGTGGAGGAAAAGGAGAGGAGTGGAGGGAAAGGAGAGGAGTGGAGGAAAAGGAGAGGAGGAAAAGGAGAGGAGTGGAGGGAAAGGAGAGGAGTGGAGGAAAAGGAGAGGAGTGGAGGGAAAGGAGAGGAGTGGAGGAAAAGGAGAGGAGTGGAGGAAAAGGAGAGGAGTGGAGGGAAAGGAGAGGAGTGGAGGAAAAGGAGAGGAGTGGAGGAAAAGGAGAGGAGTGGAGGGAAAGGAGAGGAGTGGAGGAAAAGGAGAGGAGGAAAAGGAGAGGAGTGGAGGGAAAGGAGAGGAGTGGAGGAAAAGGAGAGGAGTGGAGGGAAAGGAGAGGAGTGGAGGAAAAGGAGAGGAGTGGAGGGAAAGGAGAGGAGTGGAGGAAAAGGAGAGGAGTGGAGGAAAAGGAGAGGAGTGGAGGGAAAGGAGAGGAGTGGAGGGAAAGGAGAGGAGGAAAAGGAGAGGAGTGGAGGGAAAGGAGAGGAGTGGAGGAAAAGGAGAGGAGTGGAGGGAAAGGAGAGGAGTGGAGGAAAAGGAGAGGAGTGGAGGAAAAGGAGAGGAGTGGAGGGAAAGGAGAGGAGTGGAGGAAAAGGAGAGGAGTGGAGGAAAAGGAGAGGAGTGGAGGGAAAGGAGAGGAGTGGAGGAAAAGGAGAGGAGGAAAAGGAGAGGAGTGGAGGGAAAGGAGAGGAGTGGAGGAAAAGGAGAGGAGTGGAGGGAAAGGAGAGGAGTGGAGGAAAAGGAGAGGAGTGGAGGAAAAGGAGAGGAGTGGAGGGAAAGGAGAGGAGTGGAGGAAAAGGAGAGGAGTGGAGGAAAAGGAGAGGAGTGGAGGGAAAGGAGAGGAGTGGAGGAAAAGGAGAGGAGGAAAAGGAGAGGAGTGGAGGGAAAGGAGAGGAGTGGAGGAAAAGGAGAGGAGTGGAGGGAAAGGAGAGGAGTGGAGGAAAAGGAGAGGAGTGGAGGGAAAGGAGAGGAGTGGAGGAAAAGGAGAGGAGTGGAGGGAAAGGAGAGGAGTGGAGGAAAAGGAGAGGAGTGGAGGGAAAGGAGAGGAGGAAAAGGAGAGGAGTGGAGGAAAAGGAGAGGAGGAAAAGGAGAGGAGTGGAGGGAAAGGAGAGGAGGAAAAGGAGAGGAGGAAAAGGAGGAGAGTGGAGGAAAAGGAGAGGAGAGGAGGATGATTGGAGAAGAAACGAAAAATTACACTGAATTTTTCTTTTTCTTTATGCATTTGTTTTTAACTAAACTAATAAAAAATGTAAGCGAAAAGTGTGATTGATCGTTTTAATGTGATACAAAAAATCCTACTACAAGTCCTCATTATAGGTGGATAAATCAGCATCTGGGCGAGACAATGGAGGATTCACAAAGCATGAACAAAACCCTGCAAGATTTTTTTGAGCACATTGATTCTAGTCTGTGGGGTTCCAAAGCACAAAGAATCATGGGGTTTGCTACCCCGGCACCCTCTGAAACACAAAAACCCCCCTGGAGCATGTCTGACCCACCGGCCTCATCCTGCTATGCTTTATCTCTGCATCCGTCACAGTTTTGCAAGCGAACCGAAATATCTGTTGATATTCCATCGCATTTCTTTTAAAACAGGTCAATGAATACAAATGTAAACCCTTCATCTTTACAGTTTGTGAGGAATATTTCCATACGAGCCGCAATGAATTTGTGATATTATACAATAAAATGTCCTTCCAGTGAGTAGGTATTGAATATGGCCCTTGCTCCCTGTGCTTTCAGGCTCAGTTGGATGTTTTGATGATAAAACGCGCTGAATTCATGGTTTTTCAATGACGGAACACAAAGGAAATGTCTGTCTGTTGTGGTAGACATGTGGAATACCTTCTTTTTGACAGAAAATATCAATTATGTGGTTCTCCCGTTTTGGCTATAGGAGCCACACCTCCTTAATGACCTTCTAATCTCATCAAGGTCTTTAAACAGCTCACCGGGCGCTAATGAGGTGTTTGCATTATCACCTTGTCTCATCGAGTTATCAGAAAGCAAACAACTGGCTGGAATCAAGGGGATTGTCAGTGCTCAAATGCGTCCGCACGGTCACACGCACCGCAGTTTACATTCGTGCTGTGTTAAGTCCCCTTTCCATACAATTTACCTTTAGAAATCCATATCACAGGGATTGTTAGAAAATGGATAGAAGCTAAAAAAAGATAGTGAACGACGCGGCTGTGGATGCACTTGTGGAATATCGAGGGGAGAAAACGGCTTTATGGATTTACAAAGGAGAGGAGAGAGCAGAGGAGTGGAGGAAAAGGAGAGGAGTGGAGGAAAAGGAGAGGAGTGGAGGAAAAGGAGAGGAGTGGAGGAAAAGGAGAGGAGTGGAGGGAAAGGAGAGGAGTGGAGGAAAAGGAGAGGAGTGGAGGAAAAGGAGAGGAGTGGAGGGAAAGGAGAGGAGTGGAGGAAAAGGAGAGGAGTGGAGGAAAAGGAGAGGAGTGGAGGAAAAGGAGAGGAGTGGAGGAAAAGGAGAGGAGTGGAGGAAAAGGAGAGGAGTGGAGGGAAAGGAGAGGAGTGGAGGAAAAGGAGAGGAGTGGAGGAAAAGGAGAGGAGTGGAGGGAAAGGAGAGGAGTGGAGGGAAAGGAGAGGAGAGGAGGAAAAGGAGAGGAGTGGAGGGAAAGGAGAGGAGTGGAGGAAAAGGAGAGGAGGAAAAGGAGAGGAGTGGAGGGAAAGGAGAGGAGTGGAGGAAAAGGAGAGGAGTGGAGGGAAAGGAGAGGAGTGGAGGAAAAGGAGAGGAGTGGAGGAAAAGGAGAGGAGTGGAGGGAAAGGAGAGGAGTGGAGGAAAAGGAGAGGAGTGGAGGATAGAAGCTAAAAAAAGATAGTGAAAACTGATTAAAAAACTAGATAAAAACAGCCTTTAAATAAACGTTCAAGCATTTATTGGTGATTCGTTTTGATAATCTGGTTCTTCAGTGATCTATTTTTCTATCTTAATCTCTATAAATCAATATTCACTGGAAAACATGACATGGCATTTGCCATGTCATGTTTTCTTTGGCATTAGCACAAAGCTGGTGGTGGCTGCAGTATCCCTGGTCAAGTTCGCTATCATTCCCTTTCTATAAGTCATTCTGAGCAATGGAATGCCACTTTGCCGCAATTATTTTATCAATTGTCACCAATCTGAAACCCTCACACCAGGAGATAAAATGTGAACAGCAAGAAAATGATTACTCTGCCATTCTCCTTTCACAATAACTGCTCTATCGGCCTGTGTGACTGACATATGTTGTGGATATATAGAAGTAGCTTAGTGTTTTTTTCTGCTACGATTGAACCTGTGTATGAAAGTGCCTGTTGTTTGAGCGCTATAGTCCAACCACTGTGGGCACAAAGCCAAGAACACCTGATTGTGGACTGCCGAGTGCGTAGTAGAGCTTGTTCTGGGGATTACTATAAGGGTATGTTGGTACAAAGGCGGAGGGTGCATTTGCTCTTTGTGCTGTAGAGCTGGGGTGCATTTGTACCTTTGAAGTGCAGAGATTGGACGTGACATCAGCGCAGCCACATTCTCAGGTGCAGCAGGTGAATTAATCCAGAGGGGGAGGGCAAACGCGTGTGTGCGCAAAGCGGGGTTCTAATGCTCTGGGGTATTTGCGAGACAGTGCTTGTGTGTGCGGGTGTGTGTGGACATGTGTGCGGCTCATCAAAGCAGAGGAGAGCGGCTGTAAGGCGATCTGTATGCTCATGGCAGAGCAGCAGTCATACTCTCCCAGAGGCACAAGGCCCCGCTGAATGTGGAGCAGCCTCTCCCTCCATCCTGCTGATGCCTGCTCCACACATAGGACCAAACGTGCACAGATTATGTTTATTATCCATGTTTTTGGATTTTCTCCCTTTCATCGTCACAGTTTGGATCCGTCATGAATGTGTTTTCACTTAATCTAACATTTCCTCTCTTCCAATGCGCTCGAGATGAGCTCGCACTGATATCCTAGACAGCGTGTAATTTGTTCCACTGCCCAGCTCATCCACAGCTCATGATGATAGATTGCACGTAATTGCCCCCGGGTGGGTATTAATTATTTCCAGGTGACTAGTAAATGGTAGCAATGACCTGTCATTATTCTGTCACATAAACATGCGGCGCATATTCAGTCACATGTGAGTGAAAACTGACTCTTACAGTAGAGCGCAATTGAGAGCTCAAGCAACACGTGATATTACCCTGATCACATGCTCTTATTTAATGTGCTTGTACTGCACAGGAACTACAGCTGACGTGTGCTCAAGAGCGCGTCTTGTTAAGGAATCAGTCTCCTGGTCACAGTGGCTGGCAGAGTACAAGTCCTTCCCCTAAGGCCCTCTGTTTCTCAAATCCAATCAGCCACGACTCAGAACAATATTACCTCTGTGTGTGTGTACATTTATTACATAGCTAATGAACAAATTGCAGCCATGTGCGTGGCTTGGTGGCAAAGGCTGGTGAAAAGAGAAATAGAAGCAGACTGAACCTCACCACACACCGGGGTCCCAGGGCACCGGCCCCTCCCTCTGTTTTCACCACAATAAACACACGGCCACCACAAGGCCCCAGTGTTCCGGCTGTCCGTCCATCAGCTCAGGCAGTGCTGGACTGGGAGTACTTATCATCACTGTGCTGAGTGCAGCGCACAAAGGCCCACTCACGTTCTCTCACACACGCTCGCTCGCACACGCTCACACTCACGTTCTTTCACACACGCTCGCTCACGCATGCTCACACTCACACACTCGCTCACTCACGTTCTCTCACACACGCTCGCTCGCACACGCTCACACTCACGTTCTCTCACACACGCTCGCTCGCACACGCTCACACTCACGTTCTTTCACATACGCTCGCACACGCTCACACTCACGTTCTCTCACACACGCTCGCTCGCACACGCTCACACTCACGTTCTCTCACACACGCTCGCTCGCACACGCTCACACTCACGTTCTCTCACACACGCTCGCTCGCACACGCTCGCTTGCACACGCTCACACTCACGTTCTCTCACACACGTTCTCTCACACACGTTCTCTCACACACGCTCGCTTGCACACGCTCGCTCGCACTCGCTCGCACACGCTCACACTCACGTTCTCTCACACACGCTTGCTCACACACGCTCACTCTCACACTCGCTCACTCACGTTCTCTCACACACGCTCGCTCGCACATGCTCACACTCACGCTTGCTCACACACGCTCACACTCACACTCGCTCACACACGCTTGTTCACACACGCTCACACTCACACACTCGCTCACACACGCTTGCTCACACATGCTCACACTCACTCACTCACGTTCTCTCACACACGCTCGCTCGCACATACTCACACTCGCTCACACACGCTCGCTCACACACGCTTGCTCACACACTCGCTCACTCACGTTCTCTCACACACGCTCGCTCGCACACGCTTGCTCACACACGCTCGCTCACACACGCTCACACTCACACACTCGCTCACTCACGTTCTCTCACACACGCTCGCTCGCACATGCTCACACTCACTCACACACGCTCGCTCACACACGCTCACACTCACACACCCACTCACGTTCTCTCACACACGCTCGCTCGCACATGCTCACACTCACGCTTGCTCACACTCACACACTCGCTCACTCACGTTCTCTCACACACGCTCGCTCGCACATGCTCACACTCACGCTCGCTCACACACGCTCGCTCACACACGCTCACACTCACACACTCGCTCACTCACGTTCTCTCACACACGCTCGCTCGCACATGCTCACACTCACGCTCGCTCACACACGCTCGCTCACACACGCTCACACTCACACACTCGCTCACTCACGTTCTCTCACACACGCTCGCTCGCACATGCTCACACTCACGCTCGCTCACACACGCTCGCTCACACACGCTCACACTCACACACTCGCTCACTCACGTTCTCTCACACACGCTCGCTCGCACATGCTCACACTCACGCTCGCTCACACACGCTCGCTCACACACGCTCACACTCACACACTCGCTCACTCACGTTCTCTCACACACGCTCGCTCGCACATGCTCACACTCACGCTCGCTCACACACGCTCGCTCACACACGCTCACACTCACACACTCGCTCACTCACGTTCTCTCACACACGCTCGCTCGCACATGCTCACACTCACGCTCGCTCACACACGCTCGCTCACACACGCTCACACTCACACACTCGCTCACTCACGTTCTCTCACACACGCTCGCTCGCACATGCTCACACTCACGCTCGCTCACACACGCTCGCTCACACACGCTCACACTCACACACTCGCTCACTCACGTTCTCTCACACACGCTCGCTGGCACATGCTCACACTCACGCTCGCTCACACACGGCGCTGGCCTGATTAAAAGGACATATAAGAGCAGCCAGTTGACACTGGACAGAGGTGCCAGATAGGGAAATGGACACTCTTATCTGCCACGCCCCCAGAGGCTGTGGCAACAGGCAAAAAGACAAGTCTCTCTACAAGTCAGATGGTCTTGTGATTAATGTTTAAGTTAATTTCCAAATACCAGTACAATAATTTGTATTTACAAAGACAAAGAATACTCCTGTAGATAACAGTATTTTTGCTGCTTGTTATTAACTGTGTTTTAGCCTTCAAAAGTGTGAGATAAATATTTGATGATGGACAAGAATAGGAATATTTCTGTGTCTTCCAGACAGCAGTGATGGAAACATGAAGCTAGAGTCTGGTGTTAAGGCTTTAGGGGCAGGCTGAGGTAACCTGGCTAACACACTGTGTCAGAAAGTAATGGAGCAAGAGCTGTTCTGAGCGGGAAGCAAGGCCCAGAGGATCTGAAAAAATGAAATAAAAACAACAAAACGCAAACCCAAAATCAAATGTTGTGAATAGAATAATATTCCACCCCCTTGACCTGTTTAAAGTGGACAAAGGTGCAGTGTGTGGCCAGGTAATCAGGGGGAGCGCTCACAGGCAGAAGACAGACGCGCTGTAATGCAGGAAACCTGGAGTAGTGCTTTGCATTATAATGTTCTCATTCATCCCCCACTCTGATAATGTTCACAGCAGGCTGGACTTAATTCTTTCATCACAGTATACTAGGGGCCTTTTTACGTTATTTGTTAAAAAGGCTCTCTGCTTTTCTAAACCAGTTACGTTTCATGCCTGTGCGCTGACTGGCTTATTCAGGAGCCCATTGCCTTTGGGCTTGTGAAAGTTGTGCTCATGTATTGGAGTAAGTGTTTTTGTTTGACAATGTATGCACTGGAATAAATTGGTGTGTGGGGACGAGAACTCTGCAATGAGCCTCATTTTGGTCTCAGACTAGTTTGGTTTGATTAACTGCAGTGAGGCAGTTGAATACTAAAAAGCGGTGTCCTCTGATCTATCCCCAGTCCGAACTAATCCAGATGGACTCCTCTGTTTAACTGATATGAGTGCTGGGAGCAAATGAATTCCATCCACAAACACTCAAATCCACACTTTATTGATTGTTTTACTGGGCAGATGGAGTCAGACTTGTGAATATGAAATGGTTCAGGATGTCTGTCGTTACAAGGTTTATAACTCACGAAGCAGGCCTATAGTTTGGTGAGATATAGATTAGACTACAACACCACCTTTCTGAACTTTGTAAGCAATAACATCTCCATGGAGACAAGCACATGCCAGGCCCTTCACTAGAAAAAGTTACAACATGCACCTTTAACAGAGGTGGGCGGTGCTGAAAAGAGTAAAAAAGTACCACCAGTAAGAGTAATTGTAAGAGTCACAGTCAGGATTGTAAGTTATTGTAATTTGAAGGAAAAAACATTAAATATTGCACAAAATGTAGAAACTTTTGCCACTTGTAGATTTACTCACGGTGGGAAGAGGAACCAAAACTTAAGTAAGGGCACTATTATTTCAATCTAAGTATTTCTCAAGTAGGAGTAAAAGTGTGCAGTCCAAAAACTACTGCAAAAAGTAAAAAGTCTTCAAAACGTAAATCCTTCTCACCTCAGACCTTTAAAGTCACAGAAGTAAAAAAAAAAAACACCTATTTGACCATCGACTGACCCTATTGGCTGCTGTGTGCTCCATCGGTCAACAAAACAATCCAGGACAATCCATGAGTCACCCTGGTTTTGGTTTCTTCTCTTGACTTCCTTGTTCCCTTGGACTTGCATGTGTCAGGGAACATGTGAGCTAACATTGAGTGGATGAGATCTCGTAACGTTAGCTAGCCAAAGTAACTGGATAGCGTTAGCGGTGGACGTGAGATGAGGCCAGCAGAGTCAGTGCATGTTAATCATTTACTATTTAGATACTCCCTTTTTAACAACGGAATGAAAGCTTACTTCATTCATAGTCCGTTTTGCAATGGGTAAAACAACAAGGTTTACTATTTAAACATGCGACTGAAATTTGCACGTCCTCTCAAATGCGTCGCACTCGATGGCTCGCCTCTCAGCCTTTTGTTTGCGTTCCTGCTTTAAGTGCGGCTTAACTTGTATCAACGGACTGATTATGTCGAGGAGTTGTCATGCCGTCTAAGTATTTTTACTCACACAGATTACGATTGCTATTTCGGAGCCTACTACCTGGCCTCCATCTTGACTTGCAACACGTTACATCATCGGGCATGACAACAGAAGAGGACGGGGTGATTCTATGGAGCGTATTTGACCCAGATATGACAGGAGAGAATTTTTGGAGTTAATGTGTCATCATAGGCCTATTGTTGTCTTCATCGCACGGCTTTGATCCACAGCCTTACCCCTTGACGCTTTGGATTTGTGTCTGTCAGAGAAAGAACTTTTGAATTTGTGCATCCTCGTAACACGTCTGCAGTGCTGTACCGACACACAAATGTTGCATCGCTCTTCTACTTGAGTTTTATATGGTTTGGTCTTTCAAAAAAGATTTTAAATAATGGTTTTGCAGAGAGCTTTAGATTCAGTATGTGCTTTATGAATCAAGAAAGCTATTCAAACTAACATCTGTATTACTGCAAACACCTTAACAACTAATCAGTGCAATAACCAGGACTGTGGTAAATCTTGTACGAATAAAGACAGGCCCTCTTCATCAATCAGGAGGGGGCATGGGGAAAGCTCTAAAAAGGATTCAGTATCTATTCTGTATCTAAACCAGAATAGAAAATACTGCAGCTTCGTGATTTTATGCAAAAACAACAATTTACACTGTGTAAAATGTTGATTAAACTCGTGATTCACTTCCTAATCTACAACTAACACACTCCATATCTTATAATCCTTACAGTCTAAATAAAATAAAGTTGAGCGCACACACAGCTTTTGTTATAACAATATATTAAAGCGTAAAAGCCATGATCTTTTATAGACTTCAGTGACACTACATTGACGGTGTTAATATATGCAAATGTGTTTCCTGGAAGAGTGACAAGTTTGGAACACTGTATTTCCCTCAAGCCAAACTCTGAACCACCACACAAAAGTTTACGTTTTGCGCTTTCGAATTGTCTATTTTTTAGGTAAAACTCCACAAAAAAGTTGGATATGTTCATGTGCTATGTTCATATGTTGTAGGTGCTCATGATCATGAAGATTCGACATTCAATTAAATCACTTTTATTCTTCTTGTGCTTTTAAACAAATAAAAAAGTGATTGTATCTCAAAAGTGCATTGCAGTTGTCCCGAGTTGGTCGAATTCCCCCTGCTCTCTCAGGTGTGGTACGGTTGCGGACTATATCTAAAACAAACAGGTTTTCTCACAGCCAGACGATAAGGCTGGACACGGCGGTGCGCTCTCCGTGGCGCCACTTGTTGGGCGCATTAACAGGTAAGACACTTGGAGCGTGTGTGCTCAGCGGGTTTAGTCATGCTGTCTCCGGGACGGTTGGTAAATGAACAGTCGGACAAAGACAAAGACACTATCCATTACGACACAGAGGAGAATGAGGATGTGCTGATAATTCTGTCCACGGCTTGTTTACATTCAGCGGGGCCAGTCACGGTCACTGGGGCATGGCGTTTTCCTGTGAGCACCTGCATGACTTTACCCACGTCGGGGAGCAAACACTTGAGCAAGAACCCGCAACTGATAAATCGTGAACGGCGAGCACTGAAGTGACAGGTCGACCTTGTGGAGAATGTAGGTCAAAGCTATGATTCAAAATTGATGTGTTTTGTAAACTGTGTGACTACACTTTATGGTTCAGGGGGTACAAAAACTCTGCTGGAAAAAAGGGAATTTATCAGCGTTGTCCTTGTGTTTTTGAGCGTTCTTAACTGTGGTTATCATCAGTTACTTCTAAGGATGTCACAATATTATAGTGTTAGGATTATTGTGAGAAGAAACATCCCATTTTACAATTATTCACAGTTTTGGCGCTATGACTTAACACCTGAGAAGTACTAGCTTTATGTACCGTATTTTTCGCACTATAAGTCGCACCGGAGTATAAGTCTAAAAATCAAAAAAATGCATAACAGAGAAGAAAAAAACATATATAAGTTGCATTTGAGTATGAAATAAGGTTGCAAGTGTGACAATAAGAAATTATATCACATATAAGTCGCTCTGGAGTATCAGTATAAGTATATAAGTAGAAATATAAGTATAAGTCGCACCCCGTCCAAAACTATGAAAAAAGGTGCGACTTATAGTCCTGAAAATACGGTAATCAAACTTTCTGAATGAAAAGACCATAGACTGAACTGAAATTGCTCATTGTTGCAACAATTCTCACACATATACTATCTATCTATCTAAATTAACTGAATAATCTTGACATCTCTGGATATGTCTACAATTTTGGGTTCATTTTATTATTAAAATGAATATATTATTATTTAAAAGGAAGCCAAAGTTAAACAACAGCAACCAAGCAAAGCAAAGTAGTCGTCATATTGGGGGAAATAGTTTGATGGGATTTTTGGGGCAAGGAAAACTATGACTATGAACTCACGTTTCCTTGTGAACAAAAACAGAATCCCATTATGCTGACCAGGCCATGATTTCCCCCCACGTTTAATTGTGACTGCCTGCCTCAGTTGTGGGGGATCTTTGCGTGTTAAAGGTACCACATGACCTCAATTACCTGGGAAAGAGCTCTTGCGTAGCGCGGCATGGCACTGTGCTGGAGCCCTCCCATTGTCAGTTCAGTCCCCGAGGCAGCCGGATAGTTATTCCTTCATCATGGTGATTTCCACGCTTGTAACGTTAGGCTAATTACAGTAGGAAGTGCCGCCCGGGTTGCCGCTACCGCTTTTGCTAAATGCTTGCACGAACACGGGAAATTGCATTTCATAATATGAGTTGGTTTCAATGAATTGTACCAAGACAAATTTGAAACTATTATCTTTTCCATTTACTTAAACACTAACAAGTTTTCCCCAAAAAACACCCTTCCTGCTTCCGTTCAGAAAAGTTCAAATGCATTTTAAATTGTCACGTCATGTTCACAAGTACTTTAAAGGTGCATTATGTAACATTTCTCATGGAGGGTCTGCCACCAACTTAGCTATAGAGATGTTATTGCCGTTAAACGTATCTATCTCCATGAAGATAAGCAGTTGCAGGTCGGATCTGTGGAAAAACGCTCAAAAGTAAGACTGCATGTGTTTTGTGAGCAATAAAAAACACATGTAATTAAATAAATGGAAGTTAGATTTAAGTTTAAAGTCATACTGTTGAACATTCTGGGCAATAACATCTGGTGGTGGACATCCCGCACGAAAAGTCACATAGTGCAGCTTTAAGTTTGTGTTACTTTGGTAGCCTGTTTGTGGAGTGTCGTGAGTTCCAATCCTGACTCCGACAATGTACTGCATGTCCTCCCTTCTCGCTCATCCCCCATTTCACGCTTACTCTTCCTGTCTGATAAACCCTTCGGGCCCAAAAAATCCAGGTCTTCTTTCGGGGCAAATATTTGGTTTGTTTTTTCCCCGTCAAAAGAGTAAAAACTCATTGTGGTTGGAGTTAGTATCCTCTTTTTATCCTCTGTTTATTTATCGATTCGCACCTTTCTAAAGAGCAATACCTTAGTACACTTTTAGCATTGATTTATCAGTTAGAACAAATTTGAAAACTTTGGAAAAATACACTTGCGTCTGAGTCCAATTTCAATTATAGCAAATAAACTTTCAATCTTCTATTCTCTTTCGGCTCGCCAATTTTTCATCCCGTCTCCATCTTTAATTCCTTATGCCACCATATTGAGATTAAATAGAGATTGTGGTTGGGGGAGCCATCGATTTGAGTGGCTAGAACCTTGCCTGATTCTCGGGAGCTTTTTATAGCCATTAGCAACGGTTATTTATTCCCGGGGATGGATCATGTTACATGTGGGAGGGCACGGGAGCGGATGGCGAGATTGTAATCAATAGAAGCATTAATACCGTTTCTGCCCTCTTCCCACCAATGACCGCTGTCTTCTTCTTATTCATCTTCTCTATTGTCATTACGAGTTAACCCAAGGTGCCAAATGAGCGAGGCGATTGTTATCATATGATTGTGCGGTTACGGCAGAGAACAGCTTGCTGACTACAGTGTGCCTGCCATATGCTCGGAGTAAACAAAACTAAAAGCAAACGTTATTCGCAAAGTGATCGAGAAAGAGGGCAAGCCGCAAAACGGAAGGAGCTTTGGTTACCGTCTTAACTGATAGTGATCTCTGAAAATGGGCAGAGGAGCTCACCTGTATCGGAGATTGTGTTAGAGGACAAATAGAGGATTTTATTACCTGCAACTTTAGACATCTCAGAAAGGTATCGGGTAAGGTTTGATGAACTAAAATGTGTCATGATAACAAAGTTGAGATAAGGCTTTGTGCGGCGCTGACATTCTAGATGACAAGGTTTGAGAGAGAGCGCACTCAGCTGACAGGTGAATGGGAACAGGTAGTTGAGCGACGAGCAGTGATGCGGATAAAGATGTAGTGGATTTCTTTGTTATGTTTAGTGTGGCTTCTGATTTAAGATTGAAAACAAATATAAAAAGTAACATACACATTTATTCACCAGGGATGAGACAAGAGCTCATGCCACAAGATTTTGTGAGATAAAATAGCCACAAGAGGAAAATGATCGAATCGACTAAAGTCATGCCATGCCAATCCAACGGTCAACTAAACGGGGGCCACTATCCAAACGATTTACTATATACAACCCAAACTTCCCTAAGGCTACTGCACTACACACCAGTTCATGCAAAATAGACTATTTATGCAGAAAAGTACAAGGAAATTATGTATTTATATGTAAAATGGTAATAAATTCGAGCTTCACTCCCAGATTGTTTGCTAGTTCACACCATGTCTTCTTTTTTCTGCTGTTGTCCCATTAAAATATGTAGAATCTAAATTTAAAAAAATGGTCAACTAATACAACTAAAATTACTATGGGCCAACAGCCAATTTAACTGCTTTACAGCTCTGCAAAAATCTCGTTTTGTCATGTTCTTGTGGACCCAATCTCAGGTCGTGTCTCGTCTTGTGGAAATTGTGTCTCGTCCCATCCCTATTATTCAAATCTTTATGCTGAAGGTTCTTTTCATCCACTCTATGTAAAATATGACAACCTTTGCACAATATTTTGTATGCTGTACGCGCTTGCCCCATCCACGTAGTCAATTTGAGATCAATATAAATGTAAGTAGGGGTAAAGTGACCTATTGCAGACTCAAGATGTTCAAAATGCAGATTTGTGTCCATCTTTCAGCTTCTGACAACGTTTTTTGTCCTAGAATCTGGTTTGAAAACTATGCTTTGGGCAAGATGGCCTCTGTCACCACAAAGGGCTGGGTTTCTTTGTATCCAGTGTCGTTGGGAGTCAGATAACTTGTGATGTGATGATGAGCTGCTCTTTTCTGTGACAGCTTTTCTTCCCTTTGTTCAGGGAAACACATTGGGGCAATGAGCGAGAGTGGTCACAGCGATCCCAAACGTAATCTCTATAATGCACAGACTTAACACAAATTTGCCTGGGTTTGGCACCCACTCCATACAACTCCACTGGGAGCACAGTAAACAAGATATGCTACAATATTGAGGCACAAAGTCACACCATCTGCTGTTTCTAGTTTGTTTCAATGACAATATGTTGCTAAATTTACACATCAAAGTGCCAACTACAAGCGAGCCGTGCGTTGGAACAGCTCACAGACGCCGTTATGGATTTTTGCTGCGTGACAAACTTATTATTGTTTGTGATGTTATGTAAAATCAAGAGAGAATGAGCAATTTGACTGGTGGCTGTCCTTGCCTTGCAGGGAAATTGTGCTGTCATGTTCGCTACTGTGGAGAACATGAGTATAGTGTTCAAATGAAGCTATCTGATTGTGTTTTGGCCCACCCAACCTGCAGGCCATGGGATATAAGCTGCAGTATTGTATCACAAAGGGGTATTCAACAAGGTTTCCTCCACCACTAAGCAGATCACGTAGATAAAAGTGCAGTTGGATACCTGGATACAAAAGATATGAGTCTTATTTTCTATAGCAGTCAGGGATTCCAGTGCTGTTGTTATGTGGGTTGAATGAATGAGGAAGATGTGACAAAAAGGTCAAGGAAAACATGATATTTATGATATAAGAGTGTACATTACTATTGTACAAAGGCTTACATGTGTGAATAGTTATAGGCAATAAGAAGGGCTTAGATCAAAGTCGTATAAGATATCACCCTTATCCATCCAAAAATGTTAATGTGTTGAATGTAGGCATTTTGAATAGATCAGCTGAAAATTATTTACCTTTGGATTAACGTGAAATGTATCAAACAAAAATATAAGATGATGCATTTTTTATTTTATTTTTTTTAGTTATTATTAGACATTAGACAAGTAGTTGCAAGTTGTTGTAGTAAATGAATGGGAGTCATTGGATGGACTATTCTTGAAATGTTAAAGAGACTTTCAGATGGAAATGAGTCATAATCTGATGGGAAACATGTTTTTATGTGCTTAATGTTGCTGCACATTGTCCTTTCAATCCTAAAACTAAACACGGTGGTGTTGAACTTTTGGCAGGGTAGGATCATTGCCTTTCTCCCAAGGAAAAACTGAATCGCATTGTTATCTATGAATTAAAAAATGTTCTTAGAGCAATCAGTATGTTGTCTAGTTTCTTGCATGGATCTCCAATACCTTTATAAGTCTTAATAATCAATAACATTTTAACATTCATAATTTCCCCACCAAATAATCCTAGGTTATGTTTGTAGTTCAGTTGCAATTTCATGAAAATCTTTCAAGACAGCCTTGAAAAAATCGCTTTTGCTCGCCTTTTTTAAACACCTGACTTATTGACATTCTGCAGTATATAAGCGTTCTAGCAAGGATGAGAAGGAGCTGGATGAGAGCATAAACCCTCTTTTAGTCAAGGTTAGGCCTCTCAAGTTCACAGTATGACCCTTGTGTAGTTGAAAGTGTTTTTTTTTTACTTGAACATGTGTGCGTCTATGTCTACTTCAAAGTTTTTGTTTCATGTACTTTCTCCCTTGCTTATGCCCACCCCGCTGCGAGCTGCATGTGTACCGCCGTGTATTTCCGTGTATCGTGTGGGCTTAGCTACTAAGTCGACCCCCTATGAAGTAGAAATTGCTGGGAAAGCCGTATTGAACCATGCCAAGAAGAAGGGGATGCATGTACGGACGCAACCTGCAAACAAGAGCCTCTTTTATACCCCAGGAGTGCACAGTTCTACGAATGATAGCTTGAGGACAGCAAAGGTCTGTCAAGGTACTTTCATTGTGGACTAGGAAGTGAGTTGTTCATATGGAAATGGGCATCGGAGTGGGTTCCTTCAGAGGCCGTTTGTTTTAGAGAAACTTGAAGTCGCTCTTTGTAAACGGGACTGGATGGAATGTGACAGGCTACACTGCTGTTTAGTTACTGTAGCTTAATTGACCCTGAGAAACTTAAAGTGCGAAGTGGTGGGGAGAGGGAGGCCGGTGCTGACAGGAAGAGAGGAAGAGGGGGGGGAAACAGTAGGAGGTCAAAAATAGAACCAAGGAATTGATGGAGAAAGAAAGGAAAGGTAAATTTGCTTAAAGGTTTTCCATCCATTTAATTAAGCCCATTGATAATTTAGCATGATATTTCCCCCCAAAACAACTCCCAGGTAGGTCGTTTGAGATCAGTTTTAATTTACTATGACAAGAGGTCAAGAGAAAGTACAGAGGCATGTGCACTCATCAGAAACTTGTCTTTTAAGGATGAGCTGAAGATCAAAATACAGTTACACACTTTTACTTGGTCCAAGTTCAGAGCTGAGTTTCAATTTCAAGTTTTACATTTGATACATAGAAGTTTATTTAATTGCAATGATAATATTGACTTATATTTTAATTGGTTTCAACTATTTTCGATCTGGGAATACTCTTCTATGTGAACGTGATATATCTACAATTGGCTGTAATCAAGTCTGTTCTGTTTAAATGTGTACGCTACACTACTCATTTCCTCCTGGGAGTTTTGCACAGAATATTGGACATTAGACCTTTCATTTCATTGCACCTTCTCGTTGTCTCCGCACGCCGGCCATAGAAACAGCAGCTCTCTATTTAGTGGACAGAAAAAGGCTCTTCGCTGAGACAATGAGATGCAGTCCTCTGAAGTCTCTCCCCACTAATGAGCAACTTGTCCAGAATCATTACCATTATAATTATTTACTGTGTTTTATTTGCAGTTTCCATTTATGTTGGATCTATTTTTGTACTGCGTGCTGATGTGATTCTTTATTTTTCTGGGTCAGGGAAAAGCTGACTCTTGTCTTTTCTCATTAAACCAGATTCAGTCATAAAAGGGCCCGTCTCGGTGGGAGATGCAAACTGTTTGGGCACAATAATAATTCATAAGCTCCTTGGGATGATCGAGAAACATTTAACTGTGTGGTGGTCTCATATCAAGTGAAGGCTGCCTTGGTTTTGGAGGCTGTCGTCTGCTGGGACGTTTATGTGGGTGAAACAAGTTACGTCAAAAGTTTTTATAGTTTATCAGTGAGGCATTTTGTATTTTGCTGATGGTACTGCCTTTACGACTTTGTCAAAAATGTCTTATGAAGTGTAGCATTCATTTAAGGGGACAAAAGTGAAATATGAACGTAAATAACGTGAACGTGATTCATGTGCAATTACTGTGAAATTCATGTGCAGTCTATGTGCTGTCGTGACACATATTCATGTGCAATTACTGTCGTGATCACATGCAATGGTATTTATGTATTTATTTATTTGTCTATGGGAGTTTTTATTTATTTATAGGAGATCTTCTACTGAAAGTGTTTTTCAGACTTCCTATAAGTGATCTGTTCTTCTGTATCTGCCTCTGTATCTACCTGCGTTGCACCAATGAAATTTCCCCATGTGGGACAATAAAGGAATATCTTATCTATCTCTTAAATAAAGGATAAAAAACACAACCCAGCTGCTATAATTAGGCTCTAATTCCCAGTGGAAATCTGTAAAGTTGCTTCTGTTTGTCCTCTGCGTTGGTTCATCAGTCATTTGGTTCGTTTTCAGTTTCTTTGTTCACATTTTATATATGCGTAGCAACGGAGCAGTACATGTACTGACCAATGGGGACAGTAGTGAGCCCAGTGCAATAGTGGAAGCTTGACTAGAATAAACTGCAAAACATTCTATTTTGACCTAATTTTCTTGCCTTCATGTTTGTTTTTCGAGTTGCATATTTTCTTCCGTTTGGGTAAAACATTTTTAACCTGATTTCAACTGCTCTCTGGTCGTTATTTAACTGATTACAGCCTTACATTAGAAACTATTAAAAGTACACTGTGAATGAAACTACAGTTACCACACTACGAATGTACAGAGCTTTACATAATGAAAATAGAGAATAAATGCGTCTTTACTGTGGACAGTTGCCGTGTCCCTGGGCACTACGCACTTGAATTGAAGTGTGCATTTTCTGAATGTGCACAAAGAGTGTACAGGGCCGGCCCAAGCCTTCAGGGGGCCCTAAGCGAAAAATAATTTGGGGGCCCCTCACCACGTCATCAGAATCAGTTTTATTGCCATTGTCAGTAAACAATTCACATATGGGAACTTTTTTCAACGCAAACAAAGCGCACCCAAACTCCAGGGCATCCGTTTGCCAGTTAGTTTATTCTCAACACCTCACAAGCTCAAATATTGATAACTTAAATCCCACAATGCAACTTGGTATTCCGCTGACATCACCTCTACTCCCTGTACAAATAACACACCTCCCAGATATGTTTTTGGGTCGTATTTGTGGGCGTTAAGGGTCGACAGCCACATTAGCACATTAGTTTAAATGAATAAACAGGGGGGTCTGGGGGCCCTCCCCCAGAGATTTTCAGACCTTTTTTGTGTCTTCTGGTGCATTTTAATGTGGTCCAGCCGGCTAAAGTAAGAGTAAAATGTTGAGGTTGTAATGCTATAAAATGATGATGTGATGAAACTGCGCCAGGAGAAAATGACTAAAGCCAGTTATTAATACATTAGTGTACTTAATTACTCAATGCAATATTGGCTATAAAAAATAATTATGATCAAATTGATTCATTTTAACTGAAAATGTAAAAGCATTAGTTATCCTTACTAATTTATCTTTTACAGCTCCCAACTGTTCCTTCTTGCCAAAGTGACAAAACAAGTTATATTAAATTAAACAAATGGCATAAGCGTTGCTTGATTAACAATTAACACTGATAAAACAGTGCAAACATGTTATTCCCAGAGAATGAACAGAACGAGAAGTGAAGGTCCAAACCTCGCTATAGTGAAGAGACTGCATTTCTGCAACTTTGCCACTTTTGTATAAAAATATATAGTATTATTCTATAACAGACGTAATCATAATATGTCTGGTTATTTTTCACCATCAATTTATTATAATTTATAACAAATAGTCTAATGATGCTTTTTAAATAAATTGAAATGTTTTATTGCTCTATTAAAAGTGAATTACAATATAAATGTTTGTTCTGATCAGAACACCACACACTGGACTCTGTGTGAAACAATGCTGCGATGTGATTGGCTGATGGACCTGACGTGCATAAACCTTTACATTCCTCTCATTGCACGTTAAGAAGTCAAAGTCAAACAGACATCACGAGTCACGATTGATCTCACACATGGTGATGTGAGAGAGAGACGCAAACTCAAACCCGCTCATCTCTAACTGAGGCTGCACAGGGGCCCGGGACAGGGGCCCGGGACAGGGGCCCGGGACAGGGGCCGCACACTGTTCACTCCAAAGTCTCATGTCAGAGGTTCTGGACGAGACGGCGCTCGTCCGGACCTGATCTCCGCCTCTTAGTGACCCGGGGCATAGACGCCCCTCACCGGCCTCACCTGCAGCTGACACGACCGGGCTGGTGTAAATATTAAGCTTATTATCTTTCATTCAGAAATATTATTGTGTGCGGGGCAGAGCTCTCGTCGCCTCCAGCCTGAGCGAACTAACGTGACAGAATCGTGTTGTTTCAAACCGCAGCATTAACCGTCTCTTTGTAAGATAAGTTCAATACCTGGAGAGTGTTGTTGAGTTTGCAGTTTCTTTACATCGTCAAGAAGTTTCTTCTTTCGTTTTTCGGCATCGGGGGGATGTATTCCTCTGGACATGAGGACCACACAGGGACCACGTTGTGTTGTGTTTATGTTTAGCTCTCGTTCTCCTCGCGCACAATGAAGTTGACCAATCAGCGCAGGTTTGGTGTCTTGGTTGCCAGATTGTCATTACAAATAAATGCGGTTTGTGCCTTATATGTCTGTGTACGCTGCCACGCCAGCAGCGCTACTACACTAGTGGCGCACGCTGCGCTTACACTTCGCATGAGACGGGTTGCCAGATTAGGGGGCCCTCTTAACGCCTCGGGGCCCTACGCGGCTGCTTAGTTCGCTTATAGGCTGGGCCGGCCCTGAGTGTGTAAGAGCACGAGGGCGCAGGGGTAGTAAACATGAGAACTGAGACAGTCCACACTTCAGACCGTTGTGAATGTGATGAAGAAAAACAGCAGCGTAAAACAACTGTCAGGGGTGTTGTTAAACTGCAGTTGAATTAATCACAAAGCTACTGCCCAGTTTAAATCTGATAATTTGTTGAATTGGCCTTAAACAAATGAGAACAGGCTTAACGTTGTACAGTGTTGTTGCTGAACAGACATAGATTTCTTTAAGATATCATCAGTTTAACTCTTAAGACATTCCTTTCCATTGTCTCCTGTTAGCGCTTGCTGCTAACTTGCTAAGGCAGAAGCGCTCTACAATGAAATGCATTGTGGGGAATGTCTGCATCGCTCCACACTTGCTGGAAGTGCAGAGAAAAGGCTGTGGTGAAGTGTGGGTCAAAACCAGAATTAGTACACTCTGCACACTTCAGCAGCTCTTTGTGAACGCGCATTTCAAGTGACTGACCCTTGTCTACGTACTTAAAGGTGCACTCTGTAACTTTCCTTGTGGATTATCCGCCACTCGTTGCTCTCCACAGTAAGGCATTTCACTTATCTATTTCCATGGAGACAAGCAGGTGATGCCACTTGGCCAAGTTACAGGTCAGATCTGTTGAGTCTGTTGATCTGTTAAGTTTTATGCCGTACTATGCAACATTTCAGGCAAAACAATAACGCTGGCTTGGATTACAATGACCAAATGAAGGCGCTAACATTGAAAGAGGTCTACACAGGTTCTGTATCAAAAGCAGTGAGGCGTTTGTGTAAATGAAATGTGTCTGAGGTTATTTCGGTACAAGTTAAGTTAGTTTTGCTAATGCACAACTTTGAATAACCTGAAGATCAAGTGCACTTCTCATAGACTGCTTCCATAACAGAGGAGTTTCATCACGCCTTATTTGTAAAGCTTTAATATGTAGCATCAAGCCATTTCATTTTCTAAAGAGCATTTAGTGTTAAGTGCTTGACATTTTGTGCCGGCACAAGGATTGGTGGCATTGTGCTGTTCCTCTCAGAAGCTGACACAAGGTAGTTTTAATCTGACGGATACGTATGATGGATGATGACAAAGAAACCTGGTTTAGTATGCAGCCCGCATCTCTCCGATCTTTTAATCAGCCAAAATGCCTTTTAAAGTCGCATCGATAGAGACTAAGGACTTTGAATATTAGTTAGCCTTTGCTGTACCATTCATCTGCGTAAAATCTCTTTTCTATCCCCTCTCTACCCTCAGGTTAGGAGCTAATCAAAAATGCACCTCCATGGACCTTGGTCAGACCATCTATTATTCGGGTTAAAGCTGGTACTATATTAAGTCTGCTGGATGGTGCTCGCCCTGCGCTTCCTATATTTCACAGTGGGAACTCAAAGTCATTGATCAATTGCCCTGAAGCTGTAGTTCAACCCCTCTGGCGCATCCCACTACAAGTATTCACGGGCTTAGCTTCACAGGCCTGCTAGGAAATAAAATATCAAATGCTGTTTCTTTAAGATACGCCCAAAAAAAAAAAAGTCGGCGTGAAAAGTTTATTGAGCAGGTGTAGGTATAAAACTGAACTGCAGATGAAACGCGCTCTGACTGTCCTTGCCGGATTAGAAGCATGAACAAAGAGAATAGATTTTCTCTGTGTCTGCTTTGCTGTCGAGATGCTGAGAATGATGTTTGAAGTGGTTCATATGACATTTTCAAAGAGCAATACCCATTGTTTAGTGAGCTTTTGTAGAATTTCAGATGTGGGTATTCACTGTAAAACATTTCACTATGTTACTGATTTAGGTAATTGGCTGTAAAGTGGTGATGTCATTAGATAAAATGAGCTATTCTCCAAATGGCCGAACATACTGGCATTTGTGTAGAGAACATGAAGCTCTAAACCTCTGCACCGCTGACTATGCGTGTCCTGTCAGTGACGAGGGAAAAACAACAGTTCAATATTTAGCAGGTTTATTAATGTAAGCATTTGGGATAGAAGTTGTTTAAAATAATATGGGCTTCTCTGCCGTGTCGTGATGGAGGTGTGTGCCGTCAGTGCGTAGGAGAACATAAAGCTGCACTGTAGTAGAAAAAGCTTCAGTTGTAGTCATCTGGACTCAGTTTGAAAAAGTAGACGTTTCGACTCTCATCCAAGAGTCATTGTCAATAACAGAATTTAGGTCGAGAACTCCGATATTAATACTGTTCTGTGGTAAGACCCGCCCATTGGGAGGCGCCTTCCTGAAGTAGAAAGAGTTGTTTGTTTCAACAGAAACTCCCCCCTTGTATCCACCGAGCTAGCCTATTCAGAATCTTAATGGGCTATTAGAATCCTCTTTGTCTTTGTGAGACCCTGGCTCAACCACCCTGAGTACCTGATTAGCATCTGAATGTCCTTTACCTTTCCAGGGGTTCAGAATCCCATTATAAATAACAGGAAGATGAAACCTAAGCCCTCCATTTCTGTTTAAAGAAGGTCTTTCTTTTTTAACAAAAATAGCTTCCTTGACTCCTCTTTCAAACCATCTTTTCTCCCTGCCTAAAACCTTCACCTCACCGTCTTCAAACGAGTGATTAGAGGCTTCAAGATGGAGATGCACGGCGCTCTGAGGTCCTGAACTAGTATTTCCTCTGTGCTGTGTAGTCATCTGTGAGTCCAGATGACTACAACTGAAGCTTTTTCTACTATGGAACACGCCTGGACGAATGAGGGATTACACCGACATAAAGCTGCACTATAAATACCCCATGTTATGTTCATTGTCTCAGGATTTTAGGCAACACAAACTATTCTACAAGTCCCACATCATTTCCTGGCCTGACCATTTGTGTGTTGACTTCATTTGATATATATTTTTAATAATCTCTAAGCTTCTTGAGGATAGGAACTGATAAAACGATAAGAAGTAAAAATCCGTGCTCTGAGTGTGTCTCCACACAGTTTGCACAGTGAATCCTTATAGACAGAAGTCAATAGAACATGTTTTCTTAAGATTCTGGAGGACTTTTATGGTGTTTTACTTTGAAATGGTAGACCTGTGATCCAACTAATCCTTTTTTGACATAGTAGAGATACTATAAGTACAATACAGTCGATCAAAATAAAGAAAGCTCTCACTACAGAATGAACTAAATGTTGTAATAGATGCTTTTGGATTCTGGATGAGGGAGGGGTGGAGTAATAAAACATGTATTGAGACGTGTGTTGTTCACCAGCTCAAAAGGGGATCCTGTTTCAGACCTGTGTCCACTCAGTCACCACTTAAGTTTACTTTCACAGTCCCCCCAGTCTGAGGGTCCCGCCGCAGACTCTCCTGCAATGTCTTTGTTTGTTTTGGAAATGGATTCCAAGTTGCTATTGTTGCTTCTGTCACTTGGTGATTGATGGTAAAAACTTCACCTTCACTTACTCCCCGGTTACATCTCTGTAGAAGGACGCAGTGAGAAGAGCAATGCCCATTCTTGTGACAAAGTGACTCGCTGGCATCCGGATGCTCCTTTTCTCTTGTGTTTAGACCAATGGGCCATAGCCCTAAATCAAGGGACAGAGCAGTCCAAAAACAAAGTTGAATGTGAATGACTACGACAGTGCAGCTCTGAAAAGGGAAAAGGCTGAGATTATATCCGTGGATGGTTTGGGGGTGTCTCTATTCATCGGTCTTGTCGCCCCATGGGGGAGGACTAATTGGTGGCCCCAAAGAGCCCCCTGTTTTGTCCCCAATGATCACAAAGGCATCAGGGTGCGGTCACATGGCGAGGGCGGGGGCAGAGGGAGGACTGAGAGAACAGCAGGTTTCCCATACACGAGCATGCTGGGGGGCTCCACAGTGGACCGCGATGGGACACGAAGTAATCATTCACTCAGTCACAAACACAAGATCCCACTGGGGGATTCTGGTGCCAGTTGCTTGCCCCCACCGCTACAAATGATCCAAGACTGACCCACATAGGCATCCATGTGTGAGGCTTCCCTTTATCCCACAGCCCAGTTGGAGCAATGAGTTATGGGTGTTCGCCGGGGCACCTCAACTGGGACTTCACTGCTGGGGCGCCTATGGGATAACATTGTTCACCCCATCCCAAGGACAATGCAGCTGCAGACTCACGGGAAGAGAGGGAGATTGGGATAGACAGAATAAATTAACGTTTGTGTTTCTATGTAATATGAAGTGAAGGTGAGGTGAACTTTGAAGTTACCAAAAGAAGAATGTCTGTCAGAAAACTTATCTTGAAAAAGCCCTTTCTGTTCTCAGAAGCTGAAATATGTTTTGAACAAGAATTGGTGCTCTCGCCATCTTTCATAAGCTTTACATTCATGAACGTCTTCCTTGCAAATAGAATACTGTGTTTATATGTCTCAGACTTGAGAGGGCTACAGGGTCTTATTATGTTGTGCAGCTGGAGAAATGGTCAGATACATTTCATTACAACTAAACTCGAACATGTCTAGCAATCAAATGTAGGGGATTTAGATAGTAGTTAATTTGTGATAGTTCGATAGGACACATATTATGCATTATTGGTCTTTAAACATCTAAAGTTTTAGAACTTAAAATAATGTATATAATGAAAGAACACTTTAGTTTGTATCTGTGAGAATTCACTCATTAGGATTTGAGTTAGCGCTCCGTCTGCTGGCAGCAGGGGGAATTACCACGGTGAGAGAAACAAAGGGAAGGGAACTTACTAAAAAGGATTCATCAAACGCTGAAGCAAAATTGAGGGAACAATGTTATAAACATGGTTAAATGCTTACATTATATGTGTCTTGTAAACCCCAGAAGTATAAGCTCATTTACAACAACGGTTAAAGTTGTAAAGAACTGGGCAGACAGATGGTGAGACAGACTTGCAGAGTTCCGACTGCTCAGTTACAGCACATATCGATTCCACTGGGCCCTGGTTGTCTTCAGTTGTCGTGGCTAGATCTAGTGAGAGGTCATTAGTGTCTTCAGCCCATGAAGCCTTGGACATTAGAGGCTCTTTAACAAACTCGGTATTGATTTAGACTTAGGAAGACTTACATGTGTTCCAAAGGGATGGTGTCCAAGTGTGTGTCTAATTAGCCACATAACTCTAACCAACAATTTTCAAGTTTAATAGCAGGGAAGATTCTAGGCAAATCAATACCATCTGCATGGAGACAAGCAAGTCTCCGTATTTGAGGTAATTTTGTAATTCTGTTTTTATTAGGCTTTTAGCCTAACCACTTTGGTAATTTGTCTTACCCATAAGCATTTAGGTCGCTCAAAGTGGCTGATGAAGCTCATAGTTTATCTTAAAGGCATAACTACAATAAATCAAAGAGGAGCTCAGACTGTGCCATGGCTCATTTAACACGCTCTCTCTATTTTCTCACTTTGCTGTTCCTGCTTCTCTGTTTGACCATGATTAGTCTCCAGCCTGTGCAGTATAAGCGGGTGGGAAATTAATGGACAAATGACACAAGCTAATCAAGCAAATGGGAGAAGAGCAAGAAAAGAAGAGGGTTCTTGTGTTATAGTTCATTAAAATGCCTGCATGCTGACGTAACTGATTATCATTTTTGGTTAATTGGAATATCACTTTCCTCCAACTATTCAATTTACATTAAGCAGACAAAAAAAACTGTCTGATGTGTTTCTGAAAGCAATCTCTCTGAGCTGTTTGTAAAGACATTTTCCAGCCTATAGACACAGGAGCAGATAAAAGATGGTGCTGAATCCTGTTATAAAAGCTTTGTGCTTGTGAACAGTTGTCTGGGCATCTGATACGTGGCGACTGTCATGTTGGTGCCATATCGCAGATCAAACATTACATTGTACATTCTACTCATGCCAACCTTTGAAGCCACTTTTATATAAGGTCTATGTGGATTTATTCCTGTTTAGTTTTGGCAGTGAACCAATTAAAGAAGGCAAAAGGGTTTGTGGGTATTAAGAAAGCGATTGCTGGATTGGGCTGGGAATGACAGGGTCCCACAGTCCGATACACACAATACATGGCTCATGTTACAATAATGTACAAATTTTACATTGCAATTTTTTTATAATCAAAGTACTGATCATGGTATGCTGCAATATGTCACTAGTTTTTGAGAATTAACAACATTTTTAAATTAATAACAGTATTTCTTTGTTAATTTACCACCTCCACAAATTTAACATGAAATACACCAGATTTAATCATCAAAACAGTGCATATTTAAAATATATTGTAAAAGCAAGCAACAAAACTGTAGTGCTGTCACAATCACATTCTGTAAAATATACCAAAAAATATTCGATACAGCAGCTAACACCATCAATACTTCAATATACCAATATAAGTATTTTAACTATATTAAAGCTTTAAGATCATGTCTAGTTTGGAAGTTACATTAGCAAAATACACATGCATGTTGTGGTTAGTGAATGCTCTAAAATTGGCACGTAGCATCATCATAATTTACATACTCTTACTCTCACAAATGATTTTTTCTTGGCCCATTTTCCAACAGTTTCTCAAAACTTGCCTTCTATCACGACTTCTGAATTCAACTGATTACATGCCCGTGACTGTCCTCATCCTGTAAACACCAAACCACACCAGACCAGTAGCACCAGCATGTCATCAAAAGCCTTCGAATTAAGCTCAGTGTGCACGCCTGGCACTTGGGTCTGGAACCTATTTTCAAGCTGCTCCCAGACCACATAAAAGCTCTGCCCCTGTCCTTCCGCCCCGGTGCCCTCATCCTACCGTTTTCATCTCCCCAGAGTTAGAAGATTAGGCAACTTTACTGGATTTCGTAATCAGACAGGGCAACCGCACATGGAAACGCACCGACACATGTATTTTGATAGCTCCCCCAGAAGAAGACGCCGGCATATGCAGGTCATTATGCTTTCTCCTCAAAGACAGCGCTCAGGATCTAAGCTCAGAGTCTGTGGGCATAAACGGAAGGTAATTACCATATCAGAGATCAAGACTCCTGGCTCTGACACCACTTTTTCAATTACAGCGAAAGGTTGTTAAGATGCAAATTCGACAAAATGGACGAAAGCCCCCAAGAGACGGATACGGTTTCACACCCAGCGTCGCTTCTTGAGTTTCCAAGCTCATCACATTTTGACAGACAAAGAGGAAGAGCCGGAGAGGTGGTGCTTAGGTAAAGTGGTGTGCATCTATAATTCACTGAATCTGTTTGTTAGCATTCTGACAAGCCAATATTTCAGATGGACTTGGCTTTTAATAGCATATTCTTGCAATTATCTACCTGAAAGTGAGATATCAAACGCTAGATTTCAAAATAATGAGTTTATTTACCTCCGTTTCTCTACCTACATTGGTCATTCGAAGTGTTACCCACTAGCAAACCACTCTTACATCTTCATACGCCTGTGTACACTACGGAGGCAAGATGAGGTGGTGGTGGGAGCAGATCAGTGGAAAGAGCTCTGTGTAAATTACCTTGCATAATATACACTACTTTTCGGTTTCTGATAGGTTTTTAAGTTGCACTAAGATGTGTCTGGGTATTTGTGATATATATATACTAATGTAGCCTAATTTATGTTCCCAGCCATCATATGCACTCTGAATGTTCTTGTTTCAATGCAACATAGATTAAGCTAATGAGGAGAAACACTTGCTTTTCCACTCAACATACATAAATTACAAACCTATATAATTAAATGCAATCACCCTGCAGCTACAGCTTTATCTAAATGGAAATGTGCTTGGATGTAGTCCTATGTGCATCCAAAACAACCAACTAGCACCATCTCAAACCCCCTGGGAATAATTTCTTAACAGCAACAAAAAGGCTGTTAATATGGCAGTGAAACTAGCCTTGAGGGAAAAATGGGTGATTATCTTTATGACAAGGGGTTTGACACTTTAGATAGCATGCTAGTTGGAATTAAATCTGTAAATGTTCTAATATTTGTCTTCCCTGGACAATATTTCGTAATACCCATGAATTATGCACTGGCACTATACAGGATTACTAGTTTTGCATATCTGTGATTTGGCCTGAAGCACAGCTTAGGGGATTCACTGTAGATAGAAGCGAAGATGTAGCTGATCGAAAGCACAAAATATATTCACTTATGGACTGTGAGAAAAACAAATGTAGGAATTTATGTATTTGGAAGCAAAAGATGTTTCTCATCACAGTAAAGTAAGAGTTGCCTGAGGAGAACTATTAAACAATTGTGTCACATTTGTCTCTGCCCATGCGGTTCTGAGATAAAAAGCATTATGTTCAATTTACAGTTAAAATACTACATGTTTTAGCCGAGCAAAGACCATAAAGACATAAAATAGATAATACTTTTTCTGCTGCTTCCCTGTGTATCAATAGTGAAATTACATAACAGCAGATCTAAGGAAATGTATTTTTATATTACTGGTCAGCAAAATTATCATACATTTCATGCATTTTATTATTTCATTTTGGGTTTTCCTTAGTATTTTTGAACATGTCTCAGTGCATTTTACTTTTGGGCTATTCTATGTCACAAAAACATATTTTTGTTTACAGTAAAGCACCAAAAATGCAAGACTTACGTGATCCAACCCTCTTAGGGAACTCCCAAAGCAGCCCAAACATTACATCATTGAGATATAACTAGACCATCCGCATTTATACTCTTGCCCATGGAAACATATGATTACATGCATGCCAGTGCGTCTCATGACCCAGTGGTGTACCAGAGGATACAGTGAGGACTTCTCTTTGACTGGAGCTGGCTGGAACGCTGGGAATCTCTGAGTGTGCCGGGGGCTAAAAGGAGAAGGAACTCTGGGGCCAACCCTTGCCTGGCATCCTCTTCTCCCTCATTCTGGGGCCGGAGCCAGAGAAGGACTTGAGGAGACTCGGTGGCTCTGTGCTATGAATGCGTGTCTGTTAACTTGGCTTCACGGTGATGGCCTCATTATAACAGGGCTGAATTGAGAGTTTGAGTTCGATCACAAAGGCTATGGCGGGTAAATAAAGAGGGACATGCCTTGCGCGCTCATGTGTGGGCTCCCAGGGTCTTCCACTGTGTCTAACTGTTGGAGTGTATCGCGAAAGTGTAACAGGATGTTCGCGTTCAATGACTATTTCTACATGTATAAAGCAATTCTTCTTCTCCTGCTTCGACGAAAAAACATTTTCAAATTGTATATCATAATTAGTCCTGTCGGAATTTTTCTTAATTTTGCGTCATCTCATTCCTGTATTGACATATTGCGGCGTTTTGATCTGACACAAGAAAAGTGTGACATTGATGTTTATCGCCCACCCCTAACTGTAAAGCTTAGTTAGATATTGTAAAACAGAATAGCGTGATGAATGATTCATTTGAACGAAAATGAATAATTTGTAGGTTTTCTTAATGGCCTTGTGTGTCAGATCAGTCAAGTGTATCAGCTCGACGAACACTGAAGGTACCACATCTTCATTCTGTGGCTCACGACTCCCAGTGTTTCTCAGAAAAAACATTACGCAACAATTCATTAGAAATACATATCATGCCTATATAGCCAGCCTCTCCTCGCTTTTCATTGTTACCGCTATAGCCAATTTTCCCTTGACACTCCAAAGCGCAGAATTCATGCATAATGCACTTCACACAGGAGATCGGGGGTGCTATTTGCAAGCGCAGAGAACGTTCAAGCCCATAGCGAATTACTAGAACCCACAAGCGGCACAATGTTGTTTACACAGCTTTAGAAATTCACAAAGAAAAGCTGAGATATTATTTGAATAGACGCCTCCCTTGTTTCGATGTGTCTTTTGTGGGCAAGACGAGGATTATTTGCCGTGCTTATGATTATTTGTTTCCTGAATCTATAGCACTATATCTCTCCAAGCTTACCATCCCCCCCTCTTCGCTTTACCGTTCTTATCTCACACTTCTGTAGATTATTAGTGGTCGCCATCCCAACACCATCACAAATCCCTACCCCCATATGTTTCCACGGGGGCCCCTACATTAGCGCCGGCATCTCTGCAACCTCGTGCCCCACTTTCCCCTCTGTTTTCATCTCGTTCCCATTTGCCTAGTCTTTCGTCACCTCATTCCCCTACGAAAAAAGTGGCCCCGACTGCAAATGGCTCCTACGTCTTCCGTTCGCTCGGCCTAAACCGGCAGCCTTTGCGCTTAGATGTGTTTCATTACGAGTTCGGCACACGCCTTTCTCGCCGTCACATGAAAGAGTCGAGATGGAGGAGAGATAAATAATTAGAGCGTCCCGTGCCTATGGCTGAGGTCCGCCACGCTGCCCTGGCGCCACGTTTGCTTTCAAAACGGTGAATCTGTTTCTAAAGAGACAATGACTACTCCACTATAAAGTCCCACAGCGCGCTCGTCTTAGTCCCTCCCCCGAGAGCGAATCCTCCAAGGAACACGACTTAGATTAGCTTGGTTGTTGTTGCAGCATCCCAGATCAGAGTTAATATGCAAATACTACTCTGCTTGTGTACACAGTAGTAAGAGAGTCATCTAGAGTTTATTATGGCAGATTTTTTTCATTTTTTATTACCTTGTTATGAGTTAAATTGTTAAAGGTGGTATGGACGATTTTTTTCAGCAAATTTTGTATCATATTTCCTCGTGGTGTGGATAAATCATTTGTCCTGCCACGTATCAATCATAAAACGCACCTACCGCTCACCTGCTGCCGCGTGCGGTTCCTCCCCACGTTTCCGCGTGCCTAAGCGCATGGATCTATCATAATATAGTTCCCTCAGTGTACGGGGCAAAATGAAGACGGAGAAAGACAGTTCGAGCTGACTCAGAAGTGGACAGAAATCTACGGGAGACGAGCGATGCGATGCGCTCCGTTGCGCTAATAAACAAACGCACGTGTGTGTTGTATCAGGCCGCATGGGGGAGTGCGCATGCGCACTTCCACCTGCGTTCTCAAATCGCCGAAAAATCGTCCATACCGTCTTTAAGTGAAAAGGAGTTATAACTACTTTGGGGTCAAAAATAGTGTAACATATGACAAAGGGATGTTTCTAGACAAACATTTGGTGATAGTTCAATGAGGTTCATCTTTTGATAATATTTTTTTTCCAGACGAGTTTGTTTGTTTGCCTGACTCACTCATGATCTTCTTCCAAGTGTCATGTGATGTTGCTGTGATGTGTTTTGTCAGCAGATTTTTGGTCATTTTTGTGTTCCTACCGGACAACAGCGCCATCTACAGTTCTTTAAAAGTGTGAGACAGTAAAAAGGCCCTCTCGTCCCGGTTTAAGGTCTCATGAGGACGTTTCAGTATTTCAATTGCCTCCTTAATCCATAGATGATGGATTAATACAGAAATACACACTCAGATTTTAAAAATAAAATAACATTTTAAAACAATTGGGGACTTTGTTGGACCTCATGATAGAGTTTGGCAATAACACTAATTAACAGAGTCATTTTACAGACATTTCACATTAAACCTCAACTATATTGAAAGACATGTTTTAACACATTTTTCTCTTAGATTGACTGTCTATCATCTGAATATTGTTATTGGTATACCCACATCCACACCTACCATTAACATATTAAGTCTCACTTTAGCTCCTTTAATGTATAGTCCCCTTAACATTTTATGAATAAAAATATATATATATATATATCCAAAATAAAAGTGAAAAAAGAAAAAAGATGACTCTTTTGTGGTCAGTTTATTTCAAGGCTAAAACCACCGAACACAGCTGGTACTGCCTACATGAACTGAACGTGTAAATGTCTTATTACAATGGACGGTACGACAAACGCTCCGAGGTGAGATAAAAATAGTTTACGCACCGACTACTTCAGTGCATTCCAGGTTTTCCAGGCGAACATGCAACAAACTGCAGGGCACGCTCAGCTGTTCTCAGTCCAAAATCGGCAGAGCCAATATGTGCAGATGGATGAAAGAAGCTGAAGCAACTCCAATAAAAAAGAATAGTTTGGTCTCTTAATTTTCTTAAAATGCAAAGTTAAACGAGGTTGTTGAAATAAAGACATATGTGAATAAAGACAGAAGCTTAGGATTGGTTGTTAAGATTGATAAGTGCAAGATAGTTACTCAAAGGTGGTGGACTGTTACTTTTCTGATGTTGATTTTACTTCTTGAACGTGTCATTGCTTTGCAGAATGTTCCACTGTTATGCATTAATCGTATCTATCTCCATGGAGACATGCAGTCAACACCACCAGGCCAAATTACAGGTCAGAAGCAAGACAAGATAATAACATTCTTGGGAACATTTAAGGCAAAACAATAACATCACCATAGAGACGCAGGTAACATAGCCCCACCAGAAAAGTGACATAGTGATCTTTAAATGATAAAAAGTATGCTATGTCAACAGTTTTCACTCTGGCGCTGACCTAAAATGTGAAACCTTACAAACACGTCTTTAATCATCAATCTACTCTTCACACACACTACTTCTGCAACCCTCTGCGTATTTGTTTCCCAGACAAATTTTAAAGTTTAATTTCCCCAGCTTTATTCACGGCATATGACTCACGAGCAGTCATTAGTGCTCCGTTTGAAAGCGTCTTCTTTGGGTACTTATTCCGACTGATGTTGTCTGGCTGAAATTTCGATGTCATTCCCCTGAGTACCCGAGCTTTACAGGGATCATTTTACCCTGACCTGCCTAAACGGAGTCGGGACAGATGTGGCACACAATACTGCGCTTCGCTCTAATTGTTTTTACTGAAAATGTGATATCACAGTAGAGATGGAATGGGCTTTCAGAGCCCTTTGAGATTATTCGTTGTTGTAGATAGATTATCCTGCCCATTTGGATTAATTTGACACATGTAAGACAATGGGGCCATTAATTCTTGTCCTCGGATGACAGCGACGCTTAGAAGTGTGCAGTGCTCTGGAGAATAAAGGAAGGTTGTAATTGCCTCTGTCTGAAAAGTGGTGTTTTTGCTTTTAGAGTTGGCGAGATGGCGAGTATTAATCTCATTATGATGTTTTCAGGAAAGGTCAGTTATGGTCCAAGGGAAGAACTAAATGCCTCTGTGTGTAGAATCGCTGTGATCCTGCATTTGTGAGGGTCAAAGCGTCTGACCTTGAAGATGCAAAACTTTTTATTTACTTTGTTACAAGTCCTTAAATCTAATTTGAAGCTTTGAAAAATGGATTGTCAAAACCCACCAAACGCTCAATCTGCTGTCTGTCAGAGCGTACCTCCCCACAGCAGCTTTACTCCTTCACATAATTACCAAAGACGATCCAGGGCAGGGTTTTTTCTCCGTGCAAAGCTTGTTTCCACTTAACATTTGAGTAAACAACAGAAGCCAAAACTACAGAGTATCAGCTTCACAAAGAATCCAGCCAATTGTTTCTACTTCAAAGGGTTCGAGTTTGAATTGGGAGAAATGTTTGTCAGACGTTTGAGGGAAAATCAGCTGAAATGAGAACGGGTAATTCAATGAGAAATTAATATATAAGTATAATATTTAAAGGTTGGCAAACATAGGTCACTTGATATTTTCACGAAAGGTTTGTAATTCACCAAGGACATAATTGGATTTTGTTGGATTTTGGCCATGGATCGATCGATTTCAGTAATAATGGGAAACAAAGTGAGGCAAACTTGTGCGTAATTGACCCTTTACTGTTGTTTAAGGATGAAAAAAAACAAAATCTGGCCTTGATACACATCTCCATTGCAGCATAGTGCGATCTGCTGCTAAGTCTCTCTAGCAGTGACTGTGTTGGAAACCGTCCCTTAAAGTCAACTGGCCCGTGGCTTGTTGTTGCGCAGTGGCACAACTGCTCCCTGTCGGTTGTCCAGTTTCCAATCCTATAAACTAATACAGACACATCCACGCGCAAACTTGTCTTAAAAAGTTGACATTTTGCCTCAGACAGTCCGCGCCGTCGATGGCACTTAAGTTGACAGCTTTGCTTTTTTGGCACGGAGTCAAAGGGCAGAGCAGAAGTCGCCATAAATTTAACCAGGAGAATGTCTAGACTGGAGCATTTTCATCTCAAAATGGGGCTGTAGAACATGACTTTCAGAATAATGCATTGTAATATGGCGAAGAAGTGGCTGATGGAATAAATCAGCAACGGCCAAACCAGGCAAGGACAGTACTTTTAGTTGTATCTTTTTGTGTTAAGCTTTAAAGCATTTTTTTAATGTTAATTTGTCAAGTATTCTCAAAAAATGTATATCAAGATCCCACTAAAACCACATATAAAGCACACATTTTGACATTTCCTAGTTATATATGGTCTTGCTCAGAAATATTATAAGATCTCATGGTTATTTTTTAAACAGTAATTATATTGTTTTTGTTGTAGTATTGAATCTTGGATCAAGCCTTTTCCTTAGTATTGAAATCGATTTTGACATTTTAGTATTGTGATTAAGAACTTCGCAGCCAGAAAAAGTTGAATTTACTTAAAACCAATCTTGTTCCTACTTCACAAATACAATATTTGAAGATGCAGAACTCTTCAGAATTCTTTCATTCATTTCTAATTATTATAATGTCCCGGTGGCCATTGTTAAAACGATGTCTTCTCAACTCAAACTATGCATTTTAGAATAAACCCAACTGAAAACGAGCCGAGACAAAGCTTCTCTTTTACATTCTGCTCTGACCTCACACATTGTTTCAACTCCTGCGAGCCATTTGAAATGTCTGCAAGGAATATATTTTGACACATAACCAAGCTGCTCTAGCTTCCAACCCGTCAAAACACTGGGTCCATTAGAATCATTACCGCTTTTTCACCGAGACTGCCAGCGTCACATCTTTTGTTAACTCACTCCGCAGGCATCTTGAGAAATTGTCTCCTAACCTGTCAGCCGCTCGTTTTTAATTTCGCAAGTTAATATGCCACAAGAGGATGAATCTCTATGGCATCATTTTGCAGATGGCTTATCTTTGCAGAAGAAAAATGCAAATGGGAAATGAATTCTGGTGGAAGCGCTGAATGGTTGAAACATTGAAACCGTGCCAGGAAACGGCAAAGCATCTTCCAATTACCAGTATAAAAAGGCAAACATTAGTCAATCTGTGATCTCTGTAGAATGCTTTGAATGCTATCTTATTTGGCTCTGGCTTTTGTAGTCTTGGTTTTAGCGATTTAGATAAGTTGGTCAAGCAATAAGGTACAATCTAGGATAAAAGCAGGATTCACTGTGTAAGACCATCTGACTAATTACCCAGCAACAGTATTATCCTGCTTTGGGAGCTTTAGTAACCATAGCGTTTTAAGGTAACATTGGTAATCCTTTCCTAACAATGAGACTAGATGTTGCAGCAGACTGCGCACTGCACTTGAGCTTCTTAGTCAATTACACAGGTTTGCAGTCAGTGGCCTATTGTACCATTTGACATAGCTCCGTAAATTCAAGGTTTGTAATTGCATAGTAACAGTAGAGAGACAATAGATCATTGAGTTTATTGTCTGCAGTTGAAACGTGTCAAAAAAGATGCCAAAAAGGTTGTCAGGTCAGTAACTTACAGTGTACTATTTATAATACCAACAAGATAAGGTTTTCATGATTTCATTTCATATTTGTGCAATAGCTTATGATGAACTGCAATGTAAGGCATGTTTTAGCACGTTTAAGATTATTATTTGATCACTGTTATCTGGAAAGAACCCCAAAATGATCAAGACAGACTATATTTATTTTTGTCAGTATCACATGCAATCAATATGATATAACTACTCTAATTTAATTTAAATTAATTTAATTGTGGTTTTGTCAAAAACATAAGGCGCTCAACATTCAAGCACACAACAAAATTAGAGATACATTTATGTTATTTGACCAGGTGTAGGCAGAAGCCAAGGCTTATTGTGCCTACCCTTCTCTCCAACTCTCAACATTGGTGGACATTTTATAGTTCACAAGCGACAGTTCATCAACAAAAACAACACTACATGATACTGGACAGTCTGCTCACAAGTATCCTCCACAAGCATTTCAAGTTTTATAACAACAAAACTGCATTTTTATTCTGCTAAATATTTTTCTATGATTATTTTTTTTAAAGATCCTTTTAAACTGAAATAAAGAAGTGGCATTTTTGGCAGTGGCAATTCATCGCAACAATTGTTCCATAATTTAACTCCTTTACTGCTACAGCTAAACTAGCATCAAACCAAAAATGCCAACGTCACAACATACATCCAGGCCTCTAACTTAAGTCTTAAATTCCTGCAGTGAATTCCATCTAATCCAGCTTGATCGGGGACGCTAATCCTCTGTCCAACCGGATAGCTGCTTTGGATTGTTTTCCTCTTAAAAATTGCATGTAGGTGGAATAAAACGCACCAACTGCTAAATGGTGTGGGTTACCGGATGAGCAACTTGATCCTCTTACGTCTTCAATGGCCTGTCACCCAAGCACCCGTTTCATTGCCAGACGGAGCTGAGGTTTTTTTGTTTTCTTCAGTGATTGCTTTTGTCCGTTGAATTTGGTGAATCTCGTTGGCGGCGGGTTTTATATATGGATGAAAGCGGGTTAAAAGATGGGCGTGAGGGAGGAGCCGGCACGCTCAAGGGACCCATCAGAAGGCGACAGAATGAGGAGAAGCAACAAGAAAGATAGGAAAGGAAGGAGGACGGCTGAAACGCGACGTCGAAATGGAAATTCGAACCTCGCTCGAGTGGCCGCGCCCCCGTTGGCTCGTCTTTGGCGTCTTCGCTTCCATTAAATTGATTTACATTACGCAGACAAACTCATTAATCACGTTTCCCTTCGGATATAATCTGTGTGTCAATCTGAGGCCTGGCGGGGAGCAGCAGGAAGAGGAGTGGTGAGGAGTCAGCAGGAGCATGTTCTGATGGACCTGGGCCAATCACAATTATCACCACGGAAACACTTTGTATACTTAGGTGCTTTTTCAAGGGTTAGAGAAAACTTTATTCTATGATGGTCCATGTCCAGTTTGATTAGATTGTGGGATGAGGAGGTAACAACTATATCTGCTTTAAAGGTGAGAACTTTAGCTTTAGCTTTAGCTTTAGCGGCTGTGAAAAAAATGGCCATGTCTGTTTTTTTTTTTTTTCATTTTAATCGTCCTTGTGTCTCGCATTGAATAGAAACCTTCACCATTGTGCATTCAACTGGGAGCAATGACCATGGATTTGTCATTGAATACGAGATTGGTTTGTATTGTCAGCATTCAAACTCTAAATTAACATAATTCTGTCGGAGTTTCTTCATTTAATTAAAGTCTTTAAGTATTTCATATGGATTCAGCTAACAATTGAAATGATTATGAGATTGATTCATGTAAAATAGGGCACACTGAGTCACAAAAATATTTCATCATGAGTTTTATTTTCCGTCATATTGGATAATTTTAAAACAAATTTGACTTTAAATATTAATTTCCTTTTAAACCATACAAAAGAGTCATAGTTTCCAAAGTCTGAACTCCAACCGACATGGATTGACGTCTCGTACATCATTTATTTGGTTATTTCGTTACTTTCTTAGTTTTGTTCTTATTGCAATCGATGCCATATTTCCAAATGTTTATCCAATCTCAAAAATGTGTCCAAAAATTACACCACAACTTCATTTTGTATCGTTTTAAACTCGTCTGTATTACAGCACCACACCAAACAATCCCAACCTAGAAAGTAGACAAGATCTGAAGCGTCAGGGGAGGCTCTTCTAGTTGATGATGATGAACGACTTTGACAGAGACAATCGGGATGAAATGTTAATGTGCCTGTGCCAGAGGATGCAGTAACAGCCAGACTGGAGCTCCTATGGGGGAATGCGATGGTTAGTTACCGTGCACGCGCCGCACACTGAGCGGGCGACCGGGCAGCGGATTAGCGTGGAAGTCGAGTTATACCTGAGGCTGTTGTGTGTAGCGGCACGATGAGGGAAGCTGTGATCCTCTGACCTGTGTGCATGAGACGGCGTGGATGTCCTTGAGTTTAGCCGCCACAAAGTCACGCAACGGCTACTGCTGTTTAAGAAGTAGAAACGGTTTTAAAGTACTCTCCTTTTTTCGTGTACTGTATTGGCCATTGAATTTAAACGTTAGTATTTCTTTCATTACGATCTGTAGTTTTGTCTTCGAGGTAATATACGTTTGTAGTAATAGTGTGTTTTGAACATAACTTTGTTAGTTATTGTATATTTAGCTTTTCGTGTAGGAAATTTTTCTACTATGAAGGATATAATCGATATTCACAATATTATCTAGAATTGTATGTATTGTCCAGGTGCAGCCTTCCAGTCTCCATGTACTCCCGTCTCTCTCATCCCCCATGTCACACTGCATTTTTCTGTCAATAAAGCCACAAAAGGCCACAAAAAAAACAAACAAAGGGCAACTGGTTTGGATCAATAATCAAATACCAAGTAGCGCCAAAGAACCATTCCCCTGATATTGAGCTAGGTTCCTGGTCATGAGCACCAAGTCCAGTTGTCCAGTTCATGGCGGGAAACTAAAGCTCCTAGAAGCTCATTCCTCCTCCACTTATGAGCCCTTTTATGTCACTGATTTCTGTATTTTGAACGTGGCTTGTCTTTTCCAATAGAGATCGTATAGTAGAGTCTCCCTATTCAAAAAACAACAGTCAAAAAGTCCTTGTATTATAAATAGACACCATGGTCAACCAAATTTGTGAAATAGTCATCTTCAAAAGGCAATTTTCATTTTCACTTCATGGCACTGGCAATTGGACTGTGAGGGCTGCGGCTTCAAACAGAGATGGCAGATGAAATTGTGTAAAAGCCAATACTATTTGGTGTCGAAACGCAACATCGCAGGTTGGCGCGTTCTCATATCCATGGGTTTCCGAATGAGAAATCAAGCCATCACAACCGACAATTTAAAAAACCTTCATCTTCATTAAAAAATCTTCCAAATGTTGCATATAACAAGAAGCACAAATTAAATGCAATTGTTCCTGAATCCGTGTCTTGTACCAAACGATTTTCCAGCTTTTTGCAGATTTCTGGAGGCTTGCTCCAGCGCCATGTTGTTTTTGTAGTTACATCTTTGTAGTTTTGAACCGTGCATCGTCCCCGGAGCGCGCTTCTCTCACACAGCCCGAGCACTACCACTGACAAAACTGACAAATATATCTTCCAAATATTCTGACGAGGGTTCAGTTCATGTCTTCCTCGCTGACATTAGGTTTTATGTGGCATCTGCTTAGTCACAGCCGCGAGCTCGGTTTTGACACCGTCATAAAGAGAATGGAATTGTCGATGCAAAAATGGCGCGCTCGCAATTCATTTTTATGTAGACGTCAATAACTGCGCATGTTGACTTGTTGGTAACAGATGATTAGAGCAATTAGCGCAATTAATGGGAGCGATCATGAACATTTATATTAGGAGTTGGGATTTAAAAAATATCCAAATCTCACGGCACGACATGATCACAATATGGTTCCTTTTTAACAAGCCTTTGACGTGAATAATTACTGTCATATTCCAAATAATGACCATATTAAAGTGCTTAATAACAGTTGTTTAACATGTTGTCTGTATTGAAATGGATTAATGGACTATGGATGTGCTTTTGCTACAACAAACACAAAGAAGCTTCGAATTTGATTTATTGTGACAATCCACGATGCTATTGAGGAATATTTGATGACACAAAACCACAATATTTCAGTTATACATACATCCCTAATTAGTAGTAGAAGAAGTATAAGTAGAGTTAGTTGTTATAATAGTAGTTGAACTTGTAATTAAAAGTCTACTAATCTACCTCTTAATAAAAATAACTCTTCTTCTGCTAGATACTGTGATGAAGTTAAAGACGATGTATCTGATTCTCAAAATGTGATAAAAATAAAAATAAAAAGCTGACACTTACCCAATGCGTACTAAGCATCCTAAATATTCACTGTGATGCGTTTACAAGAGTTTTTTCCCATATCTCTGAGGCCTGAGCGAGATTTGCAGTTGCGGTAAAGCTAACAGCCATTAGCATGCTAACGGCAGACTTTCTGCTTTGTGGAGAATAAAACGCTCTATAAATAGATGTGGAGAAAGTGCCGAAGACTAATTTTCACCCAAATGAAAATGAGATGCTTTTACAATATATACGTCCTGGGGAAAAACGGATTTTACTTGCAAAAAACCTAATACAAGCCCTTTAACTATCTTTTTGGTTAATTTAATTTTAAATAAAGAGGCAATTTAAAACAAGATGATAAATGATATTCTTCTGAAACTTTCTGTTTAAAGAGATTTGATTGCGAGCAGGTCTAAACAGAAGCATTAAGCTCGTTTACATGGGCTACTGTTTCCCTGACACAGTTTTGCATGCGCCCCCCGTCTGACTGTAACACGACACGCACAAGACAACTATCTTTTCTCTTCTGCTTCACCTTCTGCCAGAGCAAAGTTGTAAATGAAGATCTTTAGTTGCTTCAGGGGTCGTGAAAAAGGTTGAGGGGTTGAGATGAAAGGGAGGAGGAACTGCTTGGAATGGCAAACACAGACATAACAATTTGCTCACGAGGAATGGTTGTTGTTACTTGTTTTTATCACTTGAGAGAAGCAACACTTCCCTATGTTTGCGTGAAAAAGAGAAAATAGAAATGAGGGGCTATTGTGTTGCACGAGGAATGCAGAAAATGTAACTGGTTTCAATTTGTTGCTGTCTTATAAAGATGAGCTAATTTTCTACCAACAGGAAATGTACTGGACTCTTTTGGTAAACAGATTTTGCCTCCTGTGTTTCTTTAGACTAAAATTCAAATAGGGCATGTGCATTCATTTTCTTTTTTCTGGCCTTTCCCTCCGACGTCGTCCAGGCAAATGATCTTCTATTGTGCAGTGACATGTACAGGTTTGATGTCAAGTTCTTTGGACCTGTAAGTCCCAGGTTTCTGTCTGTTATTTGCTGCCACTGCAGGTTTGTGTAATATTAGTGTCTAAAATCTCACTAACATGAAAAAATAATTATTGTGTATACAACTTTTCAGGTTATATTTCAGGTTGAAAAGAGGAACAAGATAGCCTGTAAATAAGGCGGTCCCAGCTGTGTGATTTGGCTGTAGTTATTGTAAGTGGCCTGAGCGGCAGCTCATGCTCTGCTCTGCTGCACTGAGATCCCACAGGGGAGATTTACTGCAGTGATGTATAGCTCCGGCCACTGAATTAATGCAACATTTCCATTAGAAAAATTGCACGACACAGCTCATAGAAGAAGCCAGTGATCACAAAGATTCTATGACGCAGCAGGGAAAATGACTTATCGGAGAAACATCACCGTCCCTGACAGGAGCAGAGGCAACAGTGTGCACCTTTATTCACAGAGGGACTGGGATGCTGAGGGTCAGCAGTAAGTTTTACACAGAACTAAAACTGCAATTGTGCATGTTAAGCAACATGACGTATTCAGCTGTGATGGAGTATTTAGGAGTTCAGTAGCTTTTAAAACATTTGTCCTATAGAGCCCTTTATATTTGGTCAGCACACAGAGTTATAAAACACAGTGGGCCACCAGTTCCATCATGATTGTAAAATTTAAATATAATTTATCAAAAGTATCGTAAGTATTGTAACTTAGTTGTATTTTTGAGACAGTAATATTGTAATATAACTATTACATACATTTTTAGCACTGTAACTAGTAATACATGTAACTTGGCCATACTTGGCAAGTATCGAGCAATTTCAAGCCAATCCTGACACTGATACTTTGAAACGTATGTACTTTGCATATTGTGGCAATCATTATCTTCACTTCACCCGCTTGAACTTATCCAAGCGAGTGGTGTTGGGCCATTCTGTGTGGGATTTGCATATTCTCCCCTTGTCTGCATAAGTTTCCTTCTGGATTTTCTTTTTTTTGTACAATGCAGCATAAAATTGTGGGGGAGCGGGAAGGACATACAGGAAGTTGTTGGTTGCCTGGCATGTGTGCTATCCACTCCACCATTGAGCGGCACGTGATTTTATGTTTTCAACAATAGGACACCGACCTTTCAAATTGTACCTGCTATTTTCATGCTTAATTATAAACAAATCAGTAACAAGTCCTGTAACACCATTTTTGTAACTTAAAGAAAGCTACACAGATTAAACAAATACATTGATTTTTCATTTTAAACGCCGCACCATATGCTTGCTTAAATTACAACAGCTGTTCTTTAAAGCCTGACGTAGCCTATAATTACAATATTAATCGTAATGTGCCTCCATCCTCGCCTATACACATTCAAACTCACTCCCTGAACTCGCAGTATGCATTATTCGCATTCACGACAAACATCTCTAATCGCTCTTGTAGGAAAACAGTTTGATCTTATCTGCATCACATTTACAATTAGCACTTTCCTCTTGGGCACTTTTAGAACCCATCGCAGACACCGTCCCAGCAAGCTCTTCAACGCAATGAACCGAAGTGTATATTTTGCCTCTTGTATAACTTGATCGTCTGTATCCCGGGGCTGTCTTTTAGCCCACTGCATAAATGAACTTGGCTGAAGAGTGGTGCGGCTTCTGCGTATTGATTTTGTGGTCTCATTATAAAGAATGCCCCTCTCCTGTGGCACAGGCATTCACACAACTCATTATATACTTGACATTCTACTGTTTATTTGTCTCTTGCACTCGCGTTAAACTCCTGCAATTTTTCAAAGTTGCTCATCATGTAACGCGACTCCAGTAAGTGGAGATCAAGAGGGCAGAAGAGCTAACGTACTTAGCTTAATATATAATCCAGTGGCATCAGGGGATTGGGTTTTGAGCTAATTGTTAACGTGGATAATTAGACTACAATGCTAAGTACTATTTGTCGTATTTGTTTCGGCGTCTTGCGAGGACGGATGGTCGAGCAAAACAAAGATCGGTCACTATTGAGGAGCAAAATTCTCATTGTTCAAAGTTGAATTACCTTTCAATCAATGTTGTAGCACGCATTGAGCTCAAACATTATTGTAAATTACAATTAATTCGAATAAAAAGCTTAGAATTCACCATGTAAAGGACAATACGATTATTTATTAGACTTTCAAAATAAATATAACGAAATCTAACGCATAATTAAGGAGTAGCAATGTTATTCTTTTAGGAAATGTTATCTCAGTTAACCATGTCTCTTCTACATGCAAGACTATAACATTAAACCGCTCGTGTGCGTCGGCCTCCGTGCCTTACCCTGCCCACGCAGTCAGGTGACCTATCCCGCTTGACCCAACCATGTGCCACGCAGCAACACCAACCCAGTCATTGATTGGCTTGGTACTAATCAGGTTTAGAGACTTTGCTTCCTGCAGGATTATATACTATTTACATCCATACTCTAACCCCACATGCATCATTCAGAATTTAATCCAAACTAGGTGTGTCAATTGAGATGTTCTTGCTTTTATTTGAATGTTCCACAGTCTGGCGTTACACTTAAACTACCCTCAGACCTTTTATTCATCCCCGGTTGTCCACCATCTGATAAAAGAGTCAAGCTCCTGGGCATTTAAAACATAAAAAGAAAGCTATAACTGATTTAAAGTCAACTATAATGGAAAGAATCAGGATCAGTTTGTTCTCTAAACCCACAAAAATGACAATAAATAAGCCTCAAATCGACCCAAATGTATTAGAACTTTTACAAGGTCCTGAATCTAATTTTTAGTGATATATGCTCAGTCTAGGGTCTATCAGCCCGTTCCTCCAACAGACCATTCTATCCTCATATTTACCACAGAAACCTCAGCAGGACATGAAATCTAATATTCCGTTGTGTTTATCTTGTCACTTATAATTGAAGTAAATCAGACATCAGAGTCTCAGCTTCACAAAGACTCAGAAACGGCTTCGGTTTGAATTGGGGGTCATTTTAGTCAGACGTTTAAGAGAAAATACTGTCAATCAACACGGCCTATACATTTGTCGTGTCTTGTAATGACGGTGGAAGCTGCCGCCTCATTTTTGCAGACAGAACAATTGTTTACAGTGGGCTGACGTACAATACATTTCCTTGTCTCCTTTTGTTTCCCGTGTTGTGGGCGTCGCGGCTATGTATCTGCCAAAGCATTGTCATCTTATTCATTGTTTTTTTTTGGGGGTCTCTCACAGCATCCCCGCCGCACAATATGGTACGCGGAGATAACGGCAGCAAAGACGCATCCGTTCGGTGCATCGGCGAAACACACGGCGTGAGCTGCGGTGTCGTCGGTCTGTGGCAGTCGCTGGATAGAATGTCCTGTTTTTATCGCAGATGATTCATAATGCTATTGGATGTAATGCGGCAGCGGAAAACGAGATCTGCTGTTATCGGGATCACAATATGACGGACTAACACACGCGTAATTAGGTTTAGCCTTTTTCCTCCCCGTTATAAATTTGTTTCCTGACTAAACAAATAATGAAGGAAAACAGAGTCGAGGCTGTGTTGGTTTGTATTTGTTTTGTAGATGTATCGGTCGTTCTGCTTAGGCTATGACTGCTGAAACTTTTCAATGAGAGGATTCATATTAGTCCACTGGATGCACGATTTCACTTTTGAAGGGTCTGGTTCCTGCTTGTCTCCATGGATATGCTACTGCTGGGCCTGGAATGTTCCACTGTATGACATTAAAGTTATCAATCTTCTTAAAAAACAAAATACTGTGAAAAATAAAACGTCAGTATCTCAATGGAGATGCTGTAGGTTCATGGGTTTCAGTCCCGTTACTTATTTGTTGTTGATGTTTTGGCCTATCTCAGCTGTTAGATCAGACTTAGGCATTTGTGGCCCCAGGGGCAAGATGTGGCCCTTGACATGTTTTAATCCGGCCCCTAGAAAGATTTTAGTTTCTATTTTTTATTTTGTAACATTTTGTCTGCACTTGTATCCTTAATAAAGATGACATTAAATGAATTAAATAATAGATTCAATAGCCTATATTTGACAGAAAAGGGATATTTTATTTGATATTCAATTTGAAAATAATAAAAATAATTCATACTGGCCCTCCGCTACTTACCTGGATTCGAATATGGCCCTCGGAGGAAAATAATTGCCCAGCCCTGTGTTGGATGGTCAAGAAAAGTAGTGCATCTGAAAATGAAAAGCCGAAGTACTTCAAGAAGACAGAAGTTTTGGGTTTTGCTCCGTATGTACTGCAAAAACCTGCCACAACAGATTACGGACAGTTACATTTCAGCTTCCTCATCTACAGCCCGACTTTTGTCCATCTGGGTGACCGTCTGATCCTAAAATACAACACCGGGACAGTGGAGAATTAGACGAACAATGAGACTATGTTTATTAGCACAGCCACGCAATTAACGCGGTAGTTTGATGCGTTTAATGTTAGTCAGCTGCTAACTACCCGAAACAAAGTGCTTAAAGTAGAGTCCGGAGTGACATCTTTAAGTCCACTGGTCCCTGCTGATGGCTGTAATCCATTTCTGGTGACAAACAGGGTCTTTTGGAATGTTACAGAAGAATAATCCTTTCTTTTGAGACTTGTTGCTGCAATCTACAGCGCAGCAAGCAGCTTTTGTCCTCAGGATGGCCATAGCAAAAAGTGTGTCACGTCACTTTGGACCCATGAATGCGTTTACTGCTTTGTTGTACTGTGCAACGTGTAATAATAATACATCTCTTTGGACACAGGCAGGTGCCCACTGCGATGCACACGTCGCTAGTTTCACGTAGCATTAACTCATTTTAAGGCTTTTGAAGTAACTTTGCTCTTTCTTCATTACCTAATTAATTAGACTAAACATTTGCCACCAAAATTGTAATGATTTATTACTTATGCCGACTAGGATGCCAACTGCTGGCTCCTGAAAGGGCACAACAAAGCAGTTAGTTCTCTTGTGTCTTTGAGGAAGCGACCCACGGCAGCACATTACCTTAATAGAGATTAGCACAGCGCTCAGTCTGATGGGATGGGCCCGCGCCGCGGAGCAGAAGGCCAGCCAGCCAGTTATCAGCGAGGACACACATTCAATCACTTAGCATAATGGACGCCGCATCAAATGAACAGGGGGCTCAACATGAAAAAAGCCATTAACCGAGCTCAACTGATGCCTGCGATGGCGCACAACCCAAAATTGAATCACATTTGCAGACTAAACGCACGTGGGATGATTTAACACAACACAATCATCACTGCTAAAAATATCACCCGTTAGCTTCGACGTGGAGGAAGTAGAGGTTTTAAAATGGTTTTCTTTTGTCTTGACCATCCGGTACAAACTTCTTACCTTTTCGTCGAGCCCCCCCACGACCACCCGGTAAAAAACAGCCGGAATCTGCTCTTTCAATTTGGACCCGGCAAAGACAGAATGCAACAAAAACATGTGCGTAAGCGATGGAGCACATGCTGAGGTTCAGGGCACGCCGTGGGAATTGTGGAGATGTTCTGCAGCTGAATTCAGATGCAAGGTTAAAAACAGCTGTTACGTGAGGGTCGAAGGTCGCGGTGGGGAAATGGAGGGATGCTACATTTCTCTTCAGTGGAACAGGTACAGGTTTAGGAAGTAAGCTGCGGTTGGCGCAGGCAACCCGTGAACGTACAAAGGTCAGGGCTGAAAATAATTGCATGATTATTTCGAAAGAATGAAAAAAAAAGTCACATAAATGGCTTGAAAATGACTTTTGAGCGCTCGTCGCTGGTGCAGTGGTTTATTACTGCGCCGTGTTCAAATCTCGGATATTTGATGTATGTCTATTCCCTTTCCCTTCCTCATTTCATGCTACTCTATCTTCTTAAATAAAATAAGTTAAATAAAGCCTGTTTCATAAATAATAATATAAAGACGTTTTATAAATGATAATATAAAAAATAAAGCCTTCTTCTTTTTTAATCTGTAACTGTAAAAAGGATAGACATGCACCTACAGTATGACATATGCTTTGAGCCCAGTTTAGTCCTGACATGGTTCGATCCTGTTCTAGTCCTGGTTTAGTCCTGATCACGTCCGGGTCAAGGCCGAATTTAGACTCAATTTCATGTGTGTGTGAACGTAAACTATTCTTTGTTACCTCAATAAATGTGAAAAGTTTTGACATCTTTCTAGACTAATACTTCCTATTCCACTCAGAAACTGACACAAGCCATTACTAATAAACTCATTATCCTTGGGTTTTTACTGTTGCCACAGCAATTTAACAGCAACAATTTACAACAAAATATTCCTATACCTTGTGAATGATCAAAAGTCATCAAAATGTCATACATAACAAGAAAATTGTGTGTGACTGGAGAACCCTGACCCTACTTTTAACTCCTGCTAAAATGCACCGTGACATGCTAATCTTTTTTTGTGATTAAAAATAAAATCCTTTTAGTCAAGGTCCAGCTAGTTTTACTAAAAGTCAATTTCTTCTTCCAAATCTTGAGCCTTTTATATCCATGTAAAAACCATTTAGTAAGCCGCCGTACGGTATTGACTGAAACTTTTCTCATTTACACCTAAGGCCTGCTTTGGAAGAGCTTCAGTTAGCACCCCACTCCCAGAGCCAGAATTACTGCTATTGTTTTATTGATTGTTCATCCATTTATATTTGTCAAAAAGCCCAGCCCAGGAATACTGCATCTTTTAACTGCGTTTTCTCCCAATACCCAAGCTAATCACTTTTATGCATGGGTACCTTAAACCTGTCAAACTTCTTTTTGTTAGAAATTACACAAAAATCAGTTGAGGCCTCATTTATTTTAGATTTGGAACTACTTACCCATAAAAAAAGCCTTCTCTCTTATGCTAGGGTTCAACACGGACACCCTTCCTCCCTTCTCAGCGCAACAGACTTACTTCCGTTGCACTTTTAAAACACATTTCCATCTCTTTGAAATCGTAGTCGACCTGATTCGAAGCCTTAACTTGACTGAAGCTGGTCTCTCTCTATCGTGACCGAGCAAAGCCAGACGCGGGACCGCATCGCCCAACGGCACCTCGCAGTCGGCCTTCGCGCAAATCGATTTACAAGTAAAATGTGCATTATTCCGTGCGACAGTCTGAACTTCCCCGTCGTCGCTTCACGGGACCTCGGTCAATCCAGGATCTGTCTCAGCGCCCGCTCTCTCTCTCTTTCTCTGCGGAGTTAATGTGGCATTTAGCTCCCTGACTCTTTTACCGACACGCTGAGAATGTTCATATCTCTACGCTCTTTTGGCCGGGGCAGAAAGCTAAACGCTAATCCTGTTTATGGCGACTTTTTGAAGTGGAGGTTGCAAGTAGTGAGTTGCATCCTACATTTTGAAGCAGATTTTTTGCAAATTCTGGGTAATGCACAATAAGCAAAGTGGAACTCATTTTGCTCTTGGTTTTGTTTGCCTAAATGACACAAATTGGTTTTTGATTGGTCGTGATATATTTCCACTTACTGACAAATTATATATATATGGTACCTCATTTTCCGAGAATTGTACATGTTTAAAGTCTGCTTGCTGCATACCAACAATGTATTCATATTTGCGTCTCATAAATAGTCAATCTCCGGTTTATTCTCTTGTAAATCATCACAGTATGAAGTTAAAGGAAGAACACTCGTTTCAAAGACATTTTCTGATTGTTCTGAAGGTGCATTATGTAACTTTCTGCTTGTCTTTGTGACCATGTTATGTTTCCCACAGTAAGTATCCATCATTCGCGTGCGTATTTACTTACAGGAGTTTTCGACGCTAAACTAAAAGAAACTTACTGTGAGCAAGGTCGCCGCTCTACAGATCTGACCTGTAACTTGTCTCGACGTGGATGCTTGAGGCTATACAGTGGAAGATTCCAGGCAAAGTAAGAAAAGAAAGAATAAAGAGTAGGTCTATCACAATCAGAAACACAATCCACTCCTCTTCCTTTGCTTTTCTGAACGTCTCTGTACTTTGCTCTTTGTTTGGAACGCCTGGATACTCAAAGACAGCGTTTTGTGCTCATGATATTTAGAGCATTAATTATCAAAGGAGACAGTACATGACTTACGAAAAGGCCACGTTCTTATCGCGGTGCGGCCTTTGATTGACAGCTTTGCGAAAGGTTCTGATATTTAAATGCGTCAGGCTATTCTTTCCGCTGGGTCTGTATCTCTGGAATCTGTCGCCTGGTGTTTGTGAGCGACCGTCTCCGGGTTGAGCTTCTTATTTAGAATCAGAAATGCCATTTAAAAAAAAATCTCCCCACCAGACAAAGCACAAGGAACAGCCAGCGTCACCAGATGAAAAGAGTTGGAGGAGAATTACACAGATAAGAATAGAAGGATGGGGGTGATTTTTATTACAGGTTGGTCTGGGTTAGGAGCTGTGTTTGTTGTTGTTTATTTTTGTGTTTGTTGGTGTGTTGCCATCACCGGACATCACCTACAACGTGTTAATAGCACATTTGGGAGAATCAAATCAAAATCATTGATCTACCTGTACAACATTTTAACAATTACCATATTTTCTGGACTATAAGTCGCACCGGACTATAAGTCGCACCAGCCAAAAAAATGCATAATAGAGAAGAAAAAAACATATATAAGTTGCACTGGAGTATGAAATGCGGTGTGAAAATAACAAATAATATCACATATAAGTCACTCCGGTGTATAAGTAAAAGTATATAGTATAAATATAAGTCGCATCCTGGCCAAAACTATGGCGTATAGTCTGGAAAATACGGTAAAAACTACATTCACTTGTTTCTACGGGCTGCATTATCTCGACAACAATTATGAATAGTAACTAAAATCAAATTATCCTTAGCTTTTATCCATAGAAACATGACCTCTAATCAAACTCTGAAATTTCAAGATAGCGTTGTTAGTGGCAATGTTAAGGCCTTTCTGCAGTGTAAGTCTCCATTGGCATGGCTTCAGTTGCAAAGTTCATGGAGTAGTTTGAGTTCCACCACAAAATATGACAAATACAGCGTGATCAGAGGCGCGGCAGTCTTCACAGCATCGACATGAAATAATACTTAACTATTGGAAGTTTGACCTGGTTTAACAAAGGCGTTTTCAGTCAGATGTGTTCCAAAACCGCATCTCGTTTGTGGAGAGATGAGCTGTCAGACTATAATTCATATTTCAAAACGGCACATTACCTCTGTGACATCTCGTACAGACGTTAGACTGCACAGATTTGCCAGTCTTGAGGGGGGACTCATCACAGTTCCCCCCGGAGCCTCGCAGAGTTCTTGACCTACTTTCTAAAAACAATGCTGTGGGTTTGTTGGTACTTCTCGCTCCGTCTCATCTCGCTCGACTCTCGATTTGCGCTGGTGGCAGGCCTGGTGTGATGTCGGCTTACTTTGGGTACGTTTCAGGCGGTAAACAGCACTTAACTCCCTTTTCCCTCCTTTATCTCTCTTCCTTTTGTACAATGTCTGCAGTATGACGGGTACTTCTTTATTGTCGTTGTGGAATTGCTCAAAATCTGTTTGTCTGGTTGACTAATTTTACTCGTTTTGCCTAAGACCAGCTGACAACTGTCACGTAGCATTCTTATTTACAATTTACGTGTGAAAAGAGCAAACAAATGTGCCACTTATCTACTGAAAGGAGAGAGATGTTACTTTTATTTCTGGAGGAAGGTGCGTCATTAGCTTTTCCCCTTGTAGATGCTATTGCTCTGCCTCTACTGTTCCACACAATGACATGAAACTTACCTATCTCCATGGAGACAAGCTAGTCAGACGGCTTCAGGCCAAGTTGCAGGTCAGATCTGTGGAGAGAGGCGTCCCCCACTCAGGCAAAAAATTGGATTTTGTGCAATGAAACTAAATAAAACTAAAGGCTACGTTTAAACCATGGTGGAACCTAACAAAGAACAAAAGTAAAAGTACTGTACTTCAGTCAAACTTTTAGGTATTTGTACTTTACTTAACTCACTTCTACTGGAGATACTTTACTTTTAATTAACTACATTTGAAAGCAGGCATCTTTACTTTCATTTGGTTTGAGGGCTTATTTTTGCACATTTGTGGTGACATTCTTCATAAAGGTTTTGAGTTCAAGCCCCAGCTCTGGGCAAATAAAAACATATCAAAATTATGACTTTGATCAAAATCCCTACATTTTACACTTTTACTGTTCTCAAAATCTGTGTGAAATACTTGTACAGGGTACAAGTATTTGAAGTTGATCAATTAAAGATCACAATTTAATGTGGGGGCATTAAAGCATATTTTTTTCCACTGTCAAAGGACCATTTTGCTTTATTTGTTTCTATCTTTACTTTTACTTAAGTAACACAATTTAGTACTTCTTCCACTTCTTCCAGGTGATAAGCCGGTGCCGGACCCTTCACCAGAAAGGTTACGCAGTGCACCTTTAAAACAGGCTACTTCTTTCCACTCCAAACTGATTCAAGCAGTGTTCTAACCCTACAAGTGCACTTCTGATTTGTGCGAAGTTGCTGTAAGTCAGACTCACTCCTCTCAAGCCATCACAAGACTTCCTGCGTCCCGCTTTTTCCTGTCGGCTGCCGCTTTCAAACAAATTCATGTAAGGAAAGTCATCAATCATGGTTCGATTATTATAAGACAATGTAAAGGACATGAATGAAGCTCCCCCATCGCCATAGGCCCTTTGATGGAGGCTGGAGGGAGGAGTGTCTCAAAGAGGTGACGGATCGCTGTGGGAAGGGTGCCAACGTGGAGTCCAAAAAGAGAGAGAGAGACAGGAGGGACGTTAGGAAGACGAGAACACAGAGGGACAGAGGCTCAGCGCCAACCGGGGGACAACAGCAGCGATCAAAGACGCAGAGACAAGACGCTATCTTTATAACTGACGTAGAAGCCATTAGGTCCAGACGCGCTCCTGTGCTTCTTAATCATAACAAACAATTATCTGGGCCCGGCGGTGGGTCCAGTCATGGCTGTAAATGCTTCTAGATGTCCACGGAAATGACACGATTCGTGCTCTGAAGGAGGGAAGGCTCCATACCGAATTTTAATGTCACCATCTTTACGATTGTTTCGAAGTGAAAACCTCGATTCACTTTCAGTCACAACTTTCCGGATGTAAAACGTCATGATATTTGGCTGGTCATTTAGTTTTGCATTTAAAAAGTTTATTTACAAAGAGATGATGATTGAATTGTCTTGTTTTTGAGGAATATACTTGATTTGATCTCCTTTGCAATGACTGACTGTCTTGTCAGCACAAAATATAATGAAAAAGATGCCTAATAATCTAATGATCTTGACTTCTCTTGTCTGAAGGCACGATCTCTTGTGATTGGTCATTTATTGTGATGAAGTTTAGGAACAGTTTGGATTAACGGTGGGAAAATCTTTGACATTTACAATCATTGCCATGAATTGTTCATTCCTATGACAGATCGTGGAGACAACTAAATCATTTGTCGCATTAGCATGTAAGACTTATGTCAAAAGTACTACAAGATGTTTGGTTTATATGTTTGAAATGTTTGATATGTAAGACTAAAATGATAAAAAATATAGCAATTACACATCTCAAAGCTGAATTGACGGCATATGCTTATGTTTTTATTATTATTATTGAATAGTGAATGTATTTTTACAGCATTATGTGTTTTGCCTGGTAACGTTGCTGAGCCTTGCAAAAGCTGAAGTTGTGTTAATGAAAATATCACCTCATGTGAAGTTACAATCAGTGGCTTAATGAATATGTTGGGGCGTTAGAGCTGAATACTGGAAGCCCATTACGTGACTATCGCAGCCTTCTCTTGGAGTCTTCTCTCTGTGAGCGCTTTGAGCCTGTAGTTGGGAGCACACGTCAGGTTCCCCCCTGTGTTGCCTGCTCTTATCGGGGCCTCCTGGGTTCAGGCCGACAGCTCCTCCTGCCTTTTCTCTGGCTTATCAGGGCCACGGCTGACAAGTGTAAACACCTGCCAGGGTATACGTCCCGTTTGGGATCCCCATGTGTTTGGAGCGCTTCCATTTTATATCCCCTTATGATAGATCACTGCTCTGCTCGCATTCTGCAGTTGTTTCCCTGTCCTTTCACGCAATAGAGAGATCATGAAATGTTTTAAGTGCAAAAAGTGAAACTGAGGGAAGCAGTCAGAACTTTATACAAGCATCTGCTGCTGAAGATTAAAAACTCACAAGTTTGTGAACATTCCACAATAAAACAGGTAATGCACCAAACCAAGTTATAAGCCAGATCTGTGGAGAGGCGAGCCCACTCACAGAAAGAATACATGTTTTTCACCTGGAATTATTTTTTGGACACATTTTTTCTGATAGTTAAAACAATCATTTAACAAAATAAAAGTGTTATCAGGTATACTTATTTAACTATTCATAGCTATTGTGTAATTTAAATGGATTTTGGCCCTTGTTTATATATATTATGGTTGCTAGGTAACAGTTGTGGAATTACCTCTACTTATGTCACATCTGCTGCCCACGTGCAACCTGGAAGTAACATAAAAACATCACGAAGATTATCAAACTGAGGAAAAATAGGTCATATTTGTAATAAAATCTTGAATACAAACACATTCACTATGTTGTAGTGAAATGTCTAACCGGTCACAAGCACTTTAATGCCATACTGTGGAACATTGCAAGCAAAGTAATAACATCAAGAAGATGGAAACAAATAATGATTGTGCAGTAACAATGAGTTAAAAAGACATTCTGACATTTTCCTTGTGGTGAACGTAATCTATTCTCCCACCAAGTGTAGGTCCCCCCTTTTCCCACTGGTGTGCGACCCTGGACTGGCCTGTATCATTTGTAATAAAAGTTCAGAGTGGGCTATATTTTTGTGATGGGGTTATTCACGCCCTCGTGTTAGTTCTATTTGTGCTCTGTGAGACAACCGCCCCACGCTCGGCTCTAAAGTGGCTGGAATTACTCTGCTGTCATTCAAAAACCTGTGAAAATCCAACTTTTCTTCTTCCACTGACGTGTCAGAGTATATACTTTTCAAGTCTGTATCATCTCCCTGGTTCTTACTGTTAAGTTCAAGTGTGTTTGGTCAATTCGCAATTCAATGGGAGGTTATTTGTATTCCGAGACACCCACAACAAGACTTCAAGTGCACTTTGAGCAACATGGTGTATTTTCTTCAAATGATTCAAATTTTGGTCTGAATATGGTCAAATTCTTTGCTTTGTCGTCTCATGCACGGACTCCAAATAACACCAACTTTGATGCTTTTTTGTCTGATTCTTTTTTTTTTTTTAAGAATATTTTTGGTCGGCTAAAGTGTGTATTACTTTCAAATGTTTTCCTTAAAAGCTGTGACCGTCTTTCTGTTTGGAAAGTACTGCTCAAGGACAAGATGCTGTTGGTTGGAATGAGAAGAGCTTGGTCTGGTTACTTTCCCATTAAGTAAACACATCAGACGGCAAGATGTCCTGACGACAGAAAAATGTGTTTCGTATTACACCCGTACAACTGTTGGGATATCATAAAAACGTTGTGTATCTTTAAGCGTTGTTAAATATATAAATAGCAGCGACATCTTCTATATTCTCAAGTGGCTTCACAGTAAAACTTTTACAACACGTTGTCATTGATTCATGTATTGTAAAGCAACTAGATGTGTTACTTGGATAATTGTGTTTTGTAATGAAAACTACTACTGTCAAAAGTATTGAAAATCAGATACTAATCGATGCTAAGTACTTTTAAATACTCATTGGTGCAAGTATGAAAAAATACCACATTTGACCGTTCCTGAGGAATTTTAGAATAATCTTGAGCTTTATGAATACTAGTATAAGACCACAGTGTAACACAAAGAATGTACTATTATTTTCTTATGAAAAAGACTTTTTATTATCCAAAAAAGACACGTTTTTAATAATCATTGAAATAGATATCAAGTCTATTTGTTAGTATTCAAATCAAGTTTGAAATGTTAGTATGACACACGACTTACTTAAGTATTTGTGCGAATACAATCTAGTCGTTTTTGCAATAGTTCGATGTGGCATTACTAATTAGTTGTAATTATAGTTACAATAAGTAACTGTGGTGAATTTTTGGTTGTAGTAATGCATTTGGAGTTACAATGTACTTTATCAGTAATCAGTGCAGGTTTAGTCTTTTTACTTCAACATTTAAGATCCTTTTCACACTTTGAGACCTCTCCCTGCCCTTTGCAACAGGCCCTAAAACTATATTAACAGTAAAGAGGCCCCTTCTCTGTGGCATGTGTGTCATGTGTCCAGCCATCAGCACCAATCTGCAGCCCAGACGTCCAAATATACACCCCAGACGCCCTGCTTGTATCCTAGCTGTCACACCACACTTATAGCCTGCCGACCCTTTAAAAGACACCTTGGGACACTTTCCCCTTGGTCTGCAGAGGTGAACGCATACCGTGACGACATAGGGGACGACATAGCGGTGTCCTCAGCTAACAGGTCGGTCACTCTATATCTCTGTGCTATGTGCAGACACTTACATTAGCGCAGGCATGTGTCAACCAGGAGGATGGACAGTCACACACACACACGCACACACACGCACGCACACACACACGCACACACACACGCTAAAGCAACACATTGGCAGACCATGTGCAAGTCCTGTCTTGTTTTGTGACCTCAAAGTCTAAAATATATGGAAACTTTAGTAGTTAAAGGTGCACTGTGCAACTTTTCTAGACCAACAAACATCTCTCTTATTGAGAGATGGATACATTTACCTCAATACTGTAGAAAGTGCCAAGAAGATACACCGGTGGTTGACCTCACAAGAAAAGTTACATAATGCATCTTTGATCAGAATTATTGAGTGTCTGCATCATAAACGACACTATTTTAGTTCTGCTCTTTTTTCATTTTTATTATGTATTATTATACTGGAGCTAAAGGTTAAAGTCTAAAGATTAAAGTGTAAAGAATAAAGTTTGAACAAAGTCTAAAGCATAAAGCCTAAAGAATAAAGTGTAGTCTTTACTACGCACATGCAGTACTTTTATACAAGAATGCAGCCGTTGCATTGCGAGTGTCTGCAGCTTCAGCCATTGCACATTATCTAGTTTAATAACTATAGCACACCAGGAGAAGATAGCCAGCTTCACTGTTGCTTTTGGCTCATTTAAAGGCATTATAATGTGTATTATGTCAAATGTACTGTTTTTCCTCATGTTTGTCACTGTGTTGTATTTTGATTGAATCATGCATGTTTGAGTAATCCTGTCTTGTCCTGCATTTGAGGCTTGAGTGCAAGAGATTACAAACAGAAATGCATGTCAAGCAGAAAATAGCAGAGAAGAAAAGGTTTAGCTCAGCAACCACTATATATATATATATCGATTGGCCAATATATCAGGCCGATACTTGCACTTTTTTCATTATTGCTGCTAAAAGTATATTTAATGCTGCATTTAAACACTTTACTGCGAAAAAGGCTCTGGACAATTGACAAATACACTGCTCTCTTAGGTTTGTTGTAAAACAAAGTTGTGGATGAATTAATAGTAAATTGAATATCGACAAAGCTTGACGACTTTCGGTTTCTCAGGATTCTAAACAATCAGTATTTGTATTGGCCCTGAAAAAAAGACATATGGGTCGATCTTTACTCTATACCATTCTTGTCGCGCAAATGATTCATTCTCGCTCTTAGTAAATCGGGTATTGTTCTGCCATCTTCTGCAATACATAAAAGCAAGACCCTTTTCCGATTTGTTGCTTTCTGTCATATTTTTAACTAGTTACAAACGTACACTTATTGTCACTAGTTGGCGAACGATTCCTCCTAATACAACGAATCCCAACCCACTTGTTTGTCCTTGGCTCCGCTTCCTTTTCCCCCATTTTACCCTCCCTGACCTTGTTCACCGCAGTGTCACCTGTATATTTTGCTTCCAACTAACTACTGCTAATTTGTAAGTCTAACAGAAGCGCTAACACAATTAAGCTTGATAAAGTGTTTATTGTCGAAGCTAAAACCGTTTGGCTGGGTCGACCCCATGAGGCTGTTAACTGCCAATCGGAAACAGCCTCCCAGCAACTTATTTGAATGTTTACTGCTTAGTTCTGCTTCTCATTTTTTCCACGGGCAGTTCTCAGTGCAGCGGAGTGCAGTGTGGGCATGCATGTAGTCTATAGTTAATCAAAAGACGCTGGTCTATAGCAGGATTCTGGGGGGTCTTGGTGTTTTTATTACCTGCCGGTGGCTTCCTGCCAGCGTGTAGCTTGATTAAGTCTACCCTCTCCTGGTTCACACACACACACACTGGCACTGCTCCTCCTCAGCAGACAGGGAGATGTAAGGGGGAGAGAGCAAGGGTCTCAAAATGTTATTATCTATTAAAAGCCTGAGGAGTGCTGTTTCTTTTGGTGGATGTATCCGGGTTTATGAGAGGAAATGCACACTATCCCACCTGTGTGCGCTTGGAGGTGGGGGGATTCTTGTGTTGTTGTCCTAGGAATATCTATAAAACATATTTTTGATTCAAAAAAATCCATAGCATGTTGGGATTTTTCTATCAAGTGTATATAAAAAAGCCAGAAAAACAAAATCAATAGAGACGATCCAGATATAACAGAATCCAAATTCTCTATTAGCCTTATACTTTTCAATGTTCTATGCTGTTTCATGTTCAGATCATGGAATGGGGTGTAACTGCAAATCGAAACGGGTCAAATTTGAAAGAAATATTTAAAAAGTAGCAACCTATTTTTCCAGTTGCGCTTAAGTAAATCCATCACGATAATTACTATATCGACTTATTGTTCAACATATGGTAGAAAGAAAGAAATTCATTTGACATTCAATTTATCATGTACATTTGTTCCTGTAGTACGATAATATTTAAAGTATTTAAAGTAACCTTTATGACACTATGTTTCGATTTTCGAAACTAACTACAAAAGTATTTAATGATATTGCACACAAAGAATTGTGTTTGGGGGGATTTTCTTTTTTTAGTGTTATTCTCTCCGTGGGATTAAGCAGTTTCTTTATTAATATTTTTTGTGATATTTTCTGTGGCAATAAATAGCACTTGTTGTCATTGACAGGCGCATTTTTTTGTTATTGACAGGTGACAGGGACAGGTTCTAGTCGTATGTAATATTCCAGGCAAAGCAAAACCTTCTCCGTGGAGACAAACAGCTTTAATATCACAAGCTTTCCATTTGCCAACACTGTCTGTTTTGTGGTTAATAAAAATCTAAAAGACATTTGATTTCATAAGAGCTTCAGAGAGCCCAGCCTATAGCCTTCAACACGAGACATTGCCCTTTCCTGTGGCCATGTGATCCCGACATAATCAGGTCCAATCAGAAAATACAATTATACATCCATTTCTCTTTGGCTCCTGCAGCACAGCCTCCATTTGTCATTAGCCGCTATGTTCCCCAGGGGCTAACCTTCTGCTAGATGCTACTTCCTGCTCATCAATCAGTCAATTACTGCCCGACTGGTGGTCAAGGTTCAGACTCTGAAATAATCTCAGTAATGTCAAGATTCACCGACTGTACTGAGAAAAGTGCACCGGGTGAGAAATGATTCGTAGTTGGTAGATGTTTTATTGTGTCAGAGATTATAAAATTGATCTCGCCCCACCCGAGCTCTCCGATCCTCCTCCTCTCTCACCCTGACTGCACCAACATCCCGACTTTTGGCGACAGAGCATTCTCCCGAACAGCACCCCGACTCTGGAACTCCCTCCCCCAACCTGTCCGCCACTCTCCCTCACTCACAACATTCAAATCCCGCCTAAAAACATACCTCTTCACCCAAGCCTATGACCTCCCCTACCCCTAGCCTCCTCTACCCCATTGCCTACACTTCTACCCCCTGTTACATCCCCATCTTTTTCTCTCTACTTCTTCTGTCTTGTTCATTTTATCTGTATATTAATGTGTATTGTACGTGTTGTCCCCCCTGTCTGTAAATACCCCCCCCTTTTTTATTATGTTCAGCGTCTTTGGGTCACTGAAAAGCGCTATATAAATAAAAGTTATTATTATTATTATTATTATAACCTTAACCAGCATTTTGGCAAAACTGATGTTATGGTTCGAGAAATGTATTGTAAAATGAATGAAAATGTTTGTGTGTCAATAGCACATACGTATGTTGTGCAAAACCATTAAAAAGACCAAATAGTATTCTCAGAAATGCTATGGGAGAATCAAAAATCAAATGGTTTCTCCATGTTAAAGGAAAAATAATTACAATTTTTACCTCATCAAACATCTTATGGTTTAATGACAAAATTAAATATGTATTTTTGTGGCATTGGGTGGAAATCGAGCCTTGCAACATTGCAGACATCCTCCTGAAGACTGGGAAACGCTGGCACTTAAATATTTGGCAACGTTAAATGTTTTTGAATGTTCAAATACACGCCGCACTGTCCTGTCTGGTAAAGCCTATGGCCAAACAATTCTAAAAAAATAAAAATAAAGAAGAAAAATAAACGCTTTTGGATCCGTTCTCTGATTGTGTATTTTCACAAGTGGTCTGCAGGGGGAGCTCTATCACTAAATTGTCTTTGTTCTGCTTTAAACTGCTGTAAAATGAATGTAAATTATGTAAATGATGTTTTTGAGAGTAGATTGTATGTGGTGTTTATACAGTATGCTTGTGTACGGCTATAGACCGGTACGTTTTCTCAAGCAAGGGTTAATTTTGAGCTCGCCTGTCTGGTTTTACAGTGTGGCACAAAGTTGTAATGCACAGCGCACGTTGCCCTTCGCTCATGAGAGGTGGTGAGGGTTAAGGAAAATCCATTTAAGCGGTTCTTTTTCATACAGTACGGAGTGCGGTGTGCAACAAAACAGCGTCAGCCTGGGAGGGGTGGGCCAACTGTGGAAGAGGGGGGCGCATCGTCAGATCAAGGTCGTATCCAGGCTGTAGTATTGGTATTCTCGTCAGTGTTAGACCCTTTCTCCCAGTGAATAGTGTTTTCATTCCTCTCCACAATGAGATTCACGGGAGCATGGAGAAAGAGAGAGGGAGAGACAGGACAAAGAACTACAAAAACTACTTTTTTACTATCTTCCTCCAGCTCAACTTGGATATACAGCAGCGTGGGATAAACAACTTTCATAGCAACATGCAGCTTATTTAAAATGTCCAATGCTATGTAGCAAATAATAGAAAGGTGTTTTATGCAAATGAAATGCTTTATTCTTGATTAGATTACACAGGCAATAATTGTCGGGAGTGATTTATGATAGTGATTTGTTAGCGGTGAGAAAGTTGGTGTTGCGTACCTTGCGATGAAGATGTTAGATTGTTCCCAGCATCAGCAATAAATTGTGCTCCTGTGCCCTTGTATATGCTACATTAGAAGATTGTCTTGTTAAGAGGACGGCCGGTTTGCATATGCTAATGGTAACTATTAACTAAACCAGGAAATGTTGTCGAGTGGAAGTTGCACACGGCAGGAAGTTGTGTGTCTAATTGAAAAGATGAAGAATTAACTCCTGGATCAAAACTAAACACAGGTTAAATATTGTCGATGCATCACAGACAGTTTATAACAAAGGACTAAGTTAAAGAATAAAAAAGGTACAAAAAGTGTGTGTTTTACCTGGGCAACAGTTTTCATCTGGCAATTAACTTTTGATTTTAACGGAGCATTAGGCTGGAATGTTCTAAAGTATGGCAAGGAATTTGTACATTATTTTATTTGTAAAAAGCAAGTAGAATTGTAGTTATATGTTTGAAAAGCTTGTATTAGTGTATCCTTTTACCTCATAAATACATTTAAATAAGAAAGAAGAATCAAAACCTGCACTTTCCAAAACAAGCCTGCACAGAATACGAGATATCCCCCTTTCCCCCGTCACTCTTTGATGTGCAAACCTCCCACTAGTATGTTTTACTTTGCACACTGTAAAAGAAGAAAGACAGATGTAGGATATTCTGTTGCTCTGGTGCTCTGTGAATAAATCCCTTGCACATTAACACACTACGAGAACAGAGGGATTTGGCTTTGTTCCCCAAAAATGGACTGAGTGGTGGGAAATGACCCGTCCTGGGGCGTCCGGTCATGTGGATCTACAGTCTACAGTCTAAATCCCTCTGCACTGGAGCTGTGACAGGCAGAGTATCGATCTGTGAAGCATATTACCTCCCTAATCCAATTAATTCTGTTGTTCTTGCTACCTGGCCCACTTGAGTCATCGAAAATGCATTTATAAATAGACGTTTGTCAGATGCCAGCGAGCCGTGCAAAATGTCCAAACAGCTCCTTCAGGTGTGCATAATTCATTTAGATTCTCTGTTTTTGTGTAAATGTGGACTGGATGGTGGTCTATCACGGCATATATTCTGCTCATGAACAGCTGACCTCTGGGTGTGTGTTTTAGCCGCTGTGTAGAGCCAGTATTCCCTGTCTAAAAGGAATCTATTATTATACATGAATTATGGATATGAATCTTGTTGTAAAGAATATATTTGACTAGACTGTGTTTATTTGATTTAAAGTGGAGATACCTGATATTGACACTGCAAGTAGGTTTTTAAATCGATGTAATTATATGGCACATTGTTAATATTCCACAAGCATTCTTTTTCAGACAATGCACGGCTTTAAAGCAGCTTTATTCAGATGGCAAAGAGAAACTGCGGTGGACCGCTCATGTGTAGCCAATCAGAGCGCGGCTATCAGCTCTTATTTCCTGGTTTACGAGACATACAATACTTTATTATAGCTCCAGACAGCGCACAGCAGGCTCATTTTTGTCACAAAGTGCTGCTTTTACAAGATACTCTCTCTTTAAAACACAACATAGTCTGGTTGGGTGGGGGGAATAAAGTCTAAAGAATAAAGTCTAAAGAATAAAGTCTGAAGGATAAAGTCTGAAGAATAAAGAATAAACTTGTTGTTGTTGTTTTATGGCCAACCGCCATAAAACAACAACAACAAGTCTAAATAATAAAGTCTAAAGAATAAAGAATAAAGTCTGAAGGATACAGTCTGAAGAATAAAGTCTAAAGAATAAAGTCTAAAGAATAAAGTCTGAAGAATAAAGTCTGAAGAATAAAGTCTAAAGAATAAAGTCTAAAGAATAAAGTCTAAAGAATAAAGTCTAAAGAATAAAGTCTGAAGAATAAAGTCTGAAGGATAAAGTCTAAAGAATAAAGAATAAACTTGTTGTTGTTGTTTTATGGCCAACCGCCATAAAACAACAACAACAAGTCTAAATAATAAAGTCTAAAGAATAAAGAATAAAGTCTGAAGGATACAGTCTGAAGAATAAAGTCTAAAGAATAAAGTCTAAAGAATAAAGTCTGAAGAATAAAGTCTGAAGAATAAAGTCTGAAGGATAAAGTCTAAAGAATAAAGTCTAAATAATAAAGTCTAAAGAATAAAGAATAAAGTCTGAAGGATACAGTCTGAAGAATAAAGTCTAAAGAATAAAGTCTAAAGAATAAAGTCTAAAGAATAAAGTCTAAAGAATAAAGTCTGAAGAATAAAGTCTGAAGGATAAAGTCTAAAGAATAAAGTCTGAAGGATAAAGTCTGAAGAATAAAGAATAAACTTGTTGTTGTTGTTTTATGGCCAACCGCCATAAAACAACAACAACAAGTCTAAATAATAAAGTCTAAATAATAAAGTCTAAAGAATAAAGTCTGAAGGATAAAGTCTGAAGAATAAAGTCTAAAGAATAAAGTCTAAAGAATAAAGTCTGAAGAATAAAGTCTGAAGGATAAAGTCTGAAGAATAAAGTCTAAAGAATAAAGAATAAAGTCTGAAGGATAAAGTCTGAAGAATAAAGAATAAAGTCTAAATAATAAAGTCTGAAGAATAAAGTCTAAAGAATAAAGTCTAAAGAATAAAGAATAAAGAATAAAGTCCAAAGAATAAAGTCTAAAGAATAAAAGTCTAAAGTCTAAAGTCTAAAGAATAAAGTCTAAATAATAAAGTCTGAAGAATAAAGTCTAAAGAATAAAGTCTAAAGAATAAAGTCTAAAGAATAAAGAATAAAGAATAAAGTCCAAAGAATAAAGTCTAAAGAATAAAGAATAAAAGTCTAAAGTCTAAAGAATAAAGTCTAAAGAATAAAGTCTGAAGGATAAAGTCTGAAGAATAAAGAATAAAGTCTAAATAATAAAGTCTAAAGAATAAAGTCTAAATAATAAAGTCTGAAGAATAAAGTCTAAAGAATAAAGAATAAAGAATAAAGTCTAAAGAATAAAGTCTAAAGAATAAAGAATAAAAGTCTAAAGTCTAAAGAATAAAGTCTGATAATAAAGTCTGAAGAATAAAGAATAAAGTCTAAATAATAAAATCTGAAGAATAAAGTCTAATAATAAAGTCTGAAGAATAAAGAATAAAGTCTAAATAATAAAATCTGAAGAATAAAGTCTAAATAATAAAGTCTGAAGAATAAAGTCTAATAATAAAGTCTGGCGGTAATGTAACACTTTGATACCAGCCGCCATAAAACACCAAAGAAGAAGAAGATTTACTAATTTACAAAACAAAGGTGGGTACACCATCTTTAACCTTCTATTTACTGTTTTGTTCAAACAAAACTGAAAAACTGAGATTAGGAGTCATGGGTTTAATAAGGTGACCAATCCTAAATGTTTCAGGTGCAGAGAAGCACTCAGAGGAAAGCTGTGCAGTTTGGGAATTTAAGACCTTTTTGCTGTGAGGCAGAAGCAATAACCGCTATGCCATTTTGCCATGCTTCATATTCATGTTATCATTCAATTTTACCATGACAGAAAAAAATAGTTCTGGTAAAATAACCCCAAAAATATGTTCCAAAAAGTTTCTTGAAACAAAACAATGAATATACTGTAGTAAATCCAGTGTGTCTTCCCTTTATTGTGAGCATGTGTCGCGGCTGCTCTAACCGTCCCTCTCCTGTTCTTCAGACTGGGGCCTGAGGCAGTGGACCGCAGCAGAGTGGTGCGACCATGAGGCCCGAGCTCGCCCTCGTCCTGAGCCTGCTGCACTTGGCCGGAGCAGGCTTCCCCGAGGACTCCGAGCCCATCAGCATCTCCCACGGCAACTGTGAGAAACACTGTACACCTTTGCATCATGTCTCCTGTCATGGTTCCGCTCCCTTACATCCTGTACAGTAGATTGTTAAGGATTAAACAAGACCTAGCTACATGTGTCCAAAGCATTATACACATTGCTTTCAGATTTAGATTTTACATTTAGAGAGCACTTTAAAAACAGCACAGTCGACCAAAGGGCTTCGCACATGTTCAGCAGGACAGTAAATAGTCAAGAGTTAAGTGAAAAATTACTGTATTTTCTGCACTATAAGGCGCACTTAAAAGCCTTCAATTTTCTCAAAAAACAAGGCTTATATATGGATTAATTCTCAAAGCATTTTTGTGAGGTACACATTTTGTTTCGCTTAATGCGCCTTATATATGAAAAATGATCGAAAATAGACCATTCATTGACCTTATAATCCAGTGCGCCCTATAGTGCGGAAAATACGGTAATGACTTTAAGAAGGAAGTAACATTTACATAAAAAACGCGACTGATTTAGAATTGCATTGTCTATTTATTGTTTACTTACCACTTTATGTTGGTGTCACAGATGTTCGTTGAAAACAGAAACGTTATAACTTTTTACTCAAAAGAACATGTTTTTAGGCCAATTCAAAAACAGAGCTGTGTTTCCCGATCGACCCTTAAAAGCACCATTCATGAATCCCTATATTTGTCCATATTCCTCTTTGCCAACATTCACTCCTCTCATTACTAGTCCCACACTGCTCCTCCATGAACTCTCCTCACCCCTGTTTCCAGTCCCCTAAACCCTCTCTTTCTCCATCTCTTCCTACAACACCCCTCTTCGCCCCAAAGCCTCTGTCCTAAATTGCATCCCGTAATTTGGCGCCGAAGGACACAGCAGCCATTTACGGCGACATCAAAGGCTAATCTTGTGTTTCTCTGTTGCGCTTTTGGGGATAGTTCTAATTCAACTAAAGATCTGCTCATTGTCTCTGCTGTTTTATCCGTAATGTATGTCCACCTCATTCTTTTCTTTGGGCCTTGTTCCTCTGGTCCCTCTAACCCAAGCGCTTTCATCCTAAGCCACCAACAATAGAACAATTGCACGGTACACTTGAGCCCATTTTACTCTACAATTTATGGCTAAACTAGGGTTGAAAAGTAACAATGGCTGCACACTTTTTCCAACCGCCCGAGACTCTATGTCCAAAACCCCAAGGACAAATGCAAAGCCGAATCGGTGAAGTTATAATTCGGGAGACTATTTTGGAATCCAAGAGTGCTCATTGCCTGTGTCGGCGTCTATTTCTCTCTTTGCAGATACAAAGCAGTACCCCGCCTTCGTGGGACATAAACCCGGCAGGAATAACACGCAGCGGCACAAACTGGACATTCAGCTCATCATGATCATGAACAAGACTTTGTACATCGCGGCCAGGTAGGACAAGCACGGGTGTCACAGGGGTTTGTGTTCAGGCAAAGCTGGGCGGAGTAACACTCACCGAATGTCCCGTCATAATAATATCAAGTAGATTACAATGCAGTGGTCGAAGAAATGTCTCAAATACCGTATTTTCTGGACTATAAGTTGCACTGGTGTATGAAATGCGGTTGCAAGTGTGAAAATAACAAATAATATCACATAAAAGTCGCTCCGGAGTTTAAGTATAAGTAAGTATAAATATAAGTCGCACCCCGACCAAAACTATGAAAAAGGGTGCGACCTATAGTCCGGAAAATACAGTAAGAGTAAAACATAAGTATTTATTAATGATTTTTTACTATTAGCAAATTATTTTTTACTTTTCTACTCTTATTTGAGACGGTTTTATATATTGCGTAGCAGGGAATGTAAAAGATTCTACTCTTATTTAAGGAAACTACTTAAGTAAGAGCAATAGAAAGAGTAACTGGTATTCTGGTATTTTCCAAAAGATAGACTATAAAAAGTTGAAATCATGTAATATTATCAACATAAAGACATTGTCACTTGTAGACTTAGTCACAGTGGGAAGAGGAACAAAAGCGTTCTCCCATGTTAGAGTACTGTTTCTGTAAATCATTACTCACGGTGTAATAAAGGCTGGAATACCACTCTGAAAAGTAAACTTATATTAAAAAGACAAGTTAATGTACTTGAGTAAATGTAAGTAACTGTTAACCACCCACTCACCTCTGCCTTTAGGCTAAATAGCAGTTTGATGTAAAGAATCTGTGCAATATGTGGATGAAATCGATCTGAACATTTTTGACCTGCAAAATCAGTTCTTTCTAGATTTTGACAAACATATTCAGAAACATATTATTCAGTATACTTTGTTCACAACTTTCTAAAATGTGCAGCCCAATCAGTATAAAATAAGTAAAAAATGGAAGCTATGGTTTCCACGGTCTGTTGTAAAAGTCTTGATTTTACCATCTGTTGAATCACTATTTACCTGTGCGGTTTGTACCTTATTATCAGAACAAGCTGGTCCACCTCCACCATATCTTCAAACTTAAAAACAGAGCAATAATATCTGACGGACTGAAAAAAACCTCCTGCTAAAGGTGGTTCTGACCAATCAGCTCAGGATCTTGAGATTGGTGTCCATGGTTTCTTTCTTGCACAATACAATATGAAAAAGGCATAGTTGGACTCCGCTTTGTGTCAGTCAGATAACAGAATCTCAAAACTTTGTGATAACTTTGAGTCCTCTCGTCGTGACAGATCTCGACTCAGTTCCTTGAAGAATGAGCACTTTTCTTTGTCACTCCCATGCTTCCACCTCCGTAGGATTGGTTTAATTAAATGAGAGCGTGTGCTTGAACCAGATTACAGAAACTTCATCACGGCAGCTCTTATTACTGTGCCTGATTGAAGTTGACTCCCCTTTTATGAAGCCTTCTCCTCCGCGGCTGCCAGCTGAGAACTCACATCACCCTGAGAGCAAGACATCCTTTTAAAATCAAAGGTTTCAGGCCTCTGAGGACACAAGCTGAACTTTAGAGCCCCGCTGAGCTGTTTTGGTTCAAAGTTTAGAGACTCAGGAGGGACATATTCATGGGAAAATGAGTTGACTTTGAGGTAAAACTTTTTTTCTATTGCAGTTTTGGAGCCAACATCTCACAAAGCGGTCGTTACCGTGGAGATTTCCCCTAAGGAACACTAGTTTTTGAAACCCCGTCACACAAAGATCATACCAACCTGGCTCTTACAGTATATGATGTAATCCAGTGTGCATAGTCTGTGTACATTCAACACACTGATGATTTGACATAAAGGGTTTTTACTGTTTTAAAAATGTGAAAAACAGAAGTAGTTCATTTTAAACAGTTTGCAAACTTATTCGTCACCTTCTTAACACACACCCAGCATCTTAATTATTCAGTGCAATAAGTTTAGTTGCATATTTAACAGCTTTCAAAAGCCAAAGCAGCAGAGTTTTACCAACACGTCACTGTTGACAGCTAGTTTGTGGCTGATTAAAGAAATAAAAACAACTTTTAATAGATTTAGACGGCTTTAAATCGGCTACATCTGCTTTAATGATCTCTTGAAGGCCTTGAATTGGAGTAGGCAAACTGAAAATGACAAATAAAAAGGTAATAAACATAGTAGTAGTTTTTGTTATGGTTTTAATACATGAACTTTTATTTATTCAAGGCTGTTGCTATCTTTCACCACCCACTCAGCACTTGGGACCATTGACTATGTACAGTCTATTTTTGACAAACGGATTTTAACATTTTTACAATCCATAATACAGTTCATTCACGACATGCAAAAAATGTAGTGAAATTGGTAAATACTTTCAAATCTTTCTGGAGAAGTTCACTTTGTTGTTCAAACCCTTGATGCATAAACCCAAAATCACAAGTTTCTAAGAGCTAGGGTTTAACAAAAATAAACAGATACTAATCAAAACCAAGTATCAAAACCATATACTCAAGCATTAATACTGGGAGAAAAACAAATCTCATAAATAGGACCAAAGTATGGGCTCTTCCTTAAAACAGAACAGCCTCTTTCTTTGCATTTCCCTTTTGTTCTGAAATCAAGTTTGACATTTGACTTTTAAAACCCTTTCCTTTTTCCTTTACACGTTGTACTTTATCGAATATGACTCAAACGCAGCTCAATTACTTTAGAGGCAGAAAGAAAATCAATCTAGATTTTGCCGCCCGTGTTTGCTGTATTATACGGTTTATTAGAGCAGATGAGAGCGCGGGTTTACCACCGCCACTCGGAACACAAATGAACCTCCAGTGGCACAAATCCGTCTCCGTGTCGTCCGTGGCTAATTGCGTGGCGGGCCTGCTCGGATACTGTAGGCAACACAATACGGGTCTTTCTTTGTTTTCCTCCGAGCGTGCCGAATTTAAGTGGCCGGTGGGCGGGGGGGAGGGTGGTCGTGCTCGTTTAAGGTAGCTTTTTAACATATCGTGGTCATTAGCGGGACGCGAGCGAGACAGGAAGCAGAAAGTGGCGGAGAGCATGAGGGCCAGACGCTTTGGTGTGGCCCACCTGCTGCACATGTGCGAGGGGGGGGGGGGGGGGGGGTGTGTCGCAAGTTAGCGTCACTGAGCGGGGGAAGGTGAAGGTCGGCTAATAAAAGAGGATGTTAAAAATGGCACACAATGGCGTCGCTGTGTGATGGTTGTGTGTGAAGTATTTGCAGTCGCCACAAACACTCGCTTATGTGCAATGAAACAGCTGTAAGGTGTGTTTTTGTGGAATTTAAAAAGTTAGATTATGAAACATGATTCAATAGGATTATTTAACAAAATAAGCCACCACCGTTTTCCACCACACAACCTTGCATGAAAGTAAAGGATGTTTGCTTTTACAGCAGTTTAGGTGTAAAAGTCAAGGTTTGTTGTCTGAAGAAAATCGATTTTTTTGATGTTGCAAGAAAGTTTTAAAGTTGAAAGTTTGATCAAATACAAAGTTGTTGCTGGGCTGAACAAAAAGGCTTTAAAAATCGCTCTAGTAAGAATAACCTTGGAGTTTCCAGATGTGATGCACTGGAAGCTTTGCACTTTTGAGCCGTTGTAAGCGCAGTCGCAAATACCGCTGGAAAAACGACCCTGTTCCATCTTATAGGTTATGTAGCGATGTAAAAAATGATTCAGTTAAATTATAATTGTGATTAGTCAGGTCACAATTCAGTTGCAAGAAATAAAACAATAATAATCGTGAGAATTGTCCGAAGCAAATATAAGTATTTAATTTCAGTCTACGCACCCTAAATATAAAGTGCTTTTCATCCAGCTATTTAAGTCACAATATCTGTCCTTTTGACTTCAGAACATTAGATTTGCTAAGGCTAGTGACATACATGAGGAACGGTACTTCCTTTGATCATTCCTTTGAAAGAGAATCACGGATTTCCTTGTTGTTTTTTCACGGTGTCAATAGTCGTGAATAATTGTAAAACCGTGACATTTCTTCACACAATAACACAAATACAAACAATGTATCACTGTATTGTCCTTATAGTGCGGAAAATACGGTAGTTTCCGCAAAAAAGAACAAAAGGACAAATCAACAGTAAGAGAAATGTTATAATGTTTGGTCATTTTCCATTCGTGGCCCAGACAATTAGCTTCTCACCAGAACTGGAGACATGAGCTTTCTACTCACCCACATTTTAAACATACTTGACACCAGCTGTTGTGTGGCTTTGGGAGTCATCTGTGGCCCGCGACATATGCCAGTGTGTGCGCGCGCCTATGCGTTTGATACCGCTAACATGTGTCGCCGTGCCTATGGGTGCAGCCTCCTGGCAAACGATCTGGGCCCCTATTCGCGCGTGTTTTCTGCTGGCGCGGCCCCTCCCTGATCGGGTCGTACACTTCGCCCGCATACTTTCCCAAGTCCTACGGGAATTCTGGCACTCCTTTTACATGTGAATTTGACCCCGGAATAACTGGAATGGCTGTCTCGGATTAGCCCCGAACGGATGACCAGCATTGATCCTGACGCAGAGGGAAGAATGTGTGAGTCGATACTATGGGCACACAGATCAATGGGTGCTAAAGGGATATCCATACAGACATGTGCGAGTTAACTGGAGACAATCGCTCCAAGTGGATCAATGTGAAACTGAGCCAAAATCAAGACTTCAAAATCAAGTTTGGATGTGTCCTGCCACCTCCCCCAAACCAACATAGAACAGCCTTATTCTTGTAACAGGCTTTTGTCATTGTACTAACATTAGGGCTGCACAACATTGGAAATGACTGTGATATGTATTATTGGGATATTTGAATATACTGTTTGACACAATCATTTGTAATAATAATAATCTATTAGTCAAACTGGGTAAAAAACTAAAATCATAAATAGGTCAATTTAAACTGAATTAAGAAATACTTTGCAAACATTCAGTCTTTTTTAACCCATGTAAATAGCAGAATATTAAGCTATTCTGTTGTTACCTCTTACGCTGCACTGCTGTATATGGTACAACATATGATGTCAGTCAGATGGAGGACCTTTATTGCGATATCATGTGATGTAGATTTGTTGCAATTTCCATTATTGCCAATTTTGTTGTATCAAAGGTTTGGCAAAATATTCATTTACAAAGCAATTCTGTGTAAACTTAAAAGTACTACTACTACTATTACTACTACCAAATTTCAGTCATTATTTCGGTCCAGTCCTTGATTGTTGCTTCAGTTTGTGTCATCCATTTCAACGTGCCTCTGTGCGTCTCAGATCATGTTTGTTTTGGATTATTTTACAAAAAGTTATGTTGTTAAATTGACTTTAAATGAATATATGTGGGACTTAAATACATCACATCGAGTTCCACCTCCAAAATAGTCTCAGTCTTCAGTCAACCTAGAGCCAGAATCAATTTTATTTGCATTACAATGTCATAATGCTGTACAAATAGCCAGCGACAAACACATAAGACTATTGAGCGCCGGGCCCATCTGTCCAATCTGAGAAAAAAGACAGTAGAGCTTTGAATGTCCCAAATATTTTATTCATCAACACAACATACCATATTTCCCTAAAAGCTCCAGAACAATTGCTAACATTTCAATGATTTTCTCTGTTTTAAAAGGAATGCAATAAAGCTGACAGCAGAAGACATTTGAAAAGATTCCTGCACGATCTCCCTAAAGACCACATTCAAATCTAACATTCAAGCAATCATAACAATAGCTTAAGAAAGGCAACATGCACGAGAGCCAACAGCCTGGTGTCCGTTTGCGCCCTCAAACCAGTGACACACATGAATAGTGTCTTTTATGGCCGCGCCTGTCCAAACCAGTTGCTTATTGTGGCGCCAACTCTGCAGCGCTGCCATCGCGCCTCGGCCCTGGGAGCGCCACTGTGAACCCCGTCCAAAACTCAACTCTTCCCTTTTTTTCTTGTTTTTCAGTGGCTGCTCAGTGTTTTAAATCCTTCTTGGCTCTTAATTTAGAGCTGGCAATAAAATCCGCAAGATCTTTTAAAGCTGCGTGTTGCATACAAGCGCCGCAACTGATGAAATTGTAAATAGACAAAAGTGGTTTAATCCATAGAGGCAAAGAGTGGAGTCACTGGCAGCAAGTGACGAGCAACAGATGCAGAGACTGGTGATTCAGTTCTGTGTTCTTGCTTTTAAGAATAATGACATCTTGGAACAATATCCTTTCTATTTTTCTTCGTGGCAAACAGTGTTTGGGTTTAATTATCTCATTACATTAGCAGTCTGTTTTCAAGCCCACGCTCTGTCTTTACCAGAGATTTGTTGTTTGGTTTGGGGCTTAAAGTGTAGGTTATAGAAAGGTTAAATGATGACGGAAGAATAATGCCATTTCAAATTGCAGTTTGAACAGATGCAATTAGCAAATCGCAAAGGCTGCAGTTTTTGGAGTATCATCGTTTCCTCCACAAGATATCCTGATTTATTCTGCAAAAGCGAAAAGCGAAACGGCAAACTCTGTAGTACAAGTACAAACCTGTTCTGCAACGCATAGTTTTGTCCGTTTTTTGGGCAATTCCCTGTTTAAAATGTGAACTTTGAACACAATCCCATCAGTTAAACACTTTTCCCAAACAATTGCAATTAAATATTTCTCTCCAAATCGTGCAGCTTTAATTTAGCTTGAACTAAATACATTTTTTTAATCAATATTGCATATTTTTTCAAGTATTCTTTCTATGACATATATTTTAATGTACTGTACCTCCACCAAGGTCATATACCCGCTCTGCTTTGTTAAATTGTCTTTATTAAATCGTCTTTATTAAATGCTTCTTGTGAATTCAGGTCATTGATTGATTAACTCGTGTAATATTTTCCATCTCATTCCTTGGTCATTTTCTATCAAGATCCCTAATACTATTATCCTGGAGTCAGAACAGACTGATTTGATATTGGACAGCTGTCTTTTCACATGAAGTCTGTCATCTCTTTTACTCGTTTTGAACAAGACTGGCACTCTGTATTTTATTGATATATTTCCCTTCCCTTCGAATATCAGCACCATTTGTCAAGCTGTTCTTTGCATTCATGTTTTAATAATAGTTGTGAGCGATGAGTCACTGCTTGTAAACCGATAAAAAAACAGCGGCCTCCATTGTATATTTATGGAAGTAATAAGTTGCCGACATCGTTTTGACGCTGCCTGAATTGAAAGCAATGCCAGCATCTTCATCATGGTCACCTGTTAATGGATGGGATGCATTAGGCAGGAGGCTGGTCTTGTTCCACGAGAAACAACACAAATGAGGGCAAGCACAAAAGATTTGAAGACGATGTTGTCAAAAGGATGCACACAATAAAGAACAAATGAATGATTTGAGAGTCGTGGTCCCAACAATGATTTCTTCAAACAAACAAAAGACAGTTGATGAACATAATGTGGCTGCACGTGGACTGGACTGGACTGGACTGGACTGATCAGTTTGGCAGCAAAGTCACGTCCACTAGAAGCAATAAAGTGTTGTTGATTTGAAGCGAGATGAACCCAGGAGGGCTCCCATCTCAGGGGCCTGTATTTCATTGTCAGGGTGCACAGTGTGGACCAATGAGAGGTATTCAGCAGAGAGCGGCAGATTTATCGCTGTGATCTGTAGAAAATATCAGCGTGCGAGCGAAGAGTGTGTGCTCCAGCGCTAGTTTATGATTGGGCAATAAGTTCACATTACAGACATTTGTCATGCACCTGCCGCATGCACTGTCCTCCTCCCGCTCTTTAATATGGCTCATGGTGGCTTTGACCTTGGGGTCCGGCTTTCCAGTAAAAGATGAAGACTTGGGGCATCAGCACAAGAGCGACATGTCTGTACTCTGGACTTTGATTTGATGATTCAATTTAATTTGAGTCATTCTCACATCTTGAGTAGAAATTCTGTGACTATGATTTTGCCAGACATAAGTGACAGAAACTGTGACTTGTCAGTGAGTGAAGTGAAAATCGTATGAACTCATTTAAATAAAGGGATAACGCTGTCTTTGTAGACGTGTGTGGAAGCAGGTGCTTTTGGCACATCAAACTCATTTCATGTAGTCTTCACACTTGTGCTCTAATGTACTTTGTGATCTTAATTCATGTGCATATCTCCAGCATGTTCCATCAAGCATGACTGCATTGTTAGAGTAATTGGTGACTAAGAATAATGGTGATTGTAGCGACAGGCGAGCCTAATGAATGTGCTACAAGCAACAAAGGCAAAGCGTACAAACGGCTGTCAATCATAGACAGATGGAAAAAGCCAAAAGAAGTTCTGTTACCAGAGGATTTAAGAAAATATTCTGTGCCCATGACTAAAATGTGGTGAAACACTCACTAATGTTTCTTTAAGTAGAGGGTGAAGTTTAAGGATAGGGCTTGAGGAGACGCAGAGAATAAGAGTATATATATAATAGTGTTACTGTATAGCCTGCCTCGCTGCCATGCCCCAGGTCCCTCCACATGCAGCGCATAGCCACCATTCCCGGCCGGCTACTGGCCCTCACCATGGAAACGCCTGCCACACACTGTTTACGGCCCTCTGTGAGGCTGGGAAGCATGGGAACCACAGATTAAATGTGTTCAGTTGAGAAGGAGGAGTGAGGAAGAAACAAAGTGGAGTGATCAAAAATCTGTGGTTGCCCTTAGCACTCCCGTTCTGAAATACAGATTAGCCTTCTGGGACTAAGTCCTGGGGAACAGTTGTGCCACTGTGGCCACAGTTCTTCCCCTGTTGGGTATCCTTTGGTTTCTCTGTGGAGGCCACTAGAATCTCCATTATTGAGGCCACACCAAATCCTTTTAAAACCCGTTAATGAGTGGGATTACATGCTTCTCTTCATTCTCTCTCCTGTCAGCACTGGGCGTCCCACCACATCCATACGTCCACATAAAGCGCCAATCACCAGGCGTCAGTTACCTGCAACAAATGTTTGACGAGTACAAGAGCCACCTCAGGTCCACAGCACTTTTATCCCATGAAAAATACATTTCTCAAATTAATCTAGGAATCTGTGTGTGTTCTGTTCATCCAATTCCACACTCAATTAATCATTTTTAGTGTACATCCGTCTTTATTTGAATGCAAGTTTACAAGGGCAATGAAAAATGCCACCCGGTCTAATTCTCGCTCTGAGGCCAATAATGATGTCTACTGCGCGACAATATCGACCATCCATTCACTAAGATCTATGGTGGTTTTATTTAGGCTGATTTGTTTCTGCACTACTTGTTAAGCTTCGATTCCCTTTAATTACTTTATGTTCCAACTCATCTTAAGACTGTGTTTTGTCATTAGCAGCAAAGAATTTCACTTCATCAAGGTAGTGGCTGTATTTGAATTGCCCTTTTCAAGTCTTTGTAACTTTCTTGGCCCCAACTCCTTCTGTAAAAACATGCTATTGCAGTTGAAAAGCTCAGTAAGGACAACTCGGGCCGGGGTGGGCGATCCGTGGCTCGTTGCGTTTCATGCCATCCCATCAACGAGGCCCTCAAATGTCGCGGCACTATTCAGGGCCTCAAAAACACCCACTGAAGGCCCAAAGGTGGAGGCCCGGGTTCCTTCCAAACCCTCCCATCCACTTTGTGAGTAGGATTTGAACCAAAACAATATACAATAGGTCCCGGTCTACCACCCATGATCGGGCTGTGAAGAGAAGAGGCAGAGGTGAAGAGGCTGATAAAAGAAGAGGAGTGGGAGGGGCGAGAGGTGGACATGGAGGGGCTGGGGTTAAGAGGAGGGACGGAGGAAGGTGTGCGGTGCATGCTAATCGAATCGGATTGGGCGAAGGAATTTGACATGTCTTTGCACAACCCTAAAGTTATACGTAAAATGTTCTTTGTTTCTTGCACCTAACTTTACATTATATTCAGGTTTTACACAGGACAGACATTACAGCAACCTTAGTGAGGATGTAGCAAAATATCATAATATTGTATCGTCAAAAGTCTTGCAGTACATTGGGCGCTGTCACAATATATCCAATCATTTTTTGTTGCAGCATCAGAATAAGAAGGAACTATAAATCATTTTACTTTTCAGTGCAACATTGAGGCATAACTTTATGAGTCTTTGGAGTATGACAGTAATTCATTGTACCAAAGGCTTATCTTTCTACAATTCTGTTAGCCTCTTCAAAATATCGCATTGGAATGTATATCGGGATAATGTTATATCCAGAGATTTGCATATCGTTACAACCCACATTACACATTAGTAAGATAGACTTTGGTGCATAGACTCTCGCAGGGAGTGATCAGTGACGCATTTTGAAAAACTTGCTGTCGATCAAGAGAAGGAGATGCTGGTTCCATCTGTACATTTTAACCAATATTTCAGAAGTAGATCTCGCACAGGCTTTTAGAAAGGATTTGAAAACACCACCTCCAAATAATTTTGTCTGGGTTTACGGGGGCCGACTTGGCGAAAAAACGAGTAGCTTTGGCATTCTCCGGACCATGCCTCGGCAGCCAATCAGAACCAAGCACACAAATGTTGTCGACCAATCAGCATGCAGCATGCACATTTTCACTTGTAAACAGTACATTGTAATGGCGGACTATTGTCATCTGCTTCCCGGCCCAATTTATTGATAATTTTCCTTTTTTTTCTAAGATTTATTAATAAAATTGTGGTCCCTGTACTCGAAAATGCCCGTACACATTTTAAAATACCCCGTCCAAAATACGGGAAGACGGGTCTCTATCTAAAAGCCTGACCTCGCATGCATCAACCATGTTTCAAGTGTTGGTTTACTAATGTGAGACGGTGCCAAATATGTATTTTTTACGTTTACTGGTTGGTTTTGATCACTGTGCGCTGAGGAGTTCATCGTTTAAGATCCAAATACCTTCTGTTGTATGGACTTTTCTTCGCATGTCAAAATAGAGTTAGTCATCTTTGTTCCAATTTCATACTACGATTACCCCGTGTGCAGATCGTTTCATCGTAAACACTTCGAGACACGGCCGTATCCATTGCGTTTTTGCACGGTGCCGAAAGTGCACAGTGCTAATGCTAATCACGTTGGCTCTCCTCTTGTGCCGCTGGAATGGGCTGACAAAGGGTGGGCAGATGGACCGAGCTGGCCCGTTCACCCCAGAAGAAACGGACTGTTATGAGAAGAACATTCCTTCACACAAAGAGCCAGTGTTCCGGGGGCCACGCTCGGATACATGTCGGCCCGGGACCCTGTGTGTCACTCCATTCCCCTCGTCCCGCACCCTGACCCGCCTCTGCCGGTCCAGTGTCGTGGCTCTTTTCTTTCGCTCGGCTCCCGTCACCTCCTCTCGCTCTTCTCTCCCGCTTGGAACGTCATGATGTCACGTTATTGTGAGAAGGTTATTTGCTGTGACCAAACAACAATGAAACCTTGTTAGAATGTGTGTTTGTTCACGTTGTGTAATAGGTGAGTGTTTCCCAACCAGGGGAGTCTGTGCGAGCACTTATCACAGGCAGGGATGTCGTGATATCAACTTTTTGTGTTAGGATTATTGTGAGAAAAAGCATCACAATTTAATGATTTTTAACACCAAGACCAAAACAACAATGAAATCATTAATTTTCTCTCATTCAAATGTTCAAATACATCACAATTCCTCTAGTCTGTAAGCAGCTTTATGAAATCAAACTTTCTGAATGATAAAGTCATGTTAATGTGGCATAAACAGGCAGATATAAAAGTTTTTTACGATTATTACTTTTTAGTTTGTGGGATTATATTGTAACAAATCAAATCAAATAATCTTGACATTTCACCAGAGGGTGCTTGGAAACAGAATAGAATTTGACTTAAAACTGTCAAATTTGGTGTAAAATATGTATCTAAAGAACATTTTGGCAAATTTTGGGCATCAAAAACAATAAAACAATAGGCAAGGTAAGTTTATTTGTAGAGAACAATCGGAACAAAAGAAGTGTGTGCAAAAGTGTCTTGTATAACAGAGAAAGATGCAATACAATCATTACAAAAGAGAAGATAGCTATAACTGCAATAGTAAACACGGTAATTTGCCAAGTACTCGAGTATGGTATGGGACCAGCTTTAGTGGTAAAGTGAAGTGAAAAGCCAGATAAACAGCCAGGATTCCACACCTTTTGGAGCGTAGATTGACTTGAAATCACTTAATTTTCTTTCTAAAATCCCATAACCGTGTATTGTTGACATCCCCTTGTGTCCCCCTCGCTCTTCTCTCGTACCAGTCCTCGTGCACCAAAAGGATATTTGCATAACTTCCACTTTACTCATACATTTTTGTCGCTGAATTCACACCAAATGATTCGACTGTCGCTTGTTTTGCAACCGCGCCTTGTCAAACGTCTCGGTCGGCGGCATTCGTTTTTTTCAGAATTTTCGTGTGATTTTGGGAGGAAAATCAGTCAGTGATCCCTATTGGTGCACATGACTTCTAACTATCTTTAGACTGTGATGATGTGGAGAGAAACATTTATTCCTGGTTATCTAGACAGTTCGTTTTGGGAATTGCAATTAAGATAAGATAAGATAGCCTTTATTTGTCCACACAATGGGGAAATTCCGGTGTTGCACGCAAGTAGATACAGAAGTAAAAGAAGAGATAAACTTATAGAAAAACTCTTATAAACAAAAAACCTCTTATAAACAAAGGAATTCTTAAAGACAGAACCTTTCATATTCTTAATAAGGAATAGAAAGGAAAAAATAAAATAGAATAATCTAAGACAAAATAATAATAATAATGGCAAAAGTAAACACTCTTATTTACAGCAGTTATATGCGAATTAATATGACGTTATTGCGTATGAGTATTGCACATGAATATGACATTATTGCGTATGAGTATTGCACATGAATATGACATTATTGCGTATGAGTATTGCACATGAATATGACATTATTGCGTATGAGTATTGCACATGAATATGACATTATTGCGTATGAGTATTGCACATGGTTAAGTCAGTATTGCACATGGTTAAGTCAGTATTGCACATGGTTAAGTCAGTATTGTACATGGTTAAGTCAGTATTGCACATGGTTAAGTCAGTATTGCACATGGTTAAGTCAGTATTGCACATGGTTAAGTCAGTATTGTACATGGTTAAGTCAGTATTGTACATGGTTAAGTCAGAATTGCACATGGTTAAGTCAGTATTGCACATGGTTAAGTCAGTATTGTACATGGTTAAGTCAGTATTGCACATGGTTAAGTCAGTATTGCACATGGTTAAGTCAGTATTGTACATGGTTAAGTCAGTATTGTACATGGTTAAGTCAGTATTGTACATGGTTAAGTCAGTATTGCACATGGGTATGACAGTATTGTACATGGGTATGACAGTATTGCACATGAATATGACAGTATTGCGTATGAGTATTGCACATGGTTAAGTCAGTATTGTACATGGGTATGACAGTATACACGTGTTCAGCATTGATGTGAGTGTATATATAGTAGTGTATATACAAAGTAAATATATGCAGTTGTAACTTAATATATTAGTTCACTCTCCTCATTGTGTTGTCATTTGTCAGGAAAAATACAATGTTGACATAAATGAAGATAGAAAGCAAGAAAAACATTAAAATAACAACAATTATATAGACACACACAGTTGAAACATGTGGTCACTTACTCAAAGGTTAATTGTGGATTTCCTGTTCAAAATCCCGCACAAACTCAAACATTTTCACATTTAGTTGTTCATGTGTAGACTTCAGGCCTGTAAGATGTTACAGTGACTGGGAGTGGATTTGACAGGTCATTTTCTCCTGCGCTGAGATGAGTGCACTAATTGAAACAAACAAACTCGAGCCATGTGTTGTTTGGGAAATGAAGTCTTTCTGGTGTCAGCGAGAGAAGTCGTGTGTCTTCTCCTGGATAATTACATGTGATGTTTTCCCATTCCTTTCTGTACATTTAGAGAGACGTTTTTCCTTGTTATTGTTCCTTATTTTTTCTCCTCAATTCAAAGTACAAATTGGGGTTAAAGCTGCATTACCTTTAAGAGAATTAAAAAAAAGACATTCAGGCAAAGTGGGACATTTACGTTATATATTCGTTGGATGTTTATTGCTAACCCAATTTTATTTATATTTTTTCCCAGCTCTTACAAACCCCTAACAACTGCACAATTATGTATAACGCACGAGTATTTATAAAAGCAACCAGGGTGGAAAAGGTCTGTCAATATTCAATCACACAAAATTCAACAGATCAAAACAGATTAAGATTAATTAAGGCCAAAGTGAACGAATTCACATGCATTTTCAGACATCAAAGTGAAGCTGAAGTACACGACAACAACATTTATTATTCGATGTATCCAGTGTGCAGCAGTTTTGTTTTGTCACAACGTGTGGCTTTTACAGAATACTAACAACACATAAAAACAATTACATTAAGTATTTTAAGAGGATAATGTACTCCTCCTGTAATGGAAGTTTGATCATTCTATACTATTCAAGAGCATTCACTAAATCTGCACTTTTGCATGAGCTTATTGCTAAAAAAGCTAAAGGACCTTGTTAACTGTGTATATATGTTTTTCACAGTTTTTACACTTTAAATTCCGCGTCAATTTGAAAATCTGCAAGTCTGTTCTATTTTGGGCAACAACGCACACGCGGAAATATTCACAACCAATTACAGGTGAAAACAGGCTGTTATTCTTATGTTACAAAGAAGTTGGCTCGTACAAAACTCTTTCTGTCACTTTTTTCAGCCGCTGGACAAAACCGCTTTGACTCAAACCAGTTGTTTAGTCTGACGTGCGCTCCGTAGCCTGTAACAATCTTGACCTTTGAACTCTACCTTTAGGCTGCTGTGCCGATAGGAAGTCATATTTTATTTTAACTCAGAAAAAGTCAACTCCGCCTGGCAGGCCTTTTCCTTTCGCTGACAACACTACAAGATTTATGTTGACAGGAGCTATCTACTTGCTCCAATCTAGCCTCTAATTGGCCTGTGTGCGAACTAAAATAGTGACTTCAGTGTTTGCAATTTGACGTGCAGCATTTGATTTCAGACCACAGCATCAGATAACTTTATGCCTCGGCCAGGAAATAAAGGTTGACTTTGATGGATTATGTATTTGAAGCCTGTTTTCAAGCCCGTGCTAGTTGACTCTCAGAGGAAAAGCACCGGCTGTCTGGAAGAATCAATCAGTTTGGCTTTGGAAAAAGAGAATGAAAAAACTGCTTGGCAATAACTTTAAATATACACAATTAGTTTGAATAGTTTGCAGCACAAAGCGACTTGTGCGGTCCCTTCAGCCTGTGTATTCTTTGTACTGTTAATGAATATGCACCGTCCCATTTCAAACACGCTAATAAATGGCATACTACATTATTATTCCTGCCTTGATAAAGCATGAACAAAGAACAAATAGTTTTATTGAAATGATTCAGGCTTAGTTATTACCTAACATTAATTAAGTCGTTACTAAGCCTGAAACATGCTTAATAAACTCTATGTTCGTTGAAATTCGTCTTTGTTTATGCTTTGTTAAGGCAAACTAAGGTGTAGTTAATATATTGTGGGATCCAATGCATAAGTAAATGTTTGTTGCCCTTTGTTAACCATTTATTGTTTTTACATCCTGCATGCTCTTTTTATATGTTTAATTAAATAATTTTTAAACTTCCTATAAGTTATCTGTCCTTTTCCTCTGTATCTACTTGCGTTGCAACGATGAAATTTCCCCATGTGTGGACAATAAAGGAATATCTTATCTTATTAATGTTTAGGTTGTTGTCTTTATTGTATTTTTTTTTCTTTTTTTAATTCGGGAAATCCCTTAAATTTTTATCATGGATTAGAGAAGGATAAATCACACATTTACTCACCACACGAGCGTCGTTTTCTACTCTTCTCACTAACGGCGTGCAGTTCGAAGACTAAAATGACTAAAATGTGCGTTTATGTACATGTTGTTACTCGCTGCCTCTTGTGTCACGGAGCGTTGCAGTTTCGCTCACATTTGAACTGGTACCACACTTACTTTGCCGTGTCTCTGAGCAAACACAGTCCAGGGGTGTTTGTGTGTGGTCCTGACACTTTACGGCCCCTATACGTCTGGATTCTTCTGCATTCACCGAGCTGTCTGCAGACGTGACCCCGGAGCAGACGGAGGAGTTCAGGTGCGGGGTGCATGTGTGTGCCTGTCTGACGGAGCATGCGGGGCCACTGTAAAGAGCGCTGGAACACGGGGGAGATTCTCGGTGTTTGTGAGGCCGGTGTTGACACAGACACAGCCGCCCATTGTCCCGGTGCGGAGCTGGTCAGGATGTGCACACGGGACGCCTCGCTGCTGCCGGCTCGCTCTAATCTCGGCTGGAAGCGGATCTTGTGGCTGGACGGTCCCGAGGTTTAGGGGAGGCGACAGGAGCCCAGCGCTGCCGAGGATACTGTCAGAAAGGATACACCGCTCAATTATAGATTACTTATGAGCGGTTTGAAATTGGCTGCTGTAAAATAACCCCGGGGATTATGGCAAATCCGCAAAGTAATCCCTCAGTTTTAACAGCTTCTGATTTGGTTTTGTCTTACGAAGTTTGAACATGATATGATAAGTTAAATGAACCGTGCAATGAACTTTTCGAGCACTTGTTCTTTTTAATGCTCTGTCTCGGCGTGTTTATGAAATTACAGACGTTTGTTTGGTTCAACAGTTTTAGCAAATCTGAAGGCCAAGCAAAGAACAACGGCCCAATTTTAAAATGAGTCGCGACTGGATCTAATTTAGTCGTAGAACATGATTATTTTGGTCCAGCATCGGCTTTGTTTTAATGCATTGGCACTTTTTGATTTAAAGACGACGTATTATGATTTTTTTCTAATACTTAATTATAAACTATAACATGTACAGATTGTTATTTTACATTTTGATAATTGATATTATTAATAGAGATAAGATAAGATAAGATAAGATATTCCTTTATTGTCCCACATGGGGAGATGGGCCATTGACTTAAAAAATGCAGAATTGATAAGCCCCACCTCTTTATACTGGTATTTTATTCAGTGAGCTGTACAACTAAAGCTGAACTGTCTTTGATTTGGCCCACAAAACTCTGCTTTCCCCATGGAAGAGTGCGCAGTGTAGTTAGCACTTGGCATTTGCTAAAGCTAGTGCACTTGAATGTTGAAAGGCCATGCACTGCCTCATAGTAACCTTTAGTAAACTTGCCTTTTCCTCTCTGAGAGCGAAAAGACTGGGAAACAAGTCAAAACAAAGCTCAATATTGTACTTGTTTCATGATGCCAAACGTGATTTTGATACTTCAATTAAGGTCAATTATTGATACTCCATAACAGATTTGATGTCACAAGTGTGGTAAGAATACAATGTAAATGTATTCAGTATTATCATGTAGTATTATACTAAACCCAGAGCTCAGGATTGTGTCTTCACACGTAGTCACATTTTCAGTTAGCCTAATATTAAACCAATGGGAGATTTTAAGATGCTAAATACTAAACTTAGCGGCCAATATAACATATTCTGACCGCATTGATAAATATATTTACCAGGATTTTTTTTTTTTTTTTTTTTTTAAATATGTTCTGTCTAATGTATCTTTATGGACATTTTGGACACCGAGCATGTCATTTATTTTCCATAACAGTTCTGCAATGACCCCGTTATCAAATATATCCTCTCCCAAAATGGGTATTGGTTTTGTTTTGGTCATTTCAAGCACTTGCAAAGATGAATAAATCAATTTGGTTGTGAATGTGCAGCAGACTGGTTTCAACCTTGAGGAAATGATGGCAGCCCCCTGGAAAGCCATATAAGTGGATTCATTTTGAGATGCTTGTTCCTCCATAGACTTTATTAGATTTAGTTAATGAGAGAGCAAGGCGGGCGGCAGGTTGGGGAGCAGGAGCGTAATTAAGCCGTGTTTCTGACGATGCCACTGTTACACACTTTGATTAAAAACACATTGGGCGGATAATCTTCCACAAATGAAAGACATTTCACAGTTTGGCTTGGTCACGTTAAATAAGCTTAATCGCTCTTCTTTTGCTGTTTTAGATTAAAGGTATACATTGTTGTTCCATTGTTGTTGGTCACGGGTTCAGGACATTGATGAACCTGCATGTTTTTGTTTGAAATCACAGGAGAAAGAAATGCAAACTTATAGACCTTGTATGGACCAGGTACTGAACCGTGTACTTCCTTGCTGTGAGAAACGAGTTCTAACCACAGTCAAGTAGTTTTCATATATAAATATATATATATATATATATATATATATATATATATATATATATATATATATATATATATATATATATATATATAATTCCAATAGGATAATTCTTCTTTGATCATAGAACCAATATATAGGATTTCACCCTATAGGATTTTTTCAACTGATATATTATATAAGACATTAAGACCATTGAGACTTTGTGAGATTTATTTGACTTTTATAGGATTTTTAAATTGTCCAATAGGAATTTGAAAGGATTATTTTTGTGTTATTGGATTCTAATAAGATTCTAAAAGGACTGGGTAAAATCTTTGACTAGGGTAACTAGCACAAGAGAATTGGAGTGAAAAACATGTAACTACACCTTAATTTGCCATAATAAAGTATGAACAAAGACTTAATTCATAATGATTCAGGCTTGACCACCTTATTGATGGGTTAGGGTTACGAGATGCGGTTAAAGTTATTTTTTGCTAAGCTACAATCTATTAGTTCATTCTAAAGTCTTTGTTCATGCTTTATTAAGGCTAATGAAGGTGTAAATTCCCCTGTGCTTGATGAAAGTAGGTATTCCCTTTGTACATGAGTCCTCCCAAAGCAGTGAACAACTCCAACTGTTTAAACTGAAACCATTCTTTGCCCTGGCACCTTTCCTTCTGTCTTAAATCACTATTGTTTGGCCTCCTTCCGCTCTCCTCACCTTTCTCCCCCCAGGCCCCCTCTCCCTGTCTGCACCCTAATTCTCCATGTAAGTAGGTGCGACTACAGGGTGACCCAGCGCTCCGTCTGCCTGATATGTGTTAACGCTCGTGCCTTTATGTCTTCCATATGCCTCTATGCCTGGACGCTAGAATACAGCACTAGCCTGTGTATTTCCAGGCCAGCACACATACGTCTTCTTGTCTGCTCCAAAATGAGTGTTGGTTTGAATTTCCTGTGGCTCAAACACTAGGCTTAATTGACCTGAACATTTCAGAGTGACTTGGCACCTCCCGCCCTCCTCCCCCCCTTCCCCCTTCACCCCTCCTCAGGACCTTACTCCGGGACAAAAGCCTCTTTGTCCCAGGCCTGTGCCACACTGCTCTAACCCTTTGTTGATGCTTTCTGTCTGACAGGGCAAATAGCTTTGGCCTCCTTTTGTTTATTGTCATTTTTTTTTGAAGTTTGAACAAAGTTTACACAAAGCCCCCATTTTCAGACTTGTTTGTGCCTCCAGGGGCCAAACACAGTCAGAGTAAATAAAAGCTATATTTCTGTGGGTTTTCTGAGTGTCTGTCTGACGCCCTGTCTTCTTTGTTTCATGCAGGGACCACATATACACAGTGGACACGGACACCGGACACGCTGATGAGATCTTTTTCAGTAAGGTGAGTGAGAGCAAATTTCCATCACATTCCAGTCCTCACATGGCTCTGTAATTACTGGGTTTATTCACATGAAACAAAAACTGGCACAAAGTTCAATGTTTTCTGTGTCAAAATGCGCTGGCCTTATTCACACCTATAGAAGAGATTTTTGTCAGTGGAAAGTGCGTGAGGCTACAAGAGTAATATGAAAAATGTATCTCCCACAGTTATTTAAGATAAGATAACCTTTATTTGTCCCACAATGGGGAAATTCCAATGTTGCAACAAATATTATGTAGAGAAACAGATTAGAAGTATAATAATAAAGAAAGAGATAACTTGTAAAAAAAACTCTTACCTCTTATACAAAAAAAACCCCTCTTCTTTATAAAAATAACAATAACACTCTTATTTACAGCTGTTATATGGCGAAATAAATAGTAGGTCCCTGCTTTCCATCTGAAATATATGATTTTCTAGAGAGCTTGTTTTCCATAATAAATTGATAAACCCTATAGTGCGACCTTTAAACTTATTGCAAACAACTGGAGGACGCCCTGTGACTGTAACCCTAATCATTTTCAGCAGCTGGTGGGACAGTGTGGCGCAGTATTGTCCCTGGCACTCTCAGACTCTCCTCTGTGCTCTGGCCATAAGAAGATTAGCAGATCAATCAGCAGACAGGGCACTTGCGTCATGTTGGCCCATCACTAGGACGGAGGAAGGACTGAAGGGAACAGAGAGGAAGTGCGGAGGTGAGGAGACAGGAAGTCAGACAGGAAAAGCAGTGATGAGCCAGCGATGATAAAAGGGAAAGTGTCAAAAGAGCTGTTACTATGATGACTAACGGAAAGGCACCACCTGCCATCTGCTTTATAACTTTGCATTTTGGGGCTGAGCACATTTAAGGTGCTTTTCTGATGAGGTGGCACTTGCTTGTCTCCATGGAGATGTTATTGCTTTGACTTGAATGTTCCACAGTCTGGTATTAAGCATATCCATATGTTATTTCTTTTAATTACTGCTGTTTTATTGCTCATCTGATTGTAATTTAGCCTGGTGGCATCTCTTTCATCACGTAACATATTTTGAAGAGTGATCAAAATATCATGATAATATTGAAATATATTTACGCCACTGAAGCAATAACTATAAAGGCGCAGAAGTATGGTAAACTTATTTTCTTTCTTTTTTTATGTACACAAACTTATTTGACTCTTTGAATTTCGCATTCCATGAACATTTAATACAAATAACAAATATTCCCAAAAGTGCAAAGAAAATGTAGACAAGAAGGAGACATCTTCAGCCCCAGAAGATAATGTTCTAGCTCTTATTTATTGAATGATGCAGTATCATTATGGCAGGCCTACCGTACGACATCTGCTTGTCTCCGTGGAGATAGATCATTTTAATGCCAAACTGTGGAAGATGAAAGCAATAACATCAACATGGAGAGTATAAAGTGTGGCATTCTCCACCAGAAAAGTTATCTAGTGCTGTGCAGCCAGTGAGATTTAAACATATGGATGGAGAACAATTGATGTAACATGTTCTTGTGACAATCCGCCAATCTTGAAATGTAAATTTTATATAGTTCAGTGCTTCTCATTTGAAGTATTTTTGTCATTCATCAGCTTGTTTCATCTGAACCGGATTTGAACGCACTCACTGCTCAAACACTACTTTTCCCCACCCACTCATCTTTTTGGAGTGAATGCCAGGTGGACGCAACCAATCATAGTGAAGTGTGAACTCTAAGAAGAAACAGATAGTTAAGTTACTCAATAAAGGCAATATAGAGTTTATGTATAAAATAAAAAGACATCTACATATTCCTCTTTTGGGTTTTAAATGGATCTAGTTCAGTAAATAACAGAGGTGATGATGTCACACGCTCACTTACACTTCACGCATTGTCCTAAATGTATAAGGGAAAACCAGCATGGTGAAATAATTATAAACACACGGCCCTTCACCAAGGAATATACCAAACATAATGAAACTCCATATACAAATAGTGTACACCAAAGCCTTATGAATCTCCACATTTACATACGCCCCCGGGTTGTAAGAGCTCTCCACGTGTGCATCACTTGGCCTCAGCGAAATGCTTTTGTATAGACCTCACCTCTCCACCTCCTCCTCCTCCTCCTCCTCTTGATTGTAGCCGGTCTATAGTGGTGCTTAATGAGCTCGCTGCTGATCAAAGGCTGGGGAGACCTGCAGACTGATGGATGGCCGTGAGTCTTTAATCAGTGGCTCGGCTCTAAACAGATTGTACTACGAGGCAGGGCGGCCGCAGTTGACATTCAGGCCTCAAGGGGCATCATACAAGATGCCTGGTTAAAGAGTGTGACGTGGCAGGTTCAGCTTATGATAAGAACAATACATTTTATTTGTAATCACCTTTCAAAACACACACGGACAGTCTACAAAACAGCAAGTTAAAAAAACATGAAATACAACAGAATAAAACAAAGATAAATGATGTAAGCGTAACTGAATTATGTGAAAATTAGTCTATGATGATTAGTCTCTACGCAAGAGTTCCAGAGCTGAGGAGCAGAGCAGCTGGAAGCTCTGTCCCTCACGATGACAAGACGGGGGTCGAGAGAACACAGAGCTGGGGAGAAGACGAAGAGCAGAGGGGGCGTGAACGAGGGAAGATGTGAAGGAGGTTAGCGATGTACAGTGGGATTAGGTTTTGACCAAAGAGGAGAGTGTTAAAATAGTCAATTTGGGAGGTGACAAGACTGGCAGTGGTGTGAGGACTGAGGGAAGATGTTGCAGAGCTAAAAGTAGGAAGAATAAGTTATCTTGTGGGTGTGGTAATGAAAAGATTGTGTAATGTCGAGTATGACTCCCAAACTCTTGACTTGAGAGAAAGAAAGGACAGTGGAATCATTGATGGAATTTGAGAAACAGCTAATTCAGAGAAAGTGGAAGTGGTGCCTGGATAGATAGATACTTCTACTTGGAGGACTTCAGTTCTAGTGCTGTTTGTTTAATACAATTTGAGGAGAACAAGGAATTGATTCCTACAGACAGAGGGCTGGTAGAAGTGATGCGCAGGGTTTAGTAGAGAGGTAGAGTTGAGTGTCATCCGCGTAGAAGTGAAATTGAATGTTCTGCTTAAGATAATGTCAAGCGGGAGAATGTAGATGATGAAAAGTAGGGGTGCCAGGAGAGAGCCCTGGGGTATGCCAGGGAAGGGGCTGAGAGATATGCCATGAACCATCTTCATCCGCTTATCCGGGGCAGCAGTCTAAGCAGGGACTTCCAGACTTCCCTCTCCCCACACACTTCCTCCAACTCCTCCGGGGGGATCCCGAGGCGCTCCCAGGCCAGCCGAGAGACATAGTCCCTCCAGCGACAAGAGACTATGGAGGAACTGTTGAAGGCAACTACAAAAATGAGTGAATAGTACCACTAGTATTACTATTATTACCTGGCAAAAATCTAACTTTCTGCATGCCTTCTGTGGTAGTAGTACACAGAAAAAAATAAATGAAAAAAGTACCAAATTAATTACATTTAGTTAAAATTGACTTATATTTACTCAAAATGATGGCAATGAAATGGTATATTTGCAATTTCTTGGCGTTTCATTACAAAAAGTCGCCTCATACATACATACATACATACCGGCAAAAAACCGACCAGCAGCTCAATCTTTTTAAAGCTATCTGGTCTGGTCCGAGCCTGTCCTTGTCTAGACTTGCTCCTGCTGCTGGGTCCGGATCTTATTACCTTTTGAATTGGAATGTCTATAGAGGTACAGCGATCTGCTATCAGCTCCCAGCCTGAAGTTCACCTCTGCGTGGGTTCCTCATGAGCCGAACACTCTTAAATGATGACTATCGATCACAGTATGGATCCCTTATTGACCTCTCCTCTGCCACTCTCCTCTCCAGCTTGGGCGTTTTATAGTTGGCTATTTAAATGTCTCTATATTTCTCATTTTGTATAATCTTCTCTCTGCAGAAACTGACGTGGAAGTCCAGGCAGGCCGATGTGGACACGTGCAGAATGAAAGGGAAGCATAAGGTACGTTACTTCTGTTACTTATTGTCATAATGTTATGAGGCCAACATGCACAGTACTCAAAATATTTAATTGGTGTTATTTATTTAAATTATTGCATTTTGAAAGGTACATGATTTTTTGCCATTATTATATTTGTGGTAGAAACATACAACATTTAATTAATGAATAACTTTCAAAAGATCGGACCAATATTTTAACTTGTTATTTAAACGTCCTTGTATGTTTTAGTTGAATTTTGAATTTCTACAGTCATTTATACTCAACGTTTTATCATGTACACTTTTCACACTATTTAATCTTTTATTCATATTAATTCCACTGCCATGCCAGAAATGATCGCTATCATCAACATGCAGACAAAAGAACGAAGGTCTAAAAGCCAAATTTTCAAGGATTTCTTTAGAGCAGATTTGAAAATTTCGTTTAAACGTTGCACAAAATAGTTACAGCAATATTGTCTCTTAAAAAATCTTAAATAAAAACATTTTACACCACTTTGGGCTGTGAGTTTCATGGCACAAGTAGAGTACAACAAAATCAGTACCCAGAAACGAATTGATCCTTTTATGAAAATGTAGTATGTAAATGTAAATGTAGTATTTAAATGTAGTATGTAAATGTAAATGTAGTATTTAAATGTAGTATGTAAATGTAAATGTAGTATGTAAATGTAAATGTAGTATTTAAATGTAGTATGTAGTATGTAAATGTAGTATGTAGTATGTAAATGTGGTATGTAGTATGTAAATGTTGTATGTAAATGTAGTATGTAGTATGTAAATGTAGTATGTAAATGTAAATGTAGTATGTAAATGTAAATGTAGTATGTAAATGTAGTATGTAGTATGTAAATGTAGTATGTAGTATGTAAATGTGGTATGTAGTATGTAAATGTTGTATGTAAATGTAGTATGTAGTATGTAAATGTAGTATGTAAATGTAAATGTAGTATGTAAATGTAGTATGTAAATGTAAATGTAGTATGTAGTATGTAAATGTAAATGTAGTATATAGTATGTAAATGTAGTATGTAAATGTAGTATGTAAATGTAAATGTAGTATGTACATGTAAATGTAAATGTAGTATGTAGTATGTAAATGTAGTATGTAAATGTAAATGTAGTATGTACATGTAAATGTAAATGTAGTATGTAGTATGTAAATGTAGTATGTAAATGTAAATGTAGTATGTAAATGTAAATGTAGTATGTAGTATGTAAATGTAGTATGTAAATGTAAATGTAGTATGTAAATGTAAATGTAAATGTAGTATGTAGTATGTAAATGTAGTATGTAAATGTAGTATGTAAATGTAAATGTAGTATGTAGTATGTAAATGTAGTATGTAAATGTAGTATGTAAATGTAATATGTAATATGTAAATGTAGTATGTAAATGTAAATGTGGTATGTAAATGTAGTATACAATCACATATCAAATACACTGTTATTTTATGTGGAAATCATACTAATGGTGCGTTTCATCATCAGGAAATCAAAATTAGTACTGAATAATGATCCCTTTGTTTAGTATCAGAATTGAGTTTGAAATGTTAGTATTTGGTCAACAGCATAAAAGGGTTTTTTCGCTCTCTCATCTATGGTCCTATGTCATAAGTCTGATCTTCAAACCCAAATGTGTGTGTTGTTGTTTTGTCTGGTGTAAAAGAGTTGAAAGTCACATTGGGCCGTGTGTGGTTTGTCTCTTCTGAAGGACGAGTGCCATAACTTCATCAAAGTCCTGCTGCAGCAGAATGACGACACTCTGTTTGTGTGTGGGACCAATGCCTTCAACCCGTCCTGCAGGACCTACAAGGTACACACACACACACACACGCATACGCCAATACAAATAATGAGTCCGTTTGAACCATGATACAATAAACGGAAGCACCATTTTTACATGACCTGATCATGACAGAAAGTGGTGGCTTAATGGTCGCTAGGTGATATTGACAAAAATCTCCAGATTTTTTTTTTCAATATGGATTTTTATGTCGATACAATATCCGATATTTGGCGTGTTGTTATGGCCACTAACTGATACAAACAAAATGTATGTCAAGTTATAATAAAGTTCTCAGATTCACTTTTCATTTTTGTAAAAAAAAAAAAAAAGATTATCTTTGCTTTGCCATAAAATCATCTGCTGCATGATAAGCCATGTTTTTAGCATAATTGCTTTTCTATTTCCATTTGCTCAAAGAGGCAAATCTAATGTAACTGCGAAAGACACATGGGCTCACACAGAGACTGGGACAGAGCAGAAAAAACAAAAATCTATTAAAATTTTCTTTATCTGACCAATAACCGATACACCATCCTTATCTTTGTTTTTCTCCTGATCATTAAGAACATATATCTGTTTGTTTTATTAATGATGATGTACTTAATATTGTAGATTAGCATGTCTTTCTTTCAATATTTTCTCCCATTTAAATTGCTTTGTTATGCTTTTTTTTTAAAGCTATTTCGTTATTAAGACATAAACAAAACAAATACTGTTAGATTAATGGATGCCACAAACTACATAAACAACATAAGCATCAGCACAATCAAACAGACTGTCAACAGTAGTTCTACTTATTGGGTGGACACATGGTTCGAGTGGCCAACATGGAAAAGCGCTATGTAAATGATTTGCTTGAGTAAAATGGCTGTATAGTGCAATCATCAGAGTATAGCTTCAACACATACCAAAACCTTTTGTGTACCCCCTCTTTTTTGTCATCGTACCTGCACTGACTTGACCCAACTTCCATAACATTCCTACACAAACATGGCAAAGCTATCTGCACATTCATCCTTTGCCTTTGAGTGACCATGATTCATTTACTGCCCCCCGCCTGCCCTCTGGAGCAGAAGGTGTCACAAACGCAGTCGCTTAACACTCCCTCTCACTCTTTTACACATTCCCATCACACACATTGTCACCATTACCCTTGCATGTCCATATGGGATACACTACACATACAGTAGATGGGGGATTTTCACTACTCACCTGGTGTCTTCATCCCCAGGCAGTTCCTCGGACACGCTCAATTTCCAAGCAGAAATTCCCCCGCAACGTATTCACTCACTCTCTCGGGCCGGTGCACGACGTGAAATATGATTCAGTCCCTCCTGTAAACAGACGCCTGTCAAAACCGTGTCCAAGCAGGCATGTCTCGGAGAGTTTGAAGATTCTTTGAGGGGGAAAGCAAAAAGCGGGATTCAAGGTGATGTCCGGAGGTTTGCGAGGGCATTATATATGACGCGGGAAGCAGAAATAGAGATGTCAATAAAAGAGAGACAGAGTAACGATGGGGAAAAGAGGAAGCAGATGGAGGACTGACAAAAGAGATACAGATGTAAAGCGTACAGGGATTCACGGGGAAACAGGCAGGATGTAAATCTCTATCCAAATCTTTTCTCACTGAAGACCCCAGTGCATAGAGTGTTGCACAGTGTGGCATAAAACCTTTCACGGTGGCAAGCAGGTGCCACTGCCATGCATAACAATACTATAACTAGATTTTATATAGTGCTGCTCTAAATATTGTTATAAATATGTAGATTAATATATACTATTTAACTATTTAAATGTATAGAGGGGAAGAAAAAGTACAGCAAAATCCCAACTAACCTTTTTTTCATAGGGACAGTGCATATTAATGAACACATACAGTAAATATGCCAGATTAGTGCAAAGATGCTCATTTCTATCTGTTGTTACCCCGAAGACAATTACAGAATATTATGTGAAAAACAAAACAGGACAGTTAAAAGTGCTCACAGACTTGTTTTTCCTTCATCCACAGTTTAAGGTGAAGTTTGTTGACAGTGATGAACATCCTCTTCTTGTCAGAAGAAGGCTATTCCAATAATTAGTCTGTGATTTTCTAAATGTGGGCCCTCACAGTCTCCTTGGGCCGGGGCCGGGGCCCTGCTCCGAGAGGCAGATAAGCATGTCAGTAGGTCGCGTCACCACTTTATAAGACGTCCCTGTTATCATTTTGTTTTTGTTTATTTATAAGGCTCATTGGGATTTTACCTGAATATTTAACATATTTGCTGAACATCAGATCAGGTAGTCATCAGATCAATACAGAGCTAGGGAACTTTGCTCCCGGCCTATAGAACAAAAAAATACATTTCACAGCTTTTAATGAATTCAAATCACTTATAAAAGACTATCCACAGTGCCAGCTCTTGTTTTAATCTTTTAATGGTTTTATTCCATGTTGTGTGTGTTTTTGTGTCTGGTTTACATAATTGTCTCCTGTTTATTAAAAAAAAAAATATATATATATATATATATATATATATATATATATATTAGGCCTAGCAAGATCGAGGTCCAACATTCATTTGTTAATGGCCTAAATACCATGTTAATGTTAAAGTTTGCCGTGGACTTGGATTATTAAACGAGAATACACGACAAAAACATTGTGCTTGTTGACTCGAGGATTTACTGTACAGCTTGTAGTCCGAGTAATTACTCCTGCCTGTCGTCAGCGTGAGTGACAATAATAGACTTTGATGGCGCGGCTCACTGCATGTGTGTCCTGGAGGATGTTATGGTTTGCCTTGTTAGGAGCCGATGTGATGGTCACAGCACACGGAGATGTTATCGCTCTGGCCTGTGGGGGAAACTCTCTTGCTTTGGTTCACTAGATCTGTTTACCAGAAAAACAAGACGTCTCCGCCTGGCTGCCTTTGTGGCTCGGCATGCTAAAGTGGACCGAGTCATTCATGGGCCCACTCCTACTGCTGCTGTAGGGAAAGTAGGATTTATGTGTTCGCATTTATCAGGCGTGCTTAGCTTTTACAGCTGCACTTGTAATGCATGGGAATTGGGAACGAGACAGACAGAGGGGAGATAGCGACAGTAAACAGCACATTTACATGTAACTGGGTTTATATTACGGCAATGGAAGATTTTTTGAGATCATAAAATTTAATTGTGGATTTGATTCCATTTCCAATTATTATTTATTGCGTTATGGGGCAACTGTTCTGCTTTGCCTGAAATGTTCCACTGTAAGGCATTCAACTGAATTATTTGGCATTTATTCAAATTCACATGATTTTCATTGTTAAATTAAAAACTCTCATTTATTTACATTTTTTACAAACAGACTGGGCAAAAAAAATCTGCGGCTGAATTTTCGATATTGCAAAAAATCAGACAATATCGGACGATACCAATCGCGGAAGCTGCCATGACTGTATCGCCCACCCCAGCTGTATTTTCCGAAAAGAAGGCGTTTTTGTCTGCATTTGACCCATGCTTTAGTGCCACTGGGGGAAGGTAATTCATATATTCAATTTAGATAAAGCGTCTAAAAAAACTAGAATTGCCTGTGCATGTGCCTCATATCCATTCAAATCCCAGTAAACTGCTGTACATAAAGATAAGCTGGATAGTGTGTGGGGAGAAGGATGAGCGTGAAGGGTGCTTCCCTCTCCCACCTTCGCCTCCCCCTCTCACCCTCTCCCGGCACTAGATTAATGTGGGATGAGACTGGCCCCGAAACAGGAACTCCTTTCAGCGCTGTCACACCGTGGAGATGGAGAGGCGAGCCGTGGCCAAGGTGGATTTAACCACAAATACTCTCTCTCACACACACACTTGGACCATGGGGCCTGTGGATGAGCCCAGCAGGCCACCGTAGATTTGGTACAGGCCCAGAGAGAGTGCTTCCCGCCAGGTCGACTGTGTGCAACGCTCGGGTGTGATGCTCCATATTTGTACAGTTGCTAATGTTTGCATTTCTGGATACAAGCTAGGTTTATTTGCATATTTCTGTCCAATTCATTCTGCAGTTTTGCCGCCGCAGTGACCGCCCATGTAGGACAGAGAAATGCCCGGTCTTCAGCCAATTCCTGCCAGTGAAAGAATACATGTTTACCTGTTTTAGCATTAGTGCCATTTAGTGGCTCAGAGGAGAAAATAGTGTCATTTATTGTGTTTTTTACTTTACTAGTGAGAGCTGTGACTTTATGGGACAAACTGGCACAAACTGTTGCTGAATCTTCTATGAAATCTACTTTTGGCTTAAGTATGTTTAAAGTAATATAACTGTTGTTTGTATACACAATATTGTGTTTTAAATGTATAATAAAATAGTTTTGTATTAGAATTTTTGTATAGGACTCGAGGAAGAGTGGCTTCAATATCCTTCGAGATTAAAAAAGTGATATCTTATCTTGTCCTATCTGATACAAATAAATAAACATATAAAAGTAAACCTGCTCTTCATCATGGAGATGTTATTGCGTTGCCTGGAGTGCTCCACATTATGTAATTAAACATATCTCTCTTGCATATATTTCTATTACTAATGCGTGATTTGGCCCGGTTCTTCTCTCGATGTGGGAGAGATATAGTTCATGTCATACTGTGGAAACGTCCAGGCAAAGCAACAACATTTCCATGGGGGCAAGAACATGGCAGACCCTCCAACAGAAAAGTGACACTACATAATATATTGACACGTTTGATAATTTCCAGTGACAAGTGTAGCCAAGGAAGCAAGATGCCATATACATCTAAAAAGGCATGTAAGCCACTAAAATGATATTTATTCTGCCAATTGTGTTTTTAGTTGATACAAAGAGTCTTGAAATGCACATGTTTAAACGACAGCTACATGTTGTTGGCGCAGTAGTAGTTGCCACAAAAAGCAGGAATGCCGACAGAGGAAAACACTTGAGACTCCTTGGTCGCCATGACACAATTCTTCCCCTTAGAGTAACATAGCGCCCGGCTTCTTCTATTCATTCTGTCTTGGAAGCTCCTCCAGCGGTGCCCCCGACCCCTTTGCCCCTGTCCAAACCTGTGTTGTGAAAATAAACGGCCCATCCAGCTTCGCCCATATGACTGCGGCGCGTCCATCGCCTGTTGCCGGGCGGATCAGGACAATCAGCTCACAGTCCTGGGACACTATTGAGACATAAGCGTTTGTTAGTGTTGCCCAGTGGCCCAAAGTGACCCTACTTTAATGGAGTGTTGAAATGAACACTAGCAACATAGATAAGATAAATCCACCTCAACTAGAGCTCGGCAATATATGGAAAATTGATCATATTGTAAATGTTGTTTTGACGTTTGTTTTGATGTTTTAAACTTTTTGATAAGGGCAAAAGGTGACATTTATTCACGTTTATGATTCATTTTACAGACAATTTCAGACAATTACGTTTCAAATGTAATTGACACACTTCTGTTAGATTGACAATAATTAATCTTAGTTCAATAACTGTAGCATTTATTAAAGATCAGGTTTAGTATTGAGAGTATTTTCACTGTTGTATTTTCATACCCAGGATAATAATCAATACTTAAGTAATTTAACTAGCATTGATACGGAAATAAATCACATAAATGGGACAAAGTTGCATATTTCCTGAATAATAAGAATTGTAAAAGTGATAAATGGCCTTCATCAATGTCAGAACTAGTTTAAAGTCACTGAGCAATATTAAAGACGCCGCCATCAGTTTGTGTTCAAAATGACTTTCTATTGTCTCAAAAAGTCTGTTGTTTATCAGCTTTGTGAAATTGAAATTGGTAATGAGTATCAACACGTCTCCTTTGTATTGTCAAAACTGTTCTTTTCAAGCTATTTAAGTTTCCTCAGAGATTGCAGTTGTGCTAAATGTTTGTGAATCAGTGAAAGTGACATTTTAAGATGCACCGGTCGTCAATGCCTGGACCGTCTGTAGCTGGTTGTTATTGTCGTGTCCCAGGAACTCTTTACATTCCACACAACTTCCATTCCATCCTACAAACCAATCAACACACGTTAATATGTTACTGTAATAGTTTGGGAAGTTTCTTGTATTTTGTCCCGCACTCTGCACCACTTAGTTATTTTTCATCTGTTCTAGACTTCATCCTTTGAATTCAGAAGTGTCATTTTCATTCATACTTTGATGTTGTTTGTGTTGAAATGAAACTCCATCAAAATAAAATGGAAAACAAATTAGGATGGCTGGCATATCTAGCTAATAATGCGTTGGGTAAAAGTATAATTTGTGTATTTTGTATTTATTTATGTGTATGTTTAAACCAGTAAAATAAGTCCAAAATACGTAAAAAAATAAAAGTGACTGACATGTTTTTTCCTCCCAAGAATGAGGACAATAGATGAGTCTTGTCAAAAAAGAAGCTGCAATTAACTTGACAGTTCACCAGTAATAACAAATGTAGCAGAAAGACTGTCATGTTTGTGCTATTCAAACAAATGCGCTTTTCTTTACCAGGTTGAAATAACAAATGCTTCAGCAGCTGCTCGACACCAGCGCCTTTAGCTCCGGGGTAAAAGATGGCCGCCTGGGGTATGCAGGGGGACGGGTTCACGCTCAGAAACAGGTTGCACAGAGAAATGGGTCAGGATTATTAATCTCCCAGAGAGCTGTGTCCTTGGTGCGTTTGTCCACAGTCACTCATGGCCCAGGTGTGAACTCGTACACTTGACCTTCAGCGCACTCCACAGGTGTCGAGACACAAGAAAAGGGCGTTAACAAAGTGTGAGCCAACGCACTATTTTAGTGGAGTGGTCAGCAGAGGGTCAACAATGAAAATATCAACTTTTTTATTCATTTTTTTAGATTAGAACTAATTTGGTGTTTTTTCCCACAAAGAGTATATGTAAAAACAGAACAAAATCAGACTGCTGTGTGCTGTCGACAACGAATAATACTGTATTTTATTCCTCGTCAACCCAAAAGTAATAGACACCCTTGTTTCTCTTCTCCATCTGAGAAAAGCTGTTCCAAAGCCATGAATATCAATATACTATACTTACTTCCAGCTCCGGTTCCCCAGCTTTAACTGTCTTTATCAAAAACACTGCACATCTGGAGTTGATGTTTCTGAGTCTCCTTAAGCTCTTAAAATGTCCTCGCCCTCGCAGTATATGAATCTTATGATATCCCAGGGAGCGGCCCTACATCTTTTGGAAATCGTGCTCTAATTTTGATCACTTTAGTGTTCAAATTGCCTTCTCTATGCAGTAAAGTCAGAGCTGTAGATACACAACTGTGGCTGTGACCATGGACATAATATCTCCAAGCAAAACCGTAGGTAAAGATCCAATATTTGCCTGGAATCCGCCACAGTATGACATTAAACTTATCTATCTCCACGGAGCGAAAGCAGGTGATGCAACTAGGCCAAGTTACAGGTCAGATCTGTCCTGAGGCGAGTCCGTTTACAAGAACAAGACATGATTTAAGGACTTTTTCTTTTTTGCCATAAACACCTGTAATTTAATAAGTGAAGGACATATTTAAAATTTACTGTTTCACCGTGGAACATTCCAGGCAAAGCAATAACATATCCATGCAGAAACTTTACATCGAGTACTTTAAAGTTCAGGTTTACCTCGTCTACCCTTTTGCAATGACAAATAAATCCTAGGACACGACCCTGACCACAACAGAGAGAGGCGCGCCCTTAACCTCTGTGCGCCGCCGCCGACTCGCAACCAATTAGAACGCTCCTGATGGGCATGTTTGTGTATCTACTTTATGTTTGCCTAATTAATTAGCATATAGCCCATGGACAAACACCAACGAGCTGTAGTTGTAATGAATTCCTCGGCGTTCTCTTGAGTATGACTGTCTTACTGCTCTTACTGTTAAACCCCTGACGTGGTGGAGTGACAGTGCCAACAGCTCGCGCATTACTTTAAATTGTGTGTGTCAACAAAGCCCAAGTACCGTATTTTATTCCATGATTCTATTGGAGTTGACAGCATAATAGTGTTTGCCTGTTAAATAAGGTAAAAAAAAAACAGAAAAAACATATCCTGCATGGCTGTTTTAGTTTATGGTAATGTAGTCTTGGGATGGCAGGTTGATAAAATGCAATTGCCTCTTTGAAAATGATTGGTTATTGTATCGGACAAGGGTAAAAGCTCGGAAATGAGCACTTGGCTGTTGTTTTCCACTGTGAGTAAGGGATAAGAATAGCGGTGCTCTTCAATTGCGGTTTAGCATTTATGTTGATTTTTAGGATTGGTCGGTGATGACATTCTTTTGCCTATTGAATTTCAGTTAAAAATATCTAAGTAAAAACATATTTAATTTGATTTAAATGCAAAATACTACAGGTAAAACCTTTTTTTGGTCAGTTTTCGCTCTCCACATAAAAGCGTTCACCTGGAAATGATCTACTGTAATCTTTTTATTATCATTTCATTTAAGCAACCTGTATCCATAGATGGTTGAATTTAACTTTGCAACTTCAAAGGTTGTTTTCTCAAATGCATTTTTCTTCCTGTGCTGAAGGAGTTGTTGATATCTAATTCTAAACCGGATTTATTCATGTTTTAACGCTGAAAATTGGTATAAGAATTTTTTTTTATGTCAGTTATGTGTGCAATTTTTACACATAAGATGAAACATTACATGAAAAACATGAAGAAGTATGTTATTATCATTTTTTTTTATTTATGTAGAAAAGTAGTTTCAAATGGATATCTCTAAATGTAGAAACAATGTTAATTAACTGTTGTTTCAGATTTTTCTTAACATCCACACACCTTTTCCACTTCTTCATAAGCAAATAAATACAAATATAAGGCTGCATAATTTGTTTTCCTAACATTTAGTGAACAATAACCCACTCAATGTCAAAAATGATTCTGCATTTTTTATTTTTCATTAATCTAATCATTGTCTTTGTTTGCAACATTTCAATATTTTTAAAAACATTCAACCCCAGAATAAGGATTAATATCTTTGCTCAAGTGCTTAGCCTTTTTACATGAACAGACAGGGCTTTTATTTAGAACCGAGGCTTGAAATTGAGCATTCAGCCGCTGTTTTCCCACACTGCCTGACAGAACAGCAGTGTGTGCAAGTGTATTTGTGGTCGGGGCCGAGAGAGGAGTAGATCAGTGACAGGAGAGCCGCCCACTGGTCAGAGGTCACCGGGTAGAGCGGAAGAAGAGAGGCAGGAGTGTTGTTTGTGATGTGACAGGTGGGAGGGGTTGTGTATGCGCCTGTGTGCTGCTTGTAAGGTACAGCTCACAGAGAAGAAGACACTAACGTTACAAAGCGCTGAGACAGGAGAATGATGATCGAATGGGTTACGTGGGACCACCGTCACATGGGCGGGACTATTCTGCTGACGATGCACACGGGACGGGGTGTGGTCATGGGTTGTGGTGGAGGGACAAGTCTGAGTCCTCATTGTACATGTCATTAAAATAAGGTTCGCGTACAATTGTTGTCTTGATAGGGTTCTTTATTTGGAGGTACGTTCTTTATTCTTGGTGGTACGTTCTCTTGTCTTCTTAAAGGCGGTATGGACGATTTTTCGGCGATTTGAGAACGCAGGCGGAAGTGCGCATGCGCACTCGCCCGTGTGGACTGATACAACACACACGTGCGTTTGTTTATTAGCGCAACGGAGCGCATCGCATCGCTCGTCTCCCGTAGATTTCTGTCCACTTCTGCGTCAGCTCGAACTGTCTTTCTCCGTCTTCATTTTGCCCCGTACATTGAGGGAACTATATTATGATAGATCCATGCGCTTAGGCACGCAGAAACGTGGGGACGAGCCTGACGCGGCTGCAGGTGAGCGGTAGGTGCGTTTTATGATTGATACGTGGCAGGACAAATGATTTATCCACGCCACGAGGAAATATAATACAAAATTTGCTGAAAAAAATTGTCCATACCACCTTAAGTGGAATAGTTTGAGTCCAAGTTGGGTCATTACCATCTCAAACTGACTCTGAGTCCGTTGTCCCGCTGTGCATTCTCACAGTTTTAAACCAGCCTTGAACTTAATACCATCAAACTTGTTTTTAAAAGCGGATACACAGACTTGAAACCAAACATTTGTACTTTTATTTGACCAGACTAAAACATAAATAAACTAAAATCCATTCAAAGTGGTCAATCTTCGCCTTATTAATGTAATTGACCAGTAATTGTCCCATTATTTACCGTATTTTCCAGACTATAAGTCGCACCTTTTTTCATAGTTTTGGCCGGGGTGCGACTTATACTTATATTTATACTTAGATACTCCGGAGCGACTTATATGTGATATTATTTGTTATTTTCACACTTTCAACCTTATTTCATACTCCAGTGCAACTTTTTTCTTCTCTATTATGCATTTTTTTGGGCTGGTGCGACTTACACGGTATTTTTAAATGTATATTAAATAAGTAAATCATGTAAACGCACATTGTAAGATTGGAAACATCCTTTTTTTAACATACATAATATAGCTAACATAACAACTCCCCAAACTGGGCAAATTCATTTCCTGTGGCTCTGTGGAAACCTGACCTTCAGCTATTAGTCTTCTCCATTATCCCTAACAGATAATTGCACTTCTTAGCCTTATGACAATACAGTATTCTCAAGTAGAACTAAGTTAGAATGTGCGATGGTGGAGCGCACTGCCACCGCTGTTGCTGCTTTAGTGTTTGTTGTTAAAGGTCATGTGCAATTTTCACTGCCAAATCAGACTCAACATTTCCTCTGGCAGGACTTTCCAGCGCCGGAGTGTGCGCGACCTTTTTAGGGCAGATGATAGCCATTTCCGCATGGGATAGGAATAACAAAAAACACAACAAAATGATGTTAGAAGAGGCAGAAAAGAGTGGAATAAGCACTTTTTACAGGTTCTCTTTTGTCCAGAGAGGCAAAGACAGATAAAGATAAATGAGCGTGTGTTTGTGAAGTAGGCAAACAGTTCCCCGCAGTGTCCACTGACCTCGACCCAGGCTGTCTGCACTCTGGACTCCCTCTAGTGCTGTTTAGCTGAGGTTAGGCAAAGGCCTGACTGATGCATGCTGGGAGGATGAGTTTGTCTCCCTGGAGAAATGAAAATAACCTTTGATCCACCTTGCACTTCATATTGCCCTTGTCAGTTAATCACAGCATCATATAACGTCATGATAATGAATGATTAAAAAAGGCCTTTACTCTAACTGTTCAACTAGAGCAGACTTAAATCTAACTGTTATACTACTTTGATAATAAAATAGAGATTAATTTTAGCTTAAATGAAGTGATTTACTATAGTAGTTTTGTTTACATAACTTGTATTTAACTTTGAATATGTTCTTATTTACATGTTGGGTGTGCTAGAGCGCACAGGGGGAGGGAGAGGGCGTGAACACATAAACCGTTTAAACTAAACAAAAATACACATTATTCATGTGAGAAATTATAGACCCCAGTTTTACTGAGTTCTGAGCCAAATTCTAATTATCAGCAGCAAATCGAAATGACATAAGGCCTGAGGACCTGCCCATTGGAACACATACATTTTTGGGAGAAATTGTCTTTTTATGTAACTGTATTAATGTATTTTGGGACCTGTGTTTTACCCATTAATCGGAAACATGATCCCTAAACGATACTCCTCCTAATTAAAAATCCTGCTATGGTTTGGGAGGAAATGCTGCACATTTCGGACTTGATTCCATTAATAAGGAATAGGTTTCAGTGTTCTCGCTGGGCCGAGGTTGAAGGATGGCGGTAGGACAACCCGTCCCACCAGCTTAGGCAGCGCTTGCGAAAAGTACATTTTCTACGGCGTAGAATAGTACTAAAGTACGGGGCAGCGCGAGCGAAAAGCACTAGGGCGCTCGCTCGGTACAGCGCTCGCACAGTTATCTTAAAACCTGGCGGTATCTTTTGGGCATGGCGGTGACCAGCCGAAGCGGCCCGCTATGCAACACTGGGTTTGACTCTTAAAATTGATTTCAATACCACAATAACAACCATTGTAATTTTCAACACAAAATAAAAGTACTTTCTTATGATCTTATAAAATCTTATAAAGCTCAAGATTATTCTAAAACTGTTTGGAAAAGGACACATTTTCTACCATTTTTCTGCATCGATACTTGTTTAAATTAGTGTCTAGTTTTGAAACAGATTAATATCTAATTTAAAATCTTTTGACACACCTGCCTGCATCATAGTGCCCATTTCCATTTCCACTTTCAACACGACCATATAAAAGTAATGAAGTCGGCCTTTCAAGCCAACTACATTACAACTCTTTCAAAGCTTCTATATCTGAGTGAAAACTTTCTGTGATTTCTGTTTCTTTTCTCACCCTGTAAAAGACACCAGCTCATCCACTGCTGAGTTACATTTGGCGGGGGGGTAAATCGCGCCCTCTGGCAGTGGATCGAAGCCCTGGGAGCCCCACTGTTAATGCCAGTTCAGTTGAAGGATAATGACTGGGTGAAGCAAATCACATTCTCACAAACTGCGAAGCGTTTTCTGTGGAGATGTTGTTTTTCATCCACGTCCATAACACTTTCGCAGCTCGCAGTGGGACAGCGCTGGGCACAGGAAGGATACTAGAGTAAGCCACAGCCACATGGACGCACTTTTGCTTCATCTCTGACAGAATGTTTCTTTTTAAGGTTCAAGATTGTTTTCAGACCTGTATTTTGCCAACAGGACGCTGTCTTTCATGATTTGGATGGTTATAGATATAGGAACATTGGCTTGTAGTTTGTGACCACTGAAATACAGACAACTGATCACTAGGAACGTCAATAATTGTAAGAAATAAACATTGTTGTGACTATTTTAAACACTAAAGTTAGTCATTTAAATTCAGTCGACTCTTGAATGTAGAGTCATTTTGAATCTGGCTGTTTATGTCACTTAACTTAATCATGCAGAAAGTTTGATTTGACAAAGCTTGGTCTCAAAAACACATACAAGATATCATCGTAATAACTAGATAATAAACACTGTGACAGTTTTAAAGGCTTAATTTATTCATTTCAAGTTCAAATGCCCAACATCACAACAGAAGTTCAGTGGGTGTGCCAGATTTGTTGATTTTACCAACAGAAGGTTAGAAAATCAAACAATGATACAAATGATGATCAAAATTCAAAAAGTACTTTTTCTTTCAAAAAGCTTGACATATGCTTGGAATGGACAGTGTGAAAAGTTATAATTGCATCATGATTATCTCCAGCTATTGACAAATTTGATCAGTGTTACTAATAATCCATATATTCATCTATATATTTACCTTTATTTTTATCACCTATAGTTATAAGTCGGCCAGTCTAAATTCTGTTGTTTAACAGCGCAGCCCAAAACCACATGAACTCTTCGTACATACACAGTGACAGTTTGTTTTCTGACCCAACAGGAAGCGTTCCTTCCTGAATTGGATGTTTATATACTTTAGAGCCCGACATTGCCTGGACTATTTACTAACCTTTGACCTGCTTTGTGACCCCTGCAGATGGACAGCCTGGAGGCGCTCGGGGAAGAAATCAGCGGCATGGCAAGATGTCCCTATGACGCCAAGCACGCCAATGTCGCCCTCTTCGCCAGTAAGACCACTCTTAATTTGAAAAAGCAAGATGCATTTAAATATCCTTCTTCAGCATTACTGGCACCATTGTGTGTGGGTTATTAAGATGTGGACAGAGATGGAAGCCTCATTATACTTTTACAGGATTCTAATATAACTCAATGAACGCCTTAAGGCAAATTATTGTCACTCATTTTCCCTATCTGTTCGTATTAAGCCCTTGAAAATGTTTTAGCAAAGTGTTTCTGAAAGTGAGGGATTAGCCGCAGCAACTGAATTTAATATCATTCTTAATACTTATGTGGTTGATTCTAATGACAGCACTTTGGCAATATCAGGAGCAAAAACAGCCTGTGTTTTGCACATTTGAGCCAGTCATTGTGGCTGTTCGACGTCTATCAGTGGAAAATTAAAATCGAAATAATGTTCCGCAAGATTAAAAATAACCATATGACACAGCTTGGCGTCGGGTGGAGAGAGAATGCTCGGATGACCACAAAGCTGCTAAAGACATTCGGCCCGCATTGGTATCGTCTGTGAAGCGATTAATGGGGCTATTGATGAGCTGTCCGAAACAGTTTACAGCTGTGGACGAGGGGGACATAACCGCTTAGTGCACTACCTACGGAGAGGGCCCGAGCAGCACTGGAAGAACTGAGCAGTGGACACGGTTCTCTTCTCCATCCTAGTTTAAAATTATGTAGTTTGAGTTTCCATTGCGGTCTAGGCCGAGGCAGGCTGAGGTCATGCTGCTGCTGCTGCTGCTCCGTTGCTAAGACTTGAGACTATGAGGGCGAGTTTGAAGTGTGTTGTTCAAAGAGCTGCTGGGCAAGAAAATAGTTTGCAATAAGAAGAATGATTCGACTGTAATAGGCTGCTCCTGTACTTGTTTGTGTGCATTCAACTTAAAGTTACACTGCTCAAATGTTGTTGTGGAGAGTACACCACCTCCTACATTGTCTCCATGGCGTGCTCACAACCAAAAAAGCCAAGCTGTGCACCTTTAATGGAAATATTAAGTAAATGCAATGCTTATGTGTATTACGACTTAAAACAAATCAGCTCTTACAGTTGTGGATAAGAATATTACTTTGTTCTAAAATGTCAACAAAATTATATAAAATCAAAAATACACTTGCCGCTACACTGTGATTGTAAATAGGTTTCTGAATATCTTGAACAAAGCAAAACTAATCTTGCTGTGAAGGTAACAGTCCCATAAATAACAGATTTTATAAACACCATTTTCCTTACAATCTTACAAAGCTCCCAGCTCTTCTGATGATGTTTCAACTGGTTCATCTGTACTCAGCCTGATGTATCTTAGCTGTTTGTGAGCGTTTGTGGGTATGAACGTGTGCGTGCATGTGTCTGTGTGGGGTGTGTGATTGTGTGGGTCAGGCAGTTGTGCGGGGATTGTTTTTAACGGCAGGTAAAGCACTTTTCTTTTCTTTTTTTAAATTGCTTTGATTGACAGCATTCACACATTTCAATGAGATCTTCACTGTTCGACCACCTTTGTCAATGTCTGTATTCGTACTCCATTACTTCACTTCTTTCCAACTCATTTGCTACTCCGATTCTCCCTTCCAGATGGCAAGCTGTACTCTGCCACTGTAACAGACTTCCTAGCGATCGATGCGGTCATCTATCGTAGCCTAGGAGACAGCCCGACTCTTCGCACTGTCAAGCACGACTCCAAATGGCTGAAAGGTGAGTGCGGGGCGTCCAAACAGAGAGGCGCTGTGGTCAGAGGGCTGCGGTGTGCTTGGCGAGTTAGAAAACAAACTGTTCATGCTCCAACCGTGGCTCTGAGTTTTTCTGAGTTATGACTCATAACATGTTTGTACAGAGTCAACCACATGTGACTTCGCCCGGGTTATAATGCTTTTTGGAACATTATCTGTCTTTTCCATTAAGTCTGTCAAGGGAGACAACAACACTAGCCTCAAAAAAGAGAAGGAATTTCTTTTTCAGCTGTTATCGATATCAGATATTGTCAAGCTAATGTGGCTGTATACAGATATTAGCCTTTAGCCATATTTAAAGTTCTTGCCAAGGCTCACAAATTGAAATAAAGTTATAGTTTGATTCACAAATTAACTTTTCCCTTTTGTAAAAATATAAACACAATCATTAATCTTGGATATAATTTAAATTGTTGTACTTTTTATGACGATATTACAATATTACGGATAACACATACTTTGTCTATACATTGACATCCACTAGATTTGGCTGTGAATCTGGTATTACTTGATTAAGAATTCAGTAACTTTTGGAACATAGATTTAGTGTATGTTTTGCAAATATATCCGTTCAAAACTGTTGGTGATCCAATAGTTTACTTTACGAGTGTTTTGGCTAATGTATTTCTACGCACGCCAATTTCATAAATTTTATTAATTTTGCAATAAAGATCTATGCTAATGTGTTTACATCAGCAACATTTATGGTACTAAAATATGTATGTCGTTTACAAGCTGTTAAAGGCACAACATGTCATTGCTCTTGCATAAAGCACAACAGCTCTTGTGCCAACGTTACACACAAGTCATTTTGTAGGAAATTGCTGTGCCCTGGGGAGACACAAGCACAAGTCCAGCCTGTCAAAGCCCAATAGAGAGATCCGCTTTCTTTGCATGCAAATTGTCTCCCTGATATGATGGATGATAGGTTGAGGCACTCCGGGCTCACACTCAATGCTTTTTTGCATAATATGACAGCTATATGGGCTGTTTACTGTGAAATATGATGTCAGAACTGTTTTGTCATGGCAAAATATCACTTTGGCATTGCTGTTTTCTGTCTACAGAGCCCTACTTTGTACAAGCAGTCAATTACGGAGACTTCATCTACTTCTTCTTTCGGGAAATTGCCATGGAGTACAACACAATGGGAAAGGTAAGCAGTTCTCAAGCTATTGTTTAGAAGGGCTAATCAGATGTGACTTCCTATTTACCAGGAAGCTAACAGGATGCGGGTGGATCACATGGTGGGAAGGAGGTTTTCTGGGGTTACAAAGTTGCCAAGTATTTAATGTTATAAGATAAACATAAGGCAGGATGAAGGAAACTAAAATAGAATCCGAGAAGCATGGTGTGGACATCTTCAGATGCCATTCTTAAAGGCTCAGCTGCATGTCTTTTCCTTCCATAAGCGTTTGACCCACTAGCTATCGACATTGTTCCCATAAAAATAACCCCTAAAAAAGAAACAAATTAATTAGACACTAGCAATAAAGCAAAGCAAAGAAACAAGGGATGCTCCAATATGGATTTGTCCTCCTGTTGTGGCCAATAACCAATATTATTCATGCTTATTGATATTAGTGTTTTATCTTAATGTTATTTTTGATGTCAAGATTTGAAAATCTACTGCAAGTAAAGTAAATGTGTGGAATGGTTTGGAAAATGTAATGTTTATTCATGTTGTTTGTGTTAACATCATAGTCACGTCTTAAGCTTCATTACTGTTCTATTTCCATTGCAACTCTCTAGTCTGTTTAAAAATACAAATTTGATGCACTTTGATGAGGTCAAATGAATATATGTACAAATATTTAAATATCCAATATTGATAAATGAATCCAAATGACCCTGACATCACCTATATAAACCACAATATACTGTCCTTTCATTATGAAAACGATCCAGTCAGTGCATATTTTAGTCTGAATGAATAATAATTTCTTACACAAGAGGCGCCGATGAGAAAAGCGAGAGGAATGGAGGTATCAAGAAGCAGAGGAATAATGGATGCGTTTGCAGAAGTGACAGGCATGTGTTATAGCGAGCACAGACGCAGACCGGCCTGTGCAATCTGCTGCGTTTTTCCAAAGCGCTTTAGCTGATATTATGTATGCACCGCGAGGACGGATGGTTCACAGAGTTATTTAACGTTTAGTAATTGATATGCTTTCATGAATAAACAGTTAAAATGTCCTCTGACCGAGTAAACAATCACTCAAGAATGAAAGAAAGCAGTGATGTGATGCATAAGTTCCTTTCATTATAATTGTAGAATATTGTAGCTGTGGCCTGCAAAATGTACAGTTTTGCTCACATTTTTACAGACTGTGTGCACTAAAATATAAATGATAGTGGGTACATGATACAGTTAGCAATGCGTCATATTAGGGGCGTGGTCTGGTGTGATTCAATAGGAAATTAAACTTTTTCTCTCTTCTAATACGTTTCCTGGTGTATTTTAAACTCAACACAATTCAAACTGAGCTACAACTGAGTCTTGATGGGGTTTTTAACATGTCGTTACCTCAGAAAAGTAAACAGATTGCTTTGTAGGTGTAAAAATACAACGGTGTTACGCTAGCATCGCATTAACGTTTAGCCTGCAGCTGCCGTCAGCCTATTTATACAAATTTGGGCCGTTGAACCACTTTATTCATCTTCGTGTATTTGGTACAGTATAAGTCCAAAGGTCGCGGTGTGCTCTGGTAGTTGTTGAACAGTGGAGAATAGAGCAGCTCTTCCACATTAAAAATAATTGCTTCCTCCACAGAGGTTTGTCAGTGGGCACTTCCCTCGGATGCTAACTGTATCTATGGTGGATCTTCTATTGCTTGCAAAAGAAAACTTAAAGTTGCACTGTGTAACTTTTCTGGTGGACTGTTTGCTTCCTGCCCAATTGCATTAAACTTAATTTGCATTTATTAAATTATAGGTGTTTTTATCACAACAAATATTGATATAACATACATTTTTACCGTGCAGGATCGCTTCTCCACAGATCTGAAAAATGACACAGTGCACCTTTAAAATGTCACTAATGTCCCATCTCTCAGCTTCTTTTCTACTCTTGGCCTTCTCCTTCAGTTAAACTTTTCATCCCTCTCAGAATTGATAGTGTTTTCAGTATTTTTCTCTCCAGTTCTCCTACTTTTCTGCTTCTTTTTACCAAACTTACATGGTGATGTGCTTCTTTAAAAGTTTTTAACTACACACTCAAAGCTATTATGACACCTTTTTATGAGAATGGTAGCACATGTTTTCTGCTGTAATTGTTTGTTTAGTGTTTCTCGCCGAGTGTGAGAAGAGGCGTGGCTGTGTGTGATTCTGAGTTTAACTGCCTGTTTCGCTCTCTTTCTCACTGTTTACTCCAGGTTGCGATTTCAGGTCAGCGTTAGATTTATTGCTGTTAAGTATAGTGTGACAACAACTAATTACACCACTGACTACCCCATCTTACGGCACACATGTAATTACCTCTCTGGCCCCTATTGAGGCGGTGCGCGGTAAATGTGGCTGTTGCTAGGCACTGGCTCTTTAACGCCATATCAAACACTGCAGATTACAGAGTGCGTCATTAATTTGTGATGAAGTGATGAAACCTTGGATTAAGAGATGAGATCTTGTTCAGAGATTTTTTATGGGCTCCTGGTGTGGCTGCTAATGTTTTTGTGGGAGAAAATATCTGCTTCTCTTTTCCATTTGCATGTTTTTTTCAGAGTATGGGATAAAATGCAACACTAAAATGAGAAACTGACTAATGTTAACAAACCAAGAAAACAATGAAGATGTATTAACAAGCCAGAGAAAAATAAAAATCCTCTCATACTTTGTAGGAACTCCTTCCCCCAGTCTTTTAATCAGGTGAAGATGAGAGAGTTAGAGCTCAAACGTTGAGCTCCCACTGCACATAATCTTCAGAAAACATAGAAAAGGACAATACACTCTTCAATAACCACATCAACACAAACTATTGGTTGACTTAGATTCTGTGAGGTATTGCCAGAGTTGACTGAAATTATTCTGTTGCTAAATCGTATTCAATCAGACACACAAAAATTGCTGTATTTTGGACAATTTTTTCACTTTTTTTTGGATTAGACAGGACAGTGTAGTGTGAAATGGGGATAAGCGAGAAGGGAAGACATACAGTAAATTGGCTGAGTTTGGACTTGAACTCATGACATTGCGGCCGGCTGCACATGGAGCCAGGCATATTGTACACATATCTGTACACATATTAAGGAGAGGACAGGGCAAAATGAGGAATGAAAGAGAAGAGAAAACATGCAGTAAATAGTCAGAGTGGGGATTCGAACCCCCCTTCAGCCCGGCATACGCGTGCTGCGGCTTTTCACTTTGCACCGTTATAAACAGACATGTGACTGTCTCATTCTCTTCACAAATCAAGTGGGCAGGATAATTGTCTTGTCCCAAAGCCAAGACGTAGCAGCTCTCTGGCAGCACACATTTTCACTTCCACATATATATTAAGTGTGAAAGCGGGAGCTATTAACGTTGACCTTTCGGGCTGGATGTGTTCAGGTGGTGTTCCCCCGTGTGGCCAGAGTGTGTAAGAACGACCGCGGCGGCTCTCCTCGTGTCCTGGAGAAACAGTGGACCTCTTTCCTGAAGGCTCGTCTGAACTGCTCCATCCCCGGAGACTCACACTTTTACTTCAACATCCTGCAGGCTGTGACTGATGTCATCCACATCAACGGCAGAGACGTGGTCATGGCCACGTTCTCCACTCCGTACAACAGGTACCTGCACACGCATCACACATGTTTGTATGTCTCATCTCTAATGACATGACTGACAGTGACAGCCGCTCTGCACTTTGCATTCATTAAAGTAATTATGAGTTGCGGTTTGAAAGAATGTTTGAAAGCTTTCGATTTGTCAACATGATGTCAGTCTGACCTTATTAATGTTAGCAGTGTGTGCTCCCGCTGGGCCTTTTGGCAACATTACGTTATTTCTGTGAAGAAGGGTCAACATTTACATCTGCTGTCAAAAGTGTTTTGCTGGCCCTTTGACATGCAGGTGCTTAATCATATACTTCCCTGGTCATATTCAGCGCTGCTTCATATGCACAGACTGAAGACGTTATATACTCTAGATGGAAAATTACCACTGATCCAGGGCTGGGCCGATAGCTGCACATATTGTACTTTAAGCAGATAAGACAATGACTTGTCACAGTGCAATTGGGTATGGTTAATGGACATTAAAACTCAATTAAGCAAAGCCACTCAAATATTCTATGATTGCCAGCGCTCCTTCTGGCTTTAACGTTCCATTTCATAGATAGAAGGTAGAATTATAAAGATTACAGTGCGTATAGCACACTGTGTTTGGTTTCAAGAGCTAAGCACACCGTTATAAACAGACATGTGTCTCATTCTCTTCACAAATCAAGTGTAGAGCATAATTGTTTTGTCCCAAAGCCAAGACTTAGCAGTTCTCTGGCCCTGCAGTCTGTGAGGCTTCCCTTGTGAAGGCCTCTATACCAAAGATACCATGATCCAACAGGCTATAAATCCTAGTTATCTGCCCTTTAAAACGTCAGATAAGAAATACAATCACTGGTTTTATTGTTTGGTAAAAATGGGAAAGTTACTCAGCACATGAAGTCAAGCCAGTGGCAGTTGCTATCACAAGATGGATAGCATTATAATAAGATAATCCTTTGTATGTGGTGTGTATTTCTTTCTAGACAGAAGACTTGTGATATAAATGAAATGCCCTGCGGCTTTAGGGAAAACCCAGAAGGGAATGTGTGTCCTCACAAGACGTGAACATTAAAAGTCACAGACAAAATTATAACAAAAAGTCTGCTGTTCCTTATTCTATTCCAAGGAATTAAGCTGAGATGGTTCATTTGGTTCCATATTAAACCTAATTTTCCATTTGGATAGCTCTGCCTCTGTACAAACAAACAGTTTAATGCTTTAGGACAGGGGTGTCCAAACTTTTTTCACAGATGGCCGCATTTTCAAACTCGTACCGAGCCGAGAGCCACAGACAACAGGACAATGACGTGAATCATTCCAAATGTTGCATTTGACATAGTTTTTATGAGCCTCCACATCTCTAATAAAACTTGGAACGTTAATATTAAGTTGGAATAACATTAAAAATAAATGTAGTTTTTTTTTTTTTTTTTTTTAATTGACTGTAAAAAATAACTACTTTGTTGTTTTTGCCAATTTAGCACAAAGCCTGAGGGCTGCATTTGGCCCCCGGGCCATAGTTTGCACACCCCTGCTTCAGGGGGTTGATCAGGGATAATTGAGCTGGTCTTGGTCCACATTGGGGAAGGTGTTTCTTTGATACAGACTTGAAAGTTTGTTTTTCTGTTTGCTTGGCAGTATTCCAGGCTCAGCTGTCTGCGCCTATGACATGGCAGAGGTGGCCAACACCTTCACCGGCCGTTTCAAAGAGCAGAAATCCTCCGATTCCACCTGGACGCCTTTTCCTGAAGACAAGGTTCCCAAGCCAAGGTACAGTGCAGACTAATTAGCCGCTAACACAAATATCCTCCTGTACAGAGACGGAGGAGGTGCAACACATCTGTTTCCCCTATTCTCTTGTGTTGCTTTGGTGTCAACAAAAAATCACACAAAAAATCATCATAATAGAATACATACAGCAGCTCAATACGGAGACATATTATACAAAATCAACTTTTAAGAGCTTTTAAGCATGTTATGATTGTTTTCGTTTGTTTTATACCCCCAAAAATGGTTTGAGTGATTCTTGCTGGTTTCAGTGATCTTTATTCTCGTGCATTCAAGTGCATTCTTGTTTTCCCCTGCCCCCCATCCACGCCCACTGATCTGCATTTACTTTGTTCTAAGATGATTAAGATTTTCACAGTGATACATGACTTTAGCAGCCTTGTGTAGCCATTTTGACACAAAGAAACAGGTAGAAATCACCACCGTTTTCAAACAGAAGTCAGTAGAATAGTTTAGTTTCTATTATTAAGTTGTTGTTGTTGTTGTTGTTGTTGAAATGATTCACTGCTTTCATAGATTAACTATATAGTAAAAAGAATGATGTATATTTGTTAATGGTGAGAGGTCACTTAAGAATATAAATTGTTAAATACACTGCATAAAAGATTATTATTTATAGCATATAACTTATACAACATTGCTAGAAATTGAGATTGCTTAAGTATTATTTAAGAAAAATTACTAATAATAATTTGGCAATGCGGTAAGAGCAATTTTCAATGAAGTTGGCCTGAAGTAAGAAGTAATGTACTTAAACCAGTCAGAAACATTTTGAAACAAATAAGAATAATCTAGGTCCATCAAATGAATAAATCTTAACTGCTCAAAATTAATATCTTTACATCAAGGAATTTAGGAATCTAGCAATGTACTTTTTTGCTATGTAGGTGGGTTCTATTTTACAAACAATTACAAACAGCAAATAAATAAAAAATAGATATTTTTTATTTTTCAAATCTACTTCACATTTTTCACTTTCCAAGTATTACTGAACTGGAAAACAATATTTACATTTAACATTACTTTAATAACATTCTAAAGAAAAATAAAGTTAAAGAAAGTTTCATACTGTAATGTACTTAATAAAAAAGCTTTCTCTTAATTGTCCTCCACATCTCGTGAAAACATTACTACCGGTATTGGATTCTTTACCGTTTTCCGGTTGCCCCTGCATCATTACCTCACCGCTGGCCCCTCCCACTCCCTGCGCAGCTGCATCAAAGAGCTCACTATCAACAAATGAAGCATGAGATCATTTTACAGACGCCCGGCTAATTCCACAAATGCACCAGCTTGATCAATCTCCCATCTATTGCCGGCTAATTAGTGCGCTAAGAGCCTCTCTCGTCTCGCGAAAGAAAGAAAAAAAGCAGATTACGTCAAAGATCTGGGCCGTGATAATAACTGCATCATGTGTGTTCCAATATGTCCCGACACTGTCAATACGGACGCACACTTTGTCCTAATGACACCGGTGTCCAACCACGTGTAATTAGTAGATCTGCGATAGACGAGGTTTGATATGGGACATGCAGTCGAGTCAAAGTAGTACTATGAATTTTAATTTTAATCCCAGGATGACATGCTCGCTAATATGCAATTTCAAATGAGAATATTATATCTGTTGAATGTGTAAATGTCTTCAAAAAATCATTTAAAGGAATTGGATGTCATTGAAACGTACAAATTGTCACTTGCAACCAAATTCGACCCCGCTCTTGTTGAAGATTGGTTTGAGAAATTGAGAATCAAATCAGAGGAAATTAATACTTACATTAAATTAAGATCAACAGGTTTGCAGAGGAATTGTCTGCAGTTCAGAATTAGCTTCAGAAAAGTGTTTTTTCTTTGGAAAATGAATAAACGAGGAAATTTCTGGGCAATATGCAACGAGAAACATGAATAATAATTGCAAAAAGGACATTATTACTTTGGGACACCTGCAGTCAAAGGCTTGGGACTTATGACTATCCCTGTAAGTACACAATCTTTTCTTTTCTTGAGGAGAAGAAGTCATGTCAAGTCAGAAGTCTTGGTCCATTTTAACAAGTCAAGTCTCAAGTCATCAAAATAGTGACTTAAGACTGACTCACGTCCATGTCACGACTCTAAAGTATTATTTAAACCAGGAAAATCCTATTAATAGTAAAGAACCAAATTTTCTCTGGTTCGAGTCCAGTTGTTCTCAAACATTTGAAAATATTTGGCGAGTACCTCCGGGTCTGTACTGGGACTAAACCTGGGCTACACTGGGGCTAAAGCAGGTCTCAAATAGAGTATAAGACAAAACCATGAGACTGGAGGGCAAAACATGAATTAAAATATCTCACTTCAACCAAAAACTCAAACTGCACCTGTACCACATCTTGAGAACCACTGGTCGAGTGTATTGCTCGTTGAATCTGTTCCTTTAGTTATGTATTTTATCAAATATAAAAGACATAATCAGTGTAGTTAGAATTAATTAATAAAAAGGAACAGAAAGAAGAGCAATCCTATGCCACGATCTCATTTGGATTTTAATGCATTTAATAAAGAGATTATTGTCCAATCGTTTCGCAATAAGTTCCATTCACAAAGAGCAGAGGGCACATTTACGTAATCAGTTCTGTACATGAGGTTAAAGGTGTGCTGCTCTTTAATATTCCACAGTATGGCATTAACAGTATCTATTTTGCCTTTAGTTCAGCACTGGTCATTTCATACGGCATGAATCCTCATTAATTTCAGGGCACCAAAACACTGTCAGTTTTGAAAGCACTTGGGTACAGGAGTTGTGTGATTTCCTGGAGTTGTTTTAGCCTTATTGAGATGATCTGAATCCAAGGCTCGCGCTGACAGACGGAGAGTACTAACAAAGGCGGCGAGGTGGGCCCTGCAGCAGACTGCCTCTCCATGTGTCAGACTCCCGTTTCCAATCATTTACACATTTCAGTATTTAGGAGATGTCTGCTCCATATGTGCGCACACACATCAATAGAGCTGCGGCAGGAAAACCTGTTACAGCGCTGGCTTTTATTCGCCACAAATGCTCCGTGTGAATTCTGGATTTGACTTGCATTTATTTGTGAGATTCTGTGAAGCCAAATCCGTCAAGGTAATTCTTTATTTCAGAAGTGTGAAAATTGCCTTGCCTTGCAGTGTCCTCCATAATTACATCTTCTGTAGACATGTATTCACTAGCAAGGGCCACGACCCCAGATACGATGCAAGGTGTTTGGCAGGGGAGAAACATGAACAACACGAATGTACGAAGTTAATGCCGTCTTGGGTCTTCTTGCGATGAGGGCTGAAGGCTCCCGGGCCTCGATACCCCCATCTAGGAGATGAATTAGAATAGTTTAAAGAGAGTGGGAGGGAGGGGCACGAAAATCACGAACACAGGTGTGTGTGATCTGGATGATTAAGTAGTGTAGCCGCAGGAAGGGGCGTATGAAGGGGCGTGGTCCTGCTCCCGAACTTAAGATAACAAACTTATCTCCATTTCACTAGCAAGGATCACAGCCCCAGATACGATGCAAGGTGTTTATTGGCAGGGGAGAAACATAAACAACACGAATGTACGAAGTTAATGCCGTTTTGGGTCTTCTTGCGATGAGGGCTGAAGTCTCCCAGGCCTCGATACCCCCAAAAGAAGCTTAACGAGGCAGTGCGGATTGGCAGAATGGAGGACGAGGAGGTAATGGTGTGTGTAGACCTGGAAAGTCATGGAGAACCAGTGCTCCACGATATAATGAACCGGTCAACGACGCCTTAACTGGAGGCAGATGTGGCAGCGCCAATGTGGGAAAAGTTTGGTAGGAAATGTGGGGACCAGGCGTGGAACGACTTTAAGTAAAGGATGAACCAGATCCTGAGTCTTGCTGGGAAGTGCCACTTGACGACCAGTGCACAAGGTCTGGACGGATTGCAAAGGGGTTCGGAATAGATCGTGTTACTACAGTAATCCTGCTGTTTTAGGGGAAGACTTAAGCGTTGGTTGGAGGTCCTTGATGCCGGGGTGAGGAGAACTATTGTGGACAAGACGGCCTCTGAGCAGGGGAACGCGCCTGAAGAAACATCGATGCCACTCGGGTAGGCTTGAGTACTTGCAATGTGACTGGTAGTCGAAGGTGAATGGGAAGTAATTAGTTAAAGTTAAACGTGGTGATGATAGAACGAAGCCATGATGGAAGGAATGTTAACGAAGCTGGATGGTCTAGGAGGACTGAAACACCTGAAGCGGAGCTTATGTGTGAAACGTGGTAGCTGAGGTTGGAGGAACTGGGGTCGATGATGTTCCACCTCGGTGGTAAATGTTCTGAATGTATTTGTTGATGATACAGGGTCATCGGACTGGACGGCCATAAACATGAATGGCCCGACAGGAAGACAGCAATCCTTATAGCATTGGTCTTAAAGAACCCCCAAACCGGCTGATAGAACGGTGTATCAAAGTGCAGCAGGAACTTGATGGACTGGATCAGAATGACGACACTTTGGAGTGATCAACCGAAGACGTTAGGGTCGGGAGGTGGGAGATGCAGGGCTTGTCCCAAGGGAATGATCGGCATGGTAAAGTTGATATAACCAGCTGCTGTTTGGAGGACTCCAAAACATGGCAGACCAGCCTCCCGGTACCCGAAGGGGGAAGAGGCAGCCTCCCGGTGCCCGAAGGGGGAAGAGGCGGCCTCCCGGTGCCCGAAGGGGGAAGAGGCGGCCTCCCGGTGCCCGAAGGGGGAAGAGGCGGCCTCCCGGTGCCCGAAGGGGGAAGAGGCGGCCTCCCGGTGCCCGAAGGGGGAAGAGGCGGCCTCCCGGTGCCCGAAGGGGGAAGAGGCTGCATGAACCTCACAGAAGGCATCCCAGTGCCGGGGGGAAAAGGGGGGGTTGACCAGAAATTTGACCTAGCATCCCGGTGCCGAGGGGGGAAAGACAGTCGACCTGGCATCCCGGTGCCGAGGGGGGAAAGACAGTCGACCTGGCATCCCGGTGCCGAGGGGGGAAAGACAGTCGACCTGGCATCCCGGTGCCGAGGGGGGAAAGACAGTCGACCTGGCATCCCGGTGCCGAGGGGGGAAAGACAGTCGACCTGGCATCCCGGTGCCGAGGGGGGAAAGACAGTCGACCTGGCATCCCGGTGCCGAGGGGGGAAAGACAGTCGACCTGGCATCCCGGTGCCGAGGGGGGAAAGACAGTCGACCTGGCATCCCGGTGCCGAGGGGGGAAAGACAGTCGACCTGGCATCCCGGTGCCGAGGGGGGAAAGACAGTCAACCTGGCATCCCGGTGCCGAGGGGGGAAAGACAGTCGACCTGGCATCCCGGTGCCGAGGGGGGAAAGACAGTCGACCTGGCATCCCGGTGCCGAGGGGGGAAAGACAGTCGACTTGGCATCCCGGTGCCGAGGGGGGAAAGACAGTCGACCTGGCATCCCGGTGCCGAGGGGGGAAAGAAAGTAGACCTGGCATCCCGGTGCCGAGGGGGGAAAGAAAGTAGACCTGACATCCCGGTGCCGAGGGGGGAAAGAAAGTAGACCTGGCATCCCGGTGCCGAGGGGGGAAAGAAAGTAGACCTGGCATCCCGGTGCCGAGGGGGGAAAGACAGTCGACCTGACATCCCGGTGCCGAGGGGGGAAAGACAGTCGACCTGGCATCCCGGTGCCGAGGGGGGAAAGACAGTCGACCTGGCATCCCGGTGCCGAGGGGGGAAAGACAGTCGACCTGGCATCCCGGTGCCGAGGGGGGAAAGACAGTCGACCTGGCATCCCGGTGCCGAGGGGGGAAAGAAAGTAGACCTGGCATCCCGGTGCCGAGGGGGGAAAGAAAGTAGACCTGGCATCCCGGTGCCGAGGGGGGAAAGAAAGTAGACCTGGCATCCCGGTGCCGAGGGGGGAAAAAAAGTAGACCTGGCATCCCGGTGCCGAGGGGGGAAAGAAAGTAGACCTGGCATCCCGGTGCCGAGGAAAGAAGGGGGAAAAGAAAGTAGACCTGGCATCCCGGTGCCGAGGGGGGGGGTTAGAAAAGGGGGAAATAAGAGACCTGGCAACCTGGTGTCAGGAGAGCATGAGAGACGGAGGGGGGGGAGAGATCTGGCATCCCAGTGCCGAGGGGGAGGGGTTTGGAAATGGAGGGAATAGAAAGACCAGAAAGACCTGGCATCCCGGTGTCAGGGGGAGCATAAGAGAGGGAATGAGGTAGAGATGTTTAGTAAAAGGTAGAGTTCATGGTTAGGGGAAGGACGAGGAGGAGATCTGGCATCCCGGTGCCTGGGGGAGAGAGCATGAGGGGGTAGAGAGCGAGCATGAAAGAGGGGGCATGAAGGAGACATACTTGTTCGGATTTGGTTTAATTTAGAAATAAATGAGAAAAAATGAGGCCTAGTGATCCAGGAAGAGAAAATTGCAACCTTTCGCTGGATAAGAGCGGGGCCTGGCATGAACCCGGCGAGAGGGAGGGAGAAGGAGGAAGGGGGAGAAAGAGAGCGCGGGTGAGCGAGAGCGAGGGTAAAGGACGGGAGGAAAAGGAATGGAAGGAATGAGGCTGGAACCTGGCGACGTAAAGCCAGAGGATAAAACGCTAGAACCTGGCGACGTAAAGCCAGAGATGAAACGCTAGAACCTGGCGACGTAAAGCCAGAGATGAAACGCTAGAACCTGGCGACGTAAAGCCAGAGATGAAACGCTAGAACCTGGCGACGTAAAGCCAGAGATGAAACGCCTGAACCTGGCGACGTAAAGCCAGAGGATAAAACGCCGGAACCTGGCGAAGCAGTGCCCGAGGATGAAATGCCGGAACATGGCAACGCGGTGCCAGAGGATGAAATGCCGGAACGCCCGAGGATAAAATGCCGGAACGTGGCAACGCGGTGCCAGAGGATAAAATGCCGGAAGGTGGCAAAGCAGTGCCCGAGGATTTAATGCCGTAACGTGGCAACGTGGTGCCTGAGGATAAAATGCCAGAACGTGGCAACGCAGTGCCCGAGGATTTAATGCCGTAACGTGGCAACGTGGTGCCTGAGGATAAAATGCCGGAACGTGACGACGCGGTGCCAGAGGATAAAATGCCGGAACGTGGCAACGCAGTGCCCGAGGATTTAATGCCGTAACGTGGCAACGTGGTGCCTGAGGATAAAATGCCGGAACGTGGCAATGCGGTGCCAGAGGATAAGATGCCAGAACGCCCGAGGATAAAATGACGGAACGCCCGAGGATAAAATGCGGGAACGTGGCAACGCGCTGCCCGAGGATAAAATGCGGGAACGTGGCAACGCGGTGCCCAAGGATGGAAACGTTAGAACCTGGTAAAGACTGTAACCGAAGCTTTAAGCTGGCAATTTTGAGTCAGGCCGAAACGCGGTAACGGGATGAAATGCTGGAACTTGGCAACGCAGTGCTCGAGGATAAAATGCTGGAACCTGGCACGCCAAGCCAGGGGATAAACCGCAGGAACCTGGCGACGTAGCCAGAGGATAAAACGCAGGAACCTGGCGACGCAGTGCCAGAGGATAAAACGCAGGAACCTGGCGACGCAGTGCCAGAGGATAAAACGCAGGAACCTGGCGACGCAGTGCCAGAGGATAAAATGCAGGAAACTGGCGACGCAGTGCCAGAGGATAAACCGCTAGAACCTGGCATCGCAGAGCCAGAGGATAAAACGCAGGAACCTGGCGACTTAGCCAGAGGATAAAACGCAGGAACCTGGCGACGCAGTGCCAGAGGATAAAAACGCAGAACCTGGCAACGCAGTGCCAGAGGATAAACCGCAGGAACCTGGCGACACAGTGCCAGAGGATAAAACGCAGGAACCTGGCAACGCAGTGCTAGAGGATAAAACGCAGAACTTGGCAACGCAGTGCTAGAGGATAAAACGCAGAACCTGGCAACGCAGTGTCGGAGGATAAAACGCAGAACCTGCCGGAACGTGGCAACGCGATAAAACTATGTAACTTGGCGACACGGTGCCAGAAGATTAACGATGGGGAAGGAGCGGAGGGGGGAGAGATGATAGGGTAAGTTTTTTATTTTTTTTTTAAATATACGTTTTCATTATTATTTTGTAATAAACATACGTACGTTGTATGTATTTATTTATTGTTATTTTGAGCGATGCGGGAGGGGTGAGCGAGTAAGGTGAATTAATTACTTGAAAGAGGTGAGAGAGTCTGGCTCCAAGGCTTGAGTGATGGGCAGCTCGGTGCGGAAGGAAGGAAACAACGGAGGAGGAAGGAAACGACGGAGGAGAAAGGAGACGAGGGTGAGGATACTTTACCTGGAGGAGCCGCTCCTGCCCGCGAAAGTGGGCGGGGCAAAGCGCGCTCCGCAGTGGAACGAGAGTTAACGGGAATTGTGAGCGCAAAAGAAGTTTAAAACATCATGATTTGATGACGGTGCCGTGGTCTGGAGACCTGCCGCCGCCGTCCACGCGGACGGTCAATGTAGAGAGAAATGACGAGCGCGTGCGGTGGGCGCTTAACGAGCGAGGCCGCGGGATGAGGCTGGGATGACGCGGGCGCTGGAAAGACCGGAGCGGTGGGAGGAGGGCGCAGGACGCACGGTGATCTCAATACCGGAGTAGCAGAAGTGATGCGAGGTGGGACGCCGGAGCCTGGCCGTGAGCGAGAGCCGAGCCTGTGAGAACGGCTGATGGGACCGGACCGGTCCTAGTGGGACACCAGTGGAGGATGGCCCGGTGTGGCTCGCCTGTGCTGGGCCGATGCATCGAAAGGAACGAGGTCGAGTTGATCCATAGAAAGGTCAGGAACGAGTGTGTTTTCGAGCGAGGCTCCCGCCGCAGCCGCCGCCGCCGCCGCCGCCATGGAGCGTGTGCACGAAAATCACGAACACAGGTGTGTGTGATCTGGATGATTAAGTAGTGTAGCCGCAGGAAGGGGCGTGGTCCTGCTCCCGAACTTAAGATAACAAACTTATCTCCATTTTGCATCATGGTTTTGCTAACATTCACTCATCTGACTTTTCCCTGGAGAAAAGGCTGTTTGAAGGATGTTGAATGTGTGTCTCCATTCTGTACATGCAGTGATGGCAAGAATACTTTGAAGATGTATTTAGTTACAGAATACTGACGCCTACGTTTAAATGTATTTTTTGTGTGTAGTGTATTTTAAATACTTTCACGTTGAGTTGCATTATACATAGAGTAAAATCACAACATAGGATTAAAACAACTTTTTATTCAGTTTCATCGTTTGTTATGCATTTATTTTTAAAATAAGATACATTTCACTCACTATAGGTGCTACGTTTCTCACTAGTTCAGTGACGTTTGAAGCCTAAATTTCCTGTTCAAATACCACAATGTATTCCTATTTTTTAGAAAAGTAATTGTGTTTTGAATAGCACTATACGATAACTGTACTAGAATACAGTTACTCCAAATTTGTATTCTGAATACATGTTTTAAGTACATTGTATTCAGTTACTCTGTGACATTGTGCATATAGTTGATTAATGCCCCTCGCCCTGATCTCAGACCAGGGCCGTTAAAGCACAATGTCGAGCACGGAGCAGAGGCCACATTTAATTAAAAGAAAAACAGTTTTAATCACGGACTCAAACAGAGATGGACTAAATAATATGCTAAGCTACTTTTCTTCTTTACTTCTATTCTGACTTTAGAAAATGTAAGAATTTAGTCACAAAATATAAATTCTCCATCCTCCTCCTCCATGCACAGATGAAATATATAAAGTATTAAACTTTATACAATATAATGTTTTCAATAATATTTATTATTGCCACCCAAGGACACCTTATAATAAAATCCCTATACATAAGGAGGAAAACTGAGGCAGTGTTCAGTTTGTCTGGTTTAAGTATCCTCACTAAACCTTTGTCAGAAATGCTTCCATTAAAAGTTGTCCTAAAAGATTTGAAAAGGCCGCTGCTATTAATTTGGTTCAACTGTAAACATAATCCTACAAAATAAACCTCTGACCACAGCGTTTCAAACGGACGTCCAGGAAGCTCGAGAAACTCAACCTCAGTATGCAGAGCGCTTTCTTCTAAAGGCATTCCAATTTCTGCATCTTTTCTCCAAAACCACTGCTTCTAAAATGAGCCCATCGTGGCAGAAATACGTTCCTATGGTTTAGCATGCTGACCGAGGGAGACGTGCGCTGGCCACTGCTCTAATAATTCTGGGACCTGGTGTGGATTATGTGGTGGGACAGGGTATCACGGACTACGCACTGTAGGCTTTTACTGGCTCTCCAAGGTGATGCCTGCAAAGGGATATGCTATCAAAAGCAGCTTTCTCTTTTTACAAGCAGCTCACAGACTCGCTGTAAAAGGATCACATAGATAGACCGTCTCTGAACTCCACTCACTGTCCCTGTAAAGAAGACTTTGCAGACTCAAATGTTCAATCTTTGAGACATGTTGGTTGTTTCATTTGAAGAAGTTTCCATCTCCCATTGCAGTTAAAAACAAAGGGTCCTTCCGTGTTCTGTGATGAGATTGCACTGGGAAGATGGAGGCAAATAACTGTTTTTTAAGAGGAATGGAAAACTTTATCCACAGGTTTCAAATAATGTATAATATTGCAATTGTTTAGAAATGTGCAAACATCGAATATCAAGAATGTCATCTATAATTTAGTATAATCTCCAAAAAAAAAAGTTTAAAGTGATATTTCTTCTCATTTGTGGTTAAATGTAGGGTCCATTCACATTTTGTGTGATATTTGAACCTCATCCAAGACATTTATACATTGTTGTTAATAAAAATATCAACTGAATATCGTTGTCGAGAATGCAAAAAAGGGCGAGATATTCCTCCACGCCTGGTTCTGTTTCATCCCTGCTGAATGAATCCTTCAGTGTTTAAGCACTGCCTCTGGTGGTCAACCGGGGATTCAAAGAACCATAGTTACATTTATGACCTTTGATTGTTTTCAAACTTGGTTTTGAAAAGAGAAATGCTTTATATCCAATGTAAATACAGTTCCAAATGAGTATCTAGTTTTGATTCTAGTTATGAGGATTTTTTTCATGATTGCTTCCTGTTGTGGGTGCCATTTGAGGTCATCAATTGCTGGTATTAACATTTCACTGAGCTGCATTTATACTTAGATGCATAAGTATACATTTCTCTCCCTCTCTTTCACTTTTCCAACATGCAGTCTAACCTTTTCCTATCTTTTCTTCCAGACCGGGAACATGTGCCGGCTCTGCGTACATGGAGAGGTACAAGGTTTCCAACGAGTTTCCCGACGACACGCTCAACTTTATTAAGATGCACCCTTTGATGGACGAGGCCGTTCCCTCCATCGCGCACAAGCCGTGGTTCTTGAAGACCATGGTGCGGTAAGTTTCCACCTAGAGGAGATCTCCAAACACCAGCGTTAGCCCGAACATTACATAAAAGGGTCAGCCTCATTAGTGCTCAGCCCATGACCCAGTTTCAGAGGATTCAAGTCCATCAACATGACATCATTTATTCTCCCTGAGCAACGGCGCGGTGATTTGAGGACACACTTACTGTAGCTATGGGTCAGAGAAGAAAACCTGGCTGACCTTTGGAGGAAGACTGGCAGTGGGCGGAACTCATTATATCTTGGACATGTATAAGCTCGAGGAAGCAGAGGTAGAACAGTGGCTGACAGAAATAAAAGTAGAATGTAAAATGAACACGCTATTACCGTCATTTGCTGCAGTAATAGCGTGCCAATCACTTGTCTTTTCAAGATAAACAAATCAAGCAATAAAAGGGTGACTGGGTTTGGAGTGATGGAACATTTGCTGGTAATTAACAATTCGAAATAATATCAAGTTTCAAGTCCTTAAAATGTCATCTATAACAGGAAACAGTATTGTGTATGAATATGAATGAATATTAAGATTTTGTTAATGCTAAAGCTTAGATGCTAGTAATATTTTAGCATTTATTTGAGTAAAGTAGCAGTATTTATTGGTATATTTGACCAAAAACGTGGTATATGTACCGTATACACATAGAGCTGGGAAAATTACTCAGAATTATTGTGACTAGTCAACTATTGAAATAATCAATATATAATTTCGATCATCGTAATTGTGTTCTTGAACTGTATTGACCTTATTCCTTCCCGCCCACTTTTCCCTCTTTTCCCACGTTATCGGCACTGCCTTTAAAATCGCACTTCTGGTCCAGTGGAAACTATTGATTTAAATGGAGAACGAGGGAAAAGTCTCGCCGCTAAATATGTGTAAAATTGTATGTATCGTACCGTCACTCTCCCTATTCCATGCTACAACAATCCTGTCGTATAAAGCCCTCGAGACAACCTTTTATTTATTTATTTAAAATCTCAATGTTCAATAGTAATAATATGGGGAATCCCTGACTACTAAAATAATTGTTAGCTGCATTTTCCTGACAGATTTTGAATTCATCTCCAACCAAAAAGCTGACACGCCAAATCCGATTCAAAACTACACAAATGAATATGATTTAATTGCTGTATAAAACATGAAAGGCATTTACAGGCTACACCGCCGTAGTAATGCAACAGTCATGCTTGTGCAGCTGCCATAATGTACAGCATCACCCAGTAACACAGCCCACTGCACAGTAGCCGTTCAAATTGGCCACTGTAACAATATTTGGTCCCTCCTGCAAAATTGCTCCTCTAAAGATATGATTCAGCGTGACAAGACTTTGGAATAGGAAAAAGTTTTCTCTGTACACTTGGCTCCTCTCCAGAGTTTCTCCTGGAGTGGATCCCAGAAGCCAGTGCAGTGTGGCTGATGCTGTTTGATCATAAAGGTCTGTCTGGCCTTTAGCTGCTACTGCACACAGACATTTTAGCTCCACTCTGGGGGGACGGAGACGACAAAGCGCTGCCGTCCCATTGGAGAAAACTTGCTGACGGGGGCTTTTGTACTGAAGTTTAAAGCCTTTGTGTAGTTTTTTTTTAGAAGATTTACTTTAAGCAATAGGCTATTTCTGCAGGATTGTTTTTATAATTTCCCAATGTTGTTGAGTCTTTAAAAAAAGACATGCCTGTAGTTGTGTTTAGTCTTGTTAAAGGTACACTGTGTGGCTTATCTGGTGGAGGTCCGGCCTTCTGATTGTCTCGGTGGAGATCCAATTGCGAGTCATTTAGGAAGGAGGTGTGATGGAGGTGATTCTGGTGAAGGAAAAGAGCTAGTTTGAGAGAGGAAAGACAATCCATCTCCAAACAGAAATGGAGGTCTGAGGTACAATTTATCGCCAATTTACAACTCCATCCTCAGGCCTAAACCAAAATAAAGGAAACAGCAGGTCTTATCAGAGTGTAGTAGTAGGGAGAAGATGATTTGAATGATTATGCAAAATATGACTCAAATGACAGTTCTCACCTTAGAGTTGTTCAGTAGACTTAACTAGCAACAGATTCCACACACTGTTCACAACTAGTTTCAGTGTAGCTCCTCCCTACAGGCAGATTTAAGGCAGTGACTTACCAGATCACTGTCAGAGGAACTGCAGAAACACACTTAAAACCTTTGTCCAGATGTCAAAATTCAAATGTATTTAGCTAGAACGTAAAATTAGCTCTGCCTTAGTACAGATTTATTGGAAAAGCAGCTTTTAGGGTACAAATGAGACTGCTCTGTGCTGTCTGCATATGATTAGAATTAGCAATTTTATCGGTAGTAAAGCCGTTAGCACGACAGTTGTTACTGGAAAAACGTCGCTCTGGCCTCTGAAAGTCGTGAAAAGCGTGTTTATCTTAGTTTTCTTTCAACATGCTGATTGCAAAGGGTCTCAAATATGCCACATTTATTCAAAGAAGTGTTCTATACGCCCTTAAAAGTTATAGTACCTTCTAGCAGTGACTTGACAATTCTCCCCGTCGCTAACACCTCTTTCAAGACGAGCTACATTCTACATAGTTCATCTTTTACAAACGATTTCCAGCATATCACATCTCGGAAGCGCTGACCTACTTACCGCTCTGCTCTAGTAAGAATATGCACGGCTTTCATCAAGGTTATCCCATTCCTTCATTAGTGCGCCACATCACAGGGGCACATCGCTAGCATTTGTGTCTTTACATAATGAGGGATCAGACTTGCTGCTTTGTATCTGAGATGACACCGCAGTGAGAGCAGCGCCGCTCCCGAGTCAGAGGCAGGAGTTTAAAAGCATTATGTAAGCTCCCAAAGCATTAAAAGGACATGTGAGGAGAAAAAGAGAAATGACGTCTTTGGTGAGATTGTCCCGGGTCTGTATAGTAGGAAATTGTATTCTACAGTGGTAAGTGCAAGCAGTAATAGGGTTTGATCCTCGTCGCAGTCCGCAGGGGATGCCCAGTATTCAGCAGAGACTTGGAACGTAAAAGAAAAATGTCTTGACAATTGTTCTGTGGTGCCGAGCTCAGCTGGTTGGACACAGTGGAGTAATCACACCGGGCGCCTATGAATAATACTTAGGAGGTTTTGGAAGAAAAGGACAGGAAAGACAGATGCTTCGTTTTTGATGAAGCCAATCTCACTGGACTTTTAGACGCACAAGGCTCACTGCGAGATTTGGAGAATGTGGCGTCTACATTTTTAAGATAAGATATTCCTTTATTGTCCACACATGGGGAAATTTCATTGTTGCAACGCAGGTAGATACAGAGGAAAAGGACAGATAACATATAGGAAAAAGGTTTAAAAAACACTCTTAATAGAAGAACTCTTATAAACAAAACTCTTGTAAACAAAAACTCCAATAGACAAAACCTCTCATTTCCTAATAAGGAATGGAGGGGAAAAATAAATAAAGATTAAAATAAAATAAAAAACAGCTAGCGTAAGACAAGATAATACTAATAATAATGGTAAATAAACACTCTATTTTCATCAGTTATATGCACATGAATGGGACACTATTGCATTTCTAACTCTACATCACATCTCGGCAAAAACGGTGCATTAATAGTTGCTAATTGTTCGGGTCTGAAATGTGTCGACTTCTTGAAAATCAAAGTGGACAATCCAACTTACAACAAATGCTTACACCCGTTCATTTGTGATCTTAGAACCTTCAAGCTGATTATTACAACATATCAAAAATAAAATAATGCAATCTGTAACTTTGAGACGATTTGAGATAATGATGATTTTGGTCAAACCACTGATGTTAAGACAACCTGGAAAGTACACTCAGAGGTACTATGATGCGCAAAAGGTAACTACTCGGCAAACAAACCCTAATTCATTTGTATTTAATGAATTATAACCTGTATACTTTGCCTGTGGTCCATTCTTATTGAGTCAACCGTGAAACAAATAGATAAAATGTGTGAGCCGTAGATTATTCGCATTTCCTATCGCTTTTCCCTTCATATTTGATTTATCTGCAACTATTACTGTACACGGCTGGAAAGTATCACGGTTTGGAACCATTTTCAAAGCCTCTGGTCCTGGGTGGTCTAAGGTCAAAAGTCATGCATAGCTGCTTCGGATCAAACTGAAGGCTCTGTACGAAAGAAGACGGCGGTAAAATCACACTCTCACATAAGTTTTACCCGCCCGGTGCCGTCATATTTTATTCACGATGATGTTTGCTGCTGTTAACAAGTGGAAGATGTAACTTTACACCTTCTTTCTCGATAGAATCTTCCCGTGTAAGCCTCGGTTTTATCTCCTCAATTAAAATGTCAAGAAACAGCCCTCTGCACAAGAGACAGTGTTCCAGCGATTCGCCCCATTTGACCATTTAAAAAGTACCTCAGCTTTCAAGCAATTCCCCTCTCTCTGATAATTAAAAGAGCACGCCATCAAGTTGCATTTTGCCTTGTTAAATCTGTTCTCTCTCTTGGGTTTTATTCATTATTTTCTTTTACAAACTCACATATTACTTCTGTGCATGGAAAGAGATGTTATGTTCTAGTTTGACGCTTGCTCCCTTAAGGCATTAAACTTGTCTATCTATGTCAACAAGCACGTTGTAATAGACTATAAAAACACCTAACTGAATAAATGCCAGGTAGGTCACTTTAATGTCATACTGTGGAACATTCTAGGCAAAGCAATAACGTATCCATGGAGACAAACAGATGTTGCACCTTCCTCCAGAAAAGTTACTTAGTGCAGGTTGAGTTCACTGACAATGGTGAGGAAATGTGCTTGTATTCTTGTTTTATTTCTATACACATACCGTATTAATTAGGAAGAATTAGATGTTTCTCTTTGGCTAAAATGTAAAAACGCATTTCCCTGCTTAGTGGAGTAAGTGTTTGGTACACAGAGCACACGCAGCCTGCCCATCAGCGTGAAACCACTCTATTATGTTTTCTAATTAAACCTTTAGGGGTCAAAATGTATGAATAAATGCTCCGAGATTACATACTCCCACCAAGGCATCAAAATAATTTACTTTAATGTGGTTGTCAAGTTTTTATTTACCAAATGTAGCAGAATTGTGTGAAGAAATGGCATCAGTTATATGAAATGCACAAACCATGAAGAGTCACACATTTACAGCACATTCTTAGCCAGATTAGGCATTTGTAGAAAAATTGAACATTGTATTTGCACAAAGCATTCATTGTACTTTGGATGTACTTGGATCTGTCCAAGTGCCAAAAATCGACCGTATTTTCCGGAGTATAAGTCGCATCAGTCAAAAAATACATAATAAAGAAGAAAAAAAACATATATAAATTGCACTGGAGTATGAAATGCGGTTGCAAGCGTGAAAATAACAAATAATATCACATATAAGTCGCTCCGAAGTATAAGTATATAAGTATACATATTATCTTTTATCCTTTTATACATTTTATCTTTATTATTTTTTCCCCTCCATCCCTTGTTGGGAAATGGGAGGTTTTGTCTATAGGAGTTTTTGTTCAAAAGAGATCTTCTTTTGAGAGTGTTTTTCAAACTTCCTATAAGTGATCTGTTCTTTTCCTCTGTATCTACCTGCGTTGCAACAATGAAATTTCCCCATGTGTGGACAATAAAGGATTATCTTATCTTATATAAGTATAAGTCGCACCCCGGCCAAAACTATAAAAAAAAGGTGCAACTCATAGTCCGGAAAATATATATGTATGTGTCAATATATTTTCGACTTAAAGGTTCACTGTGTAACATTTTTGGTGGGAGGGTTTGCCAACTGCTTGTCTCCATGGCGATATGCTTTCTATGCCATGAATTTTCCACATAACTGCAATAAATTACTTAACCTGCATTTATTCAATTACAATTTTTTGAAATTGCCCAAAAATCCATTGGAAAACATGCATTCGTATGTTGAGATCTGACCTGTACCTTTTGACCTTTGTTCTAGAGGCACAACCTTTTTTTTCTGCGTAGGAGATGCATATGTTTAATACCATACTGTAGGACATTCCAGGAAAAGCTAAATCATCCCTCCACCGCAAAATATGCATATTTATCTTTTCTACAATGTGCAAGTGACGGCATTAAACAAACCTGCAGTACTTCTCTATCACAGTGCTACTTGAAGTGAAAGTATATGATGAATGGTGTGTTCTTGGTGTGATTCCAGGTACCGCTTGACGCGCATCGTGGTGGACAGCGAGGCGGGGCCCCACAGGAACCACACGGTCGTCTATCTGGGCTCGGAGAAAGGAATTGTCCTCAAGTTCCTGGCCAAGATGAGCAGCGGCTTCCTCAACGACAGTCTTTTTCTGGAAGAGCTCAACGTCTATAATCCTGACAAGTACGTGAAGTATATGCTACCTTACCGTGTGTGGGAGAGGACAGACGTCAGGCGGCTCGTGTGAGACAGTGCAGGGCTGGAGTTAGAGCCAGATGCAGAAAAGGAGATTGAATTGAGAATGGAATTTGACTGTTTAAGGACTATAAAGTTCAGTGCTAAGATTGGCTGTTGAATCAGGACACTTGAGGTGCTGGTGTGCCAATAAATTGAAAAAAATGCGACATAGATACAAGTTGAAATGATGAAGCTTCAATGGACAGGTCAGTTGTTTGATCATCATTGGAAAATAAGTTATCGCTGCGTTCCAGTTGTTTTCGGAGGTCAGATTGAGCGCAAAATCACAGCGAACGCCGTTACATCTTGGAATTCCTACTTGCAAACTCAGGCAACACGTCAGAATCTCGAGTGAGACGATCCAAGATGGCTGCACCCTACGTTTGGGAAACGTCTGATATCCGATATTGTTTGTACTTGCTGTTTTTTCCACTTTAGTTTCTCTCCACAGTCTGTGAACCTGCTCCCACGCTGCCTTTGACGCTTTATATTGTGCTGTTCTGCTAATTTTGCCAATGTTTACACTGAGCTACAGTAAATACAACCCGAAAATAACCCTGATAACTGTATTAACAATGTCAGGGTAAATACATCAACTGAATATGATCCACACTTTGGCTGATTTGAGCACTTTCCTAGTTTTCATGACTTGTTTTGAGTCATAACTGTAGGCTACTGCCGACTAGAACGCAGAAACTCTGAGAAAACGTGTCTTCGAGGTCCGAGTTCTGACCTCCGAGGTGTACTGGGGCCCAGAATATGACAGGGAGAGAATAAAACTAGTTTGGTTATTATATTGTTATGGCGACTCTGAAAAAAAGCTGAAGCCAAAAGAGTGTTTTTTATGTTTCTGTTGCTGTTTTGTGAAGCATTTCCCAGAATAATGTTATGTTTAATCAAAATAGACGTGAATACTTAACTCAAACTCAAATTCTAACAAAAAACTTTTGTTCACTCTTAGACCAGAAAGCTTAAGAGTTCAAATGTATCTCTTTTGGCATAGACTGTGACTCCTTAAGGCAGCGCTAGAGGCTAAAAGTTGAATATATAAAGCTCTTGGATACCGTTGCTATAATGTTTTTGTATGAAAGAGCCCATGCTTCGGTCTACGTTTCCACCCACTGCGCCAAGCCGCCGTCACCCGCTTCCCCCGACCCATGGCAAAGTAAACCCGTCCAGATGGGCACGCTATCATCTGCGAGAGTTTTATCAGGTTTCAGTGAGCTCCACCACAGCCACTAAATTAAAGACACTCACCCTCAAGTCTTTGGACACGCCATCGCTGTGGTCAGTGGCATCGGAGCAGGCCAGCTCCTCCTGAACTTAGTCTTAAGGAAACACACACTTTCAGAGTTAGATTTCAGACGGCAGATACACTGAGGTGGCTCAGTTACATCTAAATAAGTCACTTTTTAAAGAAATTGTAGTCGTTTCTAATTGCTATGCATATAACGTTCCTTGAGTACCAAAGTTACCAGCCAAAAATGCATAATAGAGAAGAAAAAAAACATATGTAAGTCGCATTTTTGGGAATAGACCAAGAACAGACTTTTCATCTTTCATCATTTCCAAGAACATGAAATTCAATTTAAAATAATAACAGATTAGAGAACATGTTGAATAGGTATACGTATGCTAACGTAACATCTTCAGCTACATGAGGCACAGACAGAACTGTGGTAAGTGTCTGGTATGTTAATGTAACATATTAACAGTTATTCAGATAACTATAGCATAAAGAACATGCTAACAAGTTTACCAAAGCATCAGTATTACCCCAAATCACTAAATCCACTGAATTCTTCTTCCTCTGTGTCACTTCTAAACAACTCCACAAACTCCAGAGGAAGAGGAAGTGTAGATTCTCCTTCTGCGTCGCTTAGAGTCTACAGCGCCCTCTTGTGGATGTCAGTGTGAAAATAACGAATAATATCACATATAAGTCGCTCTGGAGTATAAGTCGCACCCTGGTTATTAAAACGTGACTGTATATTCTACTTGAGTGAATGTTTTTGTTTGTTTGTTTTATTCTGTTGTGAAGTGATATTTTTTGTTTGAACATTTGAGTTTCTGTTATTGGTTTACCCTTTAAAATGCCAGAATAAGTGCATCATTTTAAGTTTTTTTCTGTCCGATTAATCAGATCTTAAGTCTAAACAGTTACTCGTAGTTTCCACAAAAGCCTCTGGTCTTGAGTCATTTTTTTGACCATTACTTTTACTTGAGAGAAGTTCTTTTACCCAAGTAAGATTTTTGGCTAGTCTGCCCACCTCGGCTCATGAGCACGATTTTGAGCTTGGACGCTGTTGTGGTCAGTGTGCCAAAGCAAATATTTGCATGAGGGGTAATGAATGAGGTGGAACGTACAAACAGAGAAGGAAAGAGCGCAGATGAGCGTCAGAGAGAAGACGGAGAAGTGGGCGGCCAACAGAGTGTGGCATCGTGTTGGACGAGATGGAGGAGCGACTGGCTTTCAGGGTTTGTGGTGCAGCATGTGGCGAGTGAGAAGGTTCAGCCAGCGCTCTGAGGCAGCTGTATTTAACCCTCACCAGGTTTTGTCATTCATTACGGACTGTTTTCTATCCTGTTAGGGACAACGGTTATTGACAGTTTTCTTGTGTCGGAAGCAGAGATAACAAAGACATTCGGTCTGATCAGGTTTGACTCAGAAGCAAATCATTGAACAAATGTAGATCAAATTGAAAGAAGAGAGATTGTTTTCCAAGCTTAGACTTTATTTTACAGTACTATATAACAGCATGTGATAGAGGGCTGGCACTAACAACCTTTTTAGTATTTTTTATTAGTCGACTAGTCAAATTATTGTTTCTATTGTACATTTAGACTTTTAAAACACTTTTTTAATCAAGTAAGGAGTGAAATAAGGTGACCGATTGCTTCTAGATAGAGAATATGTATGAATAATGCTGCTGTCTTTGTTATAAAAGGTGTCTTTGTATGGGTTTTGGAGAATGATGATTGTTTTTGATAGTCACAGTTGGTCGATTAATAGTTACAGCCCTATTAACAAACATGGTAAAGGGTTAAGAGGGATCAGTTTTTATACATTTATAACATTAAATCATTTGACTGGAGCAAATGAGAAACTAAGACACAGAAGGGGAAGATTTGTAAATAAATGAGAGGAAGTGGTTTTAAGTTGGTGCGTGTATTGTTGAAATCCCCTTGAGCAACGCACTTTGACAGACAGATATCAGCTCTGGCTACAGCTGGATTTCCTTGTTTGTACTGTCCTCCTGTGTGTTGACGCGTGATATTCCTCCGTAGTCCTGTTGCCATCTGCCTCCTGCAACAGTAAATGGACAGTCTAAGGCCCGCGCATGATGCATTACTCAGTAGAGATGGACCCTAACCCTTAATTGAGAGCGTTAATGCCGTAGGAGAGCCCTGTACTGATAGACTAAGCTCCGGGAACGGGAGGATGGCGAGTGACAGGCCCATGAGGATTACAGTGGGACAAAGAGTATAGTGGATGTGGCGGGCGTTGCGAAGGAGGGGGGGCCGTGGTTTTTCCAGCTAAGTGATGGGTTAGCGCTAACTGCTCACGCGGCCCATCTGTCTGTTTGCCATTTTTCTTTATCTCCGACTCCCTTTCTGACCCCCGTTTTATCTCCAGCTCTTCCAACCTGAACGTTTTTTCTGTTTCCCTACCTGCCTCGTCTTAATCTCCTTTAAAGAACTCAAAGTCTTATACGTATCTCCCCAGTCTCTCTCAAACTTTTCACACAACTTATTTTCCCTGACAAAGACGGGTGGGATCACAGATTGAGCTCTCCTCCCCCCCTTCCCCCGGCTCTTTCAGGTGCAGTATAGATGGCGTCGAGGACAAGCGCATCGTCGGCATGCAGATAGACAGCAAGAGCCATGCGCTGTGGGTCGCCTTCACCTCCTGCGTGGTGAAGGTACCGCTCTCACGCTGCGAAAAACACGGACGCTGCAAGAAGTACGTGTCAGACTTCCCGGATCCATTCACATTTGTGGTATTTAGATGTCTGATTGATTGGGTTTTATGCCGTGTTTCAGGTCGTGTATCGCCTCCAGAGATCCATACTGCGGGTGGGTGTCGGAAGGAGCTTGCCGACAGGTGGATGGCAACGTCAAGTAAGTGGAACAGACAGTTTACAGTTTGTAAAGTTGTTATAAGCAGAAAAGGGTGGTTAGCATCCCTGGGTTTGGAAGACAATGCACAATGAATATTAAAGCCGGGGTACATGATATTCACTGCAAGACCCAAATTCTTTTTTTTTTGTTCTGTGTTACTCCCAAGCGCTCACGAACCCTTTGGCATGTTGTTCATATTCACAAGCACTTTTTGGAAGCACGCTAGCTTTTTTCAAATGGGAAAAAGGGAAACGGAGCGGACCATCCAGTTGCAGCCAATAAGAGCGCTGTTTTCTGCTGTCATTTAAAGGTTGACGAGAAATTAAAGACTTTATTATTAGATGCAAACAGTGCACAGCGGTCTAATTTTTGTCTCAAAGTTATTACTCTTTGAAGGAAAACACTAAATTTACTAATTTACAATCTTTCAATCATTTTTGTATTTTCCACATTGTTTTTCCCTTTTTTGCATATTTTCTTGTACAATCAGACTCATCAGATGACATGATATCTAATGATCTGATAACTCCAGACATGAGGTGATGATCAGGTGTAAACATACATACTGTAGCTTCAACCTTACAGTATAAGCTTAAGTGCACATATACAATCCGTGAAAGAGTGTAAGCGCTTAAGAATAGGACTCATTCACCCACTGCACATGGAACTTCATGTAATTTTATGCCAGATTCTTCCTGTGAATTCAACCATTTCCTGATTATTAATGTTAGTTTTATTGCATATAATTTAACAGCTCATTGCTCACGCTGCTGCCCTTTATGGTAACTCCATATTACTGTAATAATAAAAGTTTGTGTGGGTTTCTGCTAAGGCTCGGTTCAACTTGTAAAATGAGCCGCGGGGGTGACCACACATTCGCTACAGTCCATTGTTAGTGGAACGCCAAGAGACACAACTGCTCCAGGCATAAAACAACTTATGAGGCTCTAGTTCGTTGTGTGGGATCTTCTAATGCTAACATACAAAGTTCAGTAAGTCTTGCTTTGAAATGTAATGTTTTTCTCTTTGCTCCTTTTCGATTGTGATGGTAATTTACGTTGAGATAAATAACACACAATTGAAATAAAGAAGAAGAAGAATGTTTTGAAACAGACAAATTCTACCCTGATTTCTATTCACACAAAACATTACCAGCAAAGGACACACGGAACACTGTTTTTGAAGTGACGCAGTTTAAATAAGGCTACAAACAAAAGCTGGTAGCTATTAACAAACGTTTATACTATCAGAACGAGGATGTTTGACTTTACAAAACATAAAGGAGAACGACCTTGTCACATCAGCTGGTGAAACGCTGTGTTTTTTTAGTTCTAAATGCGCCAGTTTTACTTAATATGAAGTCCTTCGCTCAAAGTACTAAACATTTTTGGCGTTTCAGCTCGAAGAAGGAATTCCTTATCATTTATACTTCTGTTTTGAACCAACTAACACTGTCCATTTGCACTAAAACAGCTCTGATTTTGGACCACCCACACAGAGCTATTTGTTTAGCTATTAAAACATGTAGCAGAAATATATGATTACACGCTGACACTGTTAGAGTGTGCTTTGCAACGTTTATTACACAACATTTCACAATGTTTGTCACGCTAGGTGGCTTTTGGTTTTACAATTTGTCGCCTTTGATTTTTCTAATCTAATGGCTTGTAGGTGCAATTTCCTGCAGCTGAAGGGCCTATTGGAAGAATGAATGGAAAGAAAAAGTTGTTAGTTTCATGCTGCCCGGGTTAAGGGAAACATAGACGGCCGTGGTGACTATAATTTGTGGCCGCGCTTATAATAAAAAAGCGGATTATTCTCCCTGAACAAACAGTGTATGGAGTTTTGTGGTCGGAGAAACATTTCGCTGATGAAGTCATAACAAAAGGTTCGATGCAGCCGTGACTTTTCAACGTTTGATCCCTGTCTTCAAAAATGTTGGGTCTGGCAAGCTACTACCGCAATAGGCACGGACTTGGGATGAGGTTTATGAAGCAAAAAACTCACATGCAACCTATCCTATTATTTGAGCGCAGAGCCGCCCGCAGCAGAGTGGAGTTTGGGCTTTGGAGCTGGCGCACAGGCATTTAGAGGGCAGATGACCTCCCTGGGTTTCTGTGCAATGAGAACCGGTGGATTAGACCGAGGTATACTTTGTGTTGTGTCATTTTAAGCCATTAGTTCACTGGCCTATGAGTGCAATAGCCAGTTACATTTCCTGATATGACTCCAGGGGAAAGTATTATTTTCTGATCATGGCTATATTTGAAGTTAATGTTGTAAATGTCTAACAAAACAGCCGTATGTTGACATTATTTTCACAGGTTGCATGTCTGTTAGTCCTTTTTGTGTGTAAAATGAGTGAATTATACTACAATCATTGAGGTCCCAAAGAAAGTACAAGGGTGACAAGTTGTTAACCAGCATGTTGTAGGGGCCAAAGTTAATTTATTAATTAATTAATTGTTTTATGCGCTATTTATTGACTTTGCTTGTGGGGCTGGGCAATTCTTCTAATTTTAATCGAGTCATGTCTAATTATCAATGATATGCTTGCTTTTTTTTAATTGAGATGACTGCATCCAATCATCTGTCAGTAAAAACATGTGGTTTGGAGGAGATTTATGTTCATGAAATCAATACTGAAAGATACAATAAATTTAAGTAAAACTTGAGACTGATTAATATGAGGAAAAAATATATAACTTTTTTTGGGTTAGGGTTCACAATACTTAGTTATCTGAATTATTTGTGATTATTTCCTGTACATTTAAGGCTGATTTGTTTGACTTGTTGATGCTGAATACGCTGTGGAAAGAGTATTGAAAATGTAGTTACATGGCTAAAGAAATACTGCTGCCCAACTTGCACAGAGACGTAAAAGTTGGCCAAACAGAGCATTGCATGAATCCTACTCCTTTCACATACTGTTATACTTGATCACTATATCGACAACATTTTGGAAAATAACTTTTTTTTGATTGACATGCCAGGTGACACTTAATTGTTTAACCAAATCTTTTATATTTACGTTTCGCAGTAGACAGTATCCATCTGTATTTATCTACCCTGAATACCTAAACCACATAGTCTGTCAATGTGTCTATTTTTACCCACTTCTCTTCCTCTTGTGCTGCCATCTCTCCTCCGCTCTCGCTCACACTCTCGCCTTTTCTTCATCCATCTGGCCCTTCACCGGTGGCATGCCAGCTCTCCCATGTGCAGTAATTCCTCTTCTACCTAGTGCCCATAAACAGCTTGGACTGGGCGGCTGGGGCAATATGTTCCCCAGTCACTCCTTATTCATGCATATAATCATAAACTGGTTATGTAAACAAGTGGATGGAAACATTTTACAAATCATTGCATTAAGCATCGGTTAGAGAAAGACATCTTTTGATGCCAGAGATCTTGCTTCATCGCACGGGCATCAGTGGAGTCATGGAGGCGTTGAATACATCCAGGATACCAGACGCCCAGAGAGGCCAGAATGCTGCTACATTTTCTAAGTTCATTATTTTTCTCCAGTTTAAGTTATAGTCTCACACACACACACAATTGCTGCATTTTTGCACTATTTAAAAAAAAAAAAAGGCCTGATGGGGGGAAAAAAGAAACTTAATTAATTAAAAATAGAAATAACACATTTATTGATTTAACATTTAAACTAATTCACCAGGAAACACTTTTTGATGTTTAATTTTTATTTTTTATTTTTTTGGACAGACCCACCAACATGGCAGAAAAAAACAAACTTCATCTTCATTTTTTTGTATTTTTTTTAACTTGCCTCTCGATATAGTGCCATTTAAATATTATTATTCATATTTATTAGTTGTTTTTTTATCCGCTTACCTCTTAGGGCTTCGTACAAGGTGATCACACGAGGTTTCATGCCAGAAGAATCTTGCGGGATCAAAATTCATACTGCTTGAAAGATCTTACAGCTAATACACTAGAATAACTCCTGCTGGGACAAGAGTAACTAGTTCAAGGATTAGTCTATTGTTACATAAAGACAAATAATCATAATTACAATTTGACGTGCAACTAGAGCTTTTAAAGAAAATAATGATAGGGTACATAGAATGAGTTATACATATGTTAAATCAATTGGAAATATACAAACAATACATTTATTTAGGAAAACAGAAGCGGACAAAGAATGTAAAAACTATTATTACTAGTTATTACTGTGTTCCCTTCATCATAAGCTTAATCAAACATGGTCTAGTTTTGTCCTGCATTCGAAAGTCGAGTGCTGAGAAGATCCCTGTTTTCACCTGTACTATTTGCAAATATAAAAAAAAAAATCAGAGTTGGAGTCATGCATGCTGGCTTAAAAAATGGCAATTATTCAACAACAGAAAACACAAATGAAAATCCACTTATTGTTACTGTGAAAGTATGAAGAGGCAGGGCTTCTCAGTTCTGTTGTTTTGAACAGGAAACCGATGGACTACTTATTATTAAGCCATTTTAGATTAATATTGCAATGAATTATGAAGACATTTTTCAACAAATAATGATCTACCGGTACATGCATTATTTTGATATCAAATACCAGGAAAAAGTGTAATATTTATTCTTTAAATCCTGTCAAATCACCCAGTTTTGTGTCCTGGCTCGTTTTATGTGAGTTATGTCTCGTTCCACTATACTTCTTGTTTTTATAGCCTTCATACTTGTCAAAAATGTAAATGAAAACGAATGTCTTGGAGATTCCAGCTTTGCTTATCCTACATTACGTTAAATCACCCATTCACTTACGTTATGCATAATTAATTCTGTTTGGCCTGACCCACTTCAACAGCCAGGAGCCCTCCCTGTGCACCCACCCGTCTCTTATAATAATCACATTTGATGCAAGGAAGATCATATTTAATGCCGAATGCCTGCAAGTTGTGTACGGTGCATTCTAAGGCCGGTTTAAATATGTATTATGCAGCTGTAGTAGATCCTCACCCGGAGCTGAACTGTCTGGCACGCTGAATGAACCACTGTTGCTAAAGCGCAGTCTCCCCGGGACGTGAACCCTCGTATGGGCGTTAGAGCTACACTTTATTCATTTGCAAAGATGAGACCAGACGCTACATCTGGCCTGTGACTACTCGTTGCTACAAACTGTACTTTGCATCGCAACAACGGTCATTACGGTCCTCGAGTCGTTGCCGTCGGGGGCCTCAGTTTCAGTGACCAAACCGGTTTTAAATTGGAAAAAGCGTCCAATTTATTTAATTGGGCACCGGACACTGGAGGATGGCGCCAGCTGTGTGTCTTAAAGATTGCCAGCTTATGAATTTGTTCTTCTGTTGTTAGGTCTGGGCTACAAATTATGATTTTAAATGATTATCACAATGTTTTTTTTATTTGTTGTGTTTTCTGTTTTGTTTTTTAATAAAAGAACAAATACATATTGCTTTCATTCTTATTTTGATATTATTTGAGATATTTTATGAGAAATTTAATCACTGCCATTACACACACAAAATATAGTCCAAAGTCAAAACCAAAAATATCATGCTTTTATTGACTGAATATTGGCTCAATTAACAAGGCTTAAGGCTTAAGGTGAGCATTGACCATTTGAAACTTCTGGATCCAAATTTTATTAAAATTGCCCCTGGTGCTTTATTACTACAATTTAATCAAACGTTCCAGTTTTCTGACTAAATTTAACCTCAAGGGGTCAGTAAAGAAACAATGCAATCACAATCACGGCTCAAATTTTGTTTTTTCACGGCTGTTCAACCCTGTTAGAAACACATTGTTATTCAATGAATAAAGCACATAGCATTTAAACCAGAACTTTACAATTCACTAAGAACTCACATCCTCACATTTTTTGAAAAACCCTGAGATTTGCGCAATTCTCAAGTTCTTTGTCCTGTACGGATCGGCTGCTATTGTCATGATGAAATCTCTAACAACAGTTTTGTCATCGCTGCGGCGGATACATTTCACAAATCCGATTGCTTGCTTATAAGGCGTTTCTGGGGAGACAGGTTTAATTGGAGAATCTGCTATGTAATTACTTCTGTTTATATTAAGCAAATCACATAAGAAGATTATAGTCACCTCCAGATATGCAAAGAGGAGCACACTATTGTTTGAAGAATGTTTTTTAAGAGGGTAAGATGTTCCCTCCCGCTCCAGTTAAGCTTCTGTCAAGTGGAGACTGCGTAAAAATACTTATTTGTTTGGTAGATGGGGGGGATATAATGTGATTGCTAAAAGAATATTGGTCTGCGTAAGTTTTATTATTTAATAGCCAGACAGTTTACCCTGCAGACCACTACTCTAATAACGTCAAGAAGAAACAAAATGTATTCCAAACCTATTGGTCTTGCATCTGATATACATATTTAATAAATACAAAAATAACTGTATCACAACTTAACAAGAACCGGCTTCCCTCTGATCAGATGGATGAAAGCTTATCAGGTAATTATTCAAACTGGAGAACCTGACTTTCTTCTTGTAAATGATTATATTGTTTTTTCTTTCCCCTTGATATTGTACAAAATTAAAAAAATATAAACTTCAGAACTATCGGACTGAGATTAACGAAGCACTGCAGATTGTTTTTTACCTCGCCGTACCACTGGATCTCAGAACTATGTATTTGAGTCTAAAAACGTCTGGATACAATAAATGGATTCCTTTTGTGGCAGTGAAGGCCATCACAAAAAAAACGGATGACACAAACTGAACGAACAATCAAGGACTAGAATGACATATAATTGACATGAATCTAAAATAAAATAAAAGCAGTAATTTGAGACCAAATCTGACCACTATGTGCTTACATTTCATTGACTCTAAACCTGAAAGAATGAGCAGTGCAGCATTATAGCTTATGTTATGGCCACTACTCCACCACTCGCCTCCTGAAAAAGCTCTTCTACAGTTGTGGGTGTGTCTAAATATGTAAATACATCCTTCTTCCTTTCACCATTTGAAAAAATTGAGCTTTTACACAACTCAACAAACTATAGCCATCATGTACTTTTTTTCTATAACTATATTTCTCTGGTCTGATTCATGCGTTCACCTCTGATCGGAGTATGAAGACCTCCATGCCTTTCGAGATTCAATACCAATCATTCTGCTTCATGCTACGTGTGTAACCAGTGGAGGGCACGAGGTGGGCTGTGGATGGGGGGGCGGCAGCGGGCTGAGAAGAGCTGCCGTGCGTGACTTTCATCCTGGCAGTTGGTTCACTCCGATTCACAGATCCTCTTACCGCCTGCCCGCCCGGTGGTCTGCGGGAATAAAGCAGGTTTCATTTCAGATTGACAAGAAGATCTCTCACCACGGCGGCTCGGCGGTGCCGTAGCGTCCCTGTGTGTCACATGATGGAGCGTGAGCGTTGTCACCCCTCACTGAACCGGCCGTTGGCCCGTGTAATATCACTGTGTACAACTAGTGAAAATAAACATATTTTCAACTTTTCAGGCACATTTCGCTTGGGACGTGTTGTGACTAAACCAGGATTAAACTTGAAACTAAACCTGGACTAGATTAGTACGGAACGAGGATGAGAACAGGACCAAACCAAGTGCACATCAGGGTTAAAATTGATTCAAATTGTGAACACACCCTAAATTTGTCTAGACTAAGACTAAATTGAGCCAAAACAGACACAGAAAAACAGTATTTAGTATTGTACGATAAATAATTCCTGTACATATTCCAATTTGAGGCTATGACTGTTGTTCTGTAACACGGTGGTTTAATCCCACCATCTGCAGTGTTGAAGTTGTTGTTGAAAATGCAGTCTATGTCTGTCTCCCCCTCGCAACTTGAATGAAAGTCAGATGCAGTGCACTTGTTATTACATCGCAATATCCAAATTTCATATTGCCCTCAAAGCAAACAATGATATCATGAGTAATGTAAGCCGTGAGCCGTGAGAAGAGGCACTATTAAGTACAGTCTATATTGTAACAGTAAGATGTCTGAGTCTGAGTCTGTCTATGCTTGCTATATTATTATTGAATCCCTTTTACATACTTTAAAGATCAGCTCTTGTCAATGTCATCATTAATTTCACTTCATATCTACTGTATGTATGTCTTTGGAGACTGCTTTAGAAAAATGTTTGTGCCTGGCCTTTTGATCAATCCACATTAGTCATTCTTGTTGTCATTTCACCCCTAAAAAAGCAACTTATATACTATACTAAGCTTACCATACTGCAAAAACAAGTCTATTTTTATCCTTAACTACACAACCCACTCCTACTATGGCTGTACCACCCTGACAACCCTCTCCATAAGCAGTGATTCCAGGCCTCCCGGGTACCTGCTACCACTCGTGCTCCTCTTTGATTTAGTTCCAGTACAGAGCTCTCTCAGCTGCCTACACGGCTTGCCTCCATCTTTGGGCCAATTTATTTGCGGCTCTCCCATCGCCGTGGCTTTGTAAGGTGTGGTGAAGCAACTTATTGACGTGTTTTTCCATCTACTGACCGCCTTGTCTCTCTGCTCTCCCCCGCAGATCGGCCTTTGAACAGGACGTGGAGCATGGCAACACAGATGGCCTGGGAGACTGCCAAAGTAAGCCTTACAACCAACACTTCTTCTCCTCGCAGACTTCCAACACTAGTCCGCTTGCTGTCACCTTTTCTCCAGTGCCCCCCCGCTTGGTGCACCCTCACAATCTTCTCCTTTCATGAGTCGGGACCATCCATCTGGCCTCCACAGCCCATGTCTTGTGCCCCCGCTGCGTGTCTGGTCCCTTGGTCAATAGAGCGCAGTGTCCCTGGTGGGCAAAGAGTGGGCGCCTTCTTGCGAAAGTGTTGGGACGAGACAACACAAACATTAAGAAAGGACATAAGGGCTTTTTTGGGGGGAGGATCTGACTGTGCATTTTGGGAGCTTAGGCAAGTTTGAAGAAAGTCTAAGAAAACGGTTTGGTTTTGTTGAAGTGAATGGCGCAGATGGGGCTATTCTCAACTGCGAAGAAGACATACGAGATGAGCTTTCCAACTCATCTGCAGTAGTAGCGGTGTTGCCAAGTGGTGTTTCTGCCAAGTGCCCAGATGTCTTCAAGCAAATATATTGAGAAAAATACATCAAATTATCACTTGTAAAATGTGCTAAAACATTAAGACACACAATGTTAATAGATGTCTGCTTAGTCTAATCATTATGCAAGTAAATGACAAAAGCAAGTATGGAAAATGCTGCTTTTCCTAAACTGCACTGCTCACTGAAATTTTTGTCTGGTGCTTGTCGTGCTTGTTTTTGCTTTGCCTGGAATATTCCGCAGTATCGCATTAATCTTTTATAGCGTTTGTGTCTATTGCATTCTTAGCATGAGTGAGGACACCGCTCCATAGATCTAACCTGCAACCTGGCCTGAAAGCATTACTTGCTTGTCTCCATGGAAATAGATTAGTTTAAAGGCACTGGACCTGGTTTTTACTCTCTTAAAAAGTGAATTCTAAAGTCTTAACAGCAGTCCACATGTATCACTTACTTACTTAATGCATTTTGAGTTTATAAGTGCTCATCACAGTCACGGTAAAGCTAACAAACATTAGCATGCCAACAGAGCACTTCCTCCTTCACGGAGAATAAAACATTCTGTAGTTAGAGGCAGAGAAAGCGTTGTGGTCTCATTTGAACCTAAATATATGCATTTAAAATAAATCTGTCATGGGGCTAAACAGATTTACATGAAAATAGTATAAAATCAGTTACAGCCCCTGTCAATGTGGAACTTTCCAGGAAGACAAGCAGGTACTCTATCAGAAAAAGCTTTAAAATACATTTCAACTTTGTCTGAACACTCTTCAAATGTGTGATGATATCTCTCACCTCAGCTTGGTTCACAAACATTACAAATTATAATCATAATTATTACTTCATGCCTTTGTGCAGTGATGGAAAGCCACAGCACTGCCCTTTCATTAGTGGTAGAGCTATATAGATCACCTCTGTAAATTAGAGAATCGAGCTGAATGTCGATGTTGAATTACTTTAAAAGTCTGGAAAACAGTATGAACTCTTTACTGGCCCCAATAACAGTCCGCTCTCATTTCCTGTCTCCTCTCTTATAGACACCTTCGTGGCGCTGAACGGTGAGTACCCTGCATGCACTCTCTGGAGCCAATCATATAAAATACTGCAGGGATCTATTTTATATCCCTCTAGTCTTTAACTCAGCCACACCCCCGCATCTCCTCCATCAATCACACGCTCTCCAGGAGATGAGAACGCCGCCCACATTTCAAATTCATTAGCGACGCAGGGTTTTAACTAAATGTCTTTCTTTTTCATAGACAATCCTTCCAGTTATGAAGGTAATCAAAGTATTTATTTAACATCCCCTTAGTAGAAAACTCTGTCTTCTTTCTGTCTCCGTGATGCAGCTTTGTCCCTTCCCCCTGTGTTCCCCGTGTGATAGCATCGATTAGCCCATGACCTTTCCAACGATAATTGGATGGATCTGGTTGCTGGTGGTTTAAAGGTTTCGTTGGTGGAGAATTGTCTCAGCACGCGAGCGCATTCAAGCAAATGAGTGTCAGTAGAGGAGGAGGGATCACACTTATCTGATTTAACACTAAATATTGAGTTACGTGATCCTTTCTTGTTGCTTTAAGGTAGATCGTGAAGATCGTGCAAGACGTGACACAAAGGGGCATTACAAAAAGTCTATTCACAACAACTGTGTTATTACTATTATTTTATTAGAAGTGATTACAAAACAGAAGCAGGAAGCTCGCCAGGGAGAAAACAAGTGGTAACACAATTTCAAATAACTTGAACCTTATTTTTCCCAGGAGGTTTTATTAAACAGAAGAGCGTTCAGTTGGGAGAATTTCCAGAACGGCATTTTTCTGCCAAGATACTGGTCTGATCTAGCAGCGCTTCTTGTCAAAAACGAGTCGTTAATTATTTTAAATTTATGTTGAAATATCAGCATATTGGCGTTTACACTCAACAGATTCACCAATATGCTTCACTTCTAGTCATTGACGCCAACATAATATATATTTTAAGGATAATCCATCAACTACTAATATTTTGAGTTACAAAATAGAGACATAAACATGCAATGGTTATTCTTTTTTTAAATTGTTGGGATTATAATGTGACTTTAAAGATTATTGAGTAACCAAATGATATTGACATCTCCATTGACTTGCACTAAAGTATAGCTAAAAAATCATATAAAACCGCTTGACTTCTCGAATCACGACAATGGCACAATCACACTTTGCTGACTGATTGGTGCAGTTTTCTCTCTGTTCTTTTTAAGAATAACCCTCGGATGTGATTTACCCACTGCGATGCCTCATTCGCACCTCAGCTCGCTTCCACTCGCTTCTGCCTAATTAGTGTTAGAACCTAGTGAGCGTCTCTCCGCCACAGAACATCTTTGCAGCCAGATCAAACCAGTCGCATGCATATGGAACCACCTGACATTAGATATTTTGAAGTAGAAAGCCCCAGCCTCCCCCTGTCTCTCTCCAAGCCCCCTGTGGCTGTACCACCATGTACCCTATATACCCCATATACCCCATACTAAGCTCCCCTCGTCCCTCGTGGAGATCCAGGGTCAGAGGAACTGCAGCTGTGATGTTGTGAAAATGTCCAAAAAGTACTCCAAAATGCTTATTAGCACATTAACAACAGTTTATTGTTAATAGGGGGATAAACAACTTGCACAGAACAAGTATGAAACAGTTCAACTTGATGTAGTTGTTTCCAAGTTCTTTTTCAATGTTGCTTTAGTTAATCTGTTTTCTAATATTGTCTTTTAGAGCTACAACAATTTAGCGACTAACCTAATATATATGTTGGATAATTGCCATCGTTATCTGGACTTTACAGACTCTAAAACGCACACGACACAATAGTGACATTATTCAATTAAAACATCAACAATGATTTTCATAAATATTATTTATTTAGAAGTCTTCAGTCACCATTATTCAATCTTTATGTGGTTAAGTATGTATTTTGCAGCCATTGTCTCTTTATTTTTGTTGTTGATGCAGCTCTACGTGAAGAAAGTTGGAAATTGTTCAAGTAAATTTAAGTTGAGGCAAAAGTTATGGCCTCCCGTCTTCTTCCCTATAATTTATCAAGCTTTTCGCTGACACTGGATAAGCCACATTTATGCAACCTCTTTTAAATGCGACTTTAACTTAAATCATGATAAACATCTTTCACAAAGCGACGCTCCTGGACGCTGCCTCCTCAAAAGCCTCACTGAACCCGACCACACCATATCGCCGTGGACCCATTCCCCGTTCCATGGCGCCCACACTTGCATCCGAGCTTTGGTGTCTGTCCCTTTGGCTTCTTCCCGTGTGGAGATCCAGGGTCCAGCTTCCCCATAGCTCTGAATCTGCTCCCACACAGACGCGCTCATCGCAACAACACCCACTATCCCGCCGCCAGCCAGCGCCCCAGCCCCTCGGCCTATCTGCTGGTGGTAGATATGCGTTTGAAGATAAGCAAACGCCCCGTCTCTATTCTCCACTCCCCTACTCAGACTACTCTTTTAATCTGTGGAAAGAGAAGGATGTGCCTCCGTCTGCAATTTAGGGCCTTTTCCCCTCCCTCCCTCCATCCCCCCTGATCCGCGTAGAGGCTCGGAGGCGCTCTCTATGTGTGTCATCTGCCTGGATTGCACTTCCCCTGGCGGTGGGGGAATGAATTATAAAATAGGCCTGTCACACTAATCTCTCAGCCCTGGGCCAATAGTTAAATAAATCATTTTAATGATTGCCACGCCACACGGAGGAGAGGGAGGAGCTGGCTGGTGCGGGCCGTGCTTGTGTGTTGCGCAGAAGACTCCCAGCAGTATCTCGGTTTTGGCTGGTGAATACCACCGCCCCCTTTTTCTTCAAACGCATCTGCAAACACGCCGAACGCTGTCACTTCATCCGCCGAGAGAGGACTCAACTGGGAATCTGCAAAGACTGTTGATAAAAGCCTTGCAAGTCTTCTTAGAGATCCCTCGTCTTAAATATGAGGCTTAAATACATTAGACTGAATGCACATACAGCCTGTGCAAAGATTATGCAGGAGGGCTTGTGTGGGGGGGTAATGCTATTAGCATGGTTTGGAAATAAACAGTGACAAAAAGCAAAACATCTGACTTAGAAATAGAAATGAAAGTGGGAGACAGTGGAGGCTTCATTGAATGTGGGAGATCCGGGCACATTTTTATTCAAACTTTGTGATCCATACGGAACTAACTGCACGAGGTAGTAGCAAAAGTTTGTTGGACAGGCTTTACTCCACATAGGCATTACTTGTTACCACTTTCCTTCTACAATACGGCCTGTTCGCAAAGCTCATTTAAAGGAGACCTATTATGCAAAATCAGCCTTAATAATGAGCATTTAACCATGTTATAGGCAGCAAGGTTTCCTCATCATTAGTGTGTTCTAAGTTGAATTTTGATTGATTAATGCATGTTTAGGTAACCCTGCATTGTCCTGCTTAGGCTCAAGTGCTCAGAAAATTCCTGTTTTCACCTACCACCTGTCCTCACCCACGTCCCTGTACATAACTGTGATTATTACTTGAAAAATGAAAACGCAGCGTTACACGTAGGGTTCAGAAATGTCAGGTAGTCACTTAAAAAGAGGCGGGGCTTATCTGTTATGCAGTTTTAATCAAAGGCAATGGACCTGTTTCTATTATTAAGCCATTTTAGATCAATGCTGCAGTTTTAAAACACAATGTCAAATGTTGATCTACTTATGTTATAGTTTTTTTTTTCAATTCTGAAAAAAACATAATATGCCTTCAACCCTAATACCGTACTTGACAGGTGTTTCTAAATATTTCTGTGTCTTGGTGGGAGAGTGGGACACTGTGTAGTAAATATTAATCATAGTTTTACAGCTGTCCAGTGTCAGTTTGTGAAGAGAGTTCTAAAAAAGGGACAATTTATGCACAAGGGACACATTTTTAACAGTATAAAATTCAACAATAAAAAAAAAAAAGGTTTTGTCTTTGTGTTTGTCAAATGAAAACTATTATGTAAATGTGTTTACAGTGTGATTGCTAAAGGTTATCCATGTCACATCCGCTGCCTATGTGCAACCGGAGAGTAAACTCATACATCACAAAAATGGTAGATAAAAAAGTAGATAAAACTAGGGGTGACTCCATTGTATTGTCTTAATACATAATGTTTTACTTTTTTACTGAAATTAATAATCCAACTGGTCACTTGCATTTGCTCCTCCCGTACCTAATTCACCTGGTAGTGATCATAACGTCACGGCCATTTTCAAACTTCAAAACACGTCCAAAGCCAGATAGATATTAAAAATTAGTTTCCTCGCAGTTTCATCACCTTAGTAACCGCCGTCCCCTCTTCACATATTGGCCACCAGTTCGTTTAGCCATTATGAGATTTAATTACATCGCAAAAGGCAGAAAATTCATTAACTCTTAATAGCATCTCGCACATGATTGATCTTGCCGCGCTGCTGAGGGACAATATGGACACTTTTGGGATCTGACGGTTGATAAAGCAGTGCCGTATGAGCGATGATGAGAATGGGAGAAATTAAGAAAAGCAGCTCGCGATAAGCAGGAGGAGAAGAAGGTGCCACAGTGGATCGAGAGACAGCTTGAATGATTGGTTCTGTAATAATCAGATTTTTCGGAGAAGAATTACTTTTTGTTGAAGAAAAGTGAATAACAAATGGAAGCAAAAGAATTGAGATTCAGACGCAAATAGCCTGAGCAGACATAGTCATTTATTCAGTACGAGAGGTAGAACTTTACATAACTTACAATCTCTTTAGTGTGAATAACGCCATTGGACCTCCGATGGTTTCTGGAGAACTGGTTTGGAGAATCTGCATCTCCAGTCAGAAAAGAACTGCTCTGATTCCCCCAACCACAACATTCTCTTTTTGCTCGCATCTAACTCCACTTGAAATCAAACAACTCTCAGCATGTGTCTTTATTTGTGATGATAAATCCAAATATACTGTAAGTGCCTCCTTCTTTGACCAAAAGTTGTCCGTTTTGTCCTTTTATATGATTCCATGTGCTCACGTCGCGTTCAGGACTATAGTTTATTGATAATTACACAAGCTGATGAACATTGACACTGTAACAAGACCAGAGCTGTAACCTGACTTGGCAGTGTCAACTACTGGTCTCCATGGAGATAGATGTAGACAAGCAGGATGCAGACTCTCGGAAAAGTCGCATAGTACTGCTTTAAGTTACTGTGCAAACATGTCCGTGGACTAAAACAGTTTGAAAATATATATTTCTTCATAATTTGGACTGACCTTTAATGATTGGTGTGAAATAACACATTTCTTTGCCTGCAGACTCACTGTATGAAACTGCATTTAATACGATATTATTGAGGTAGAACATAATAAAAGGAGCTCAAAAGTTATATAAATGTAAAAATCCTATATATCTCTGGTTGACACTATGCGACACCTTTCACTGCCATAACACGGGTCAGCGAGCTTGCGTGATGTATCTTACACTTTGAGATCAGAATTGAAACTTGCTGCTGTAGAAAAGTTAGTGACAGGAGAATAGAACTAAAAAAGAAAGAATAAAGTGAAGCGTCTTGTCCTTCATATCAAAGGTAGACTCCCTGCTGTGATGGTGAAGGAACGCTGTGACAGGCCCTGAGGAGATTTGACACATCAGTTTGAAGAAGAGAGGGACAGAGCGAGCGCGGAAGAGAAGGGAGGAAGGACGCAGCCATCTTAGGAAATATGTAAAGGCAAACTCATCTGCCAATGACTTGCCTTGGGTCAGTTGGGAAACAGATGGTGAATCACAGCGTCCGGCAGCTGGTTCTGTGTGTCACCCACATCAGGTTTTTGTTTGACTTTTGACGAGAACAAGACAATTCTGGTGTGAGCTGACCGTGGTGCTGAAGTGTTGACAGCCATCCGAGATTTAGACACATATTTGTAGTATCGTAGGGAAAGCCGCTCTTCCTTTGTAGATAGGGGGACAGTGGTGTACTATGTTTCGCCCCCCAATCAGAGAGTCACTGGTTCAAATGTTAAATCACTTCGCGCTTGGTTTGTCATTGTGAGTTCAGTTTACCTTTATAATCTGGGAATGACTGTAATATGGCTGTTATTTACTGCAATAGTGGTATTTTTGCATTCATTTGATATTATTTTGACACAACAATTTCAGATGTATTGAAACTTAAATGTCCAAGCCTCAATTTACTGGTCAGATTCTGCCAAAACAAAAGCTTAACATTGACAAAACCAAGATCAACTCAAGTTTAGGAAAACAATAAATACAATATAACAATACAACCTTTTCATTTAAAAATACCAATTTGTATTACTGAAAAGTACATTTCTGTCAGTTGGAGAACCTTTCTTTTATTACAGTGTATTTAGTTTGTTGCTATATTGATTATTGCGCCATCATTATTATTGTGACATCAATACTTTTGTGAGTCTCATCAATGAAAAGTTCAATTCAGTTGGATCAATTAAGTGTCTACTAACTCAATTATAAATAATCTTAAATCAATAATAAATGGCATGCTTGAATTGCTGTTAGGTTTGGCATTTTGAACCAATTGTATTTAATTATATTTAGCGCATTGCGTGTGGATTCAACTTAAATATGTACTTTCCCTTTGCCCCGTTCTCTGTCTTTCTCTGCCTCCTTTAACGTGTGCTGTGTCCTTCAGGCCACCATCACCAGCACCATCACTTCTCAATGTCCATGCCCACCTCGGCCCTTCCCGAGGCTGCCGAGGGGCCCCTGGGGCGGGGCCGCATGGTGGAGAGGAAGGACCCCCCCACCCTGAGCACAGACAAAGTAGAGGAGCCGTACTTGGCCGTACCCTCTCAGACGCAGCCCGAAGCCAATGGTAAGCCTTGGAACGCCACAGTCACAGTACTGGTTCAGTCCCGGTGTCACCTGTGGCAGCCGGGGGGCTGGGCGGGGGGGGGGGGGGGGTTGTAATGGAGATTTACGACTGCCTGACTGCTTCCAGCCAACGAGGTGCGCACATGCTTCATCGCTCTCTCTCCAGGGGACAAACTGTCTTGCGGTGAGCTCGTAAACCCCCTACAGTGGAGTGTGTAAATACTGTAATGTGTGTAATAGTATGGAAATAGAGCTGACCCTTTCCAAAATCAAAATGACCACGGTTCACGTACTTGTATTTATCATATGTGTATTTAAAACAAACTCTAGGAGGCATCGCTTCTTGCAACAAATACATCCAAAATGTTCAACTAGGATACAGCCTATAAGCAGAAAGTATAGTACAGAAATAAGATAGTATTGCACACATGGCATGTTTGCATGGACGCTCTACAAGTGACTCCATGTTGTCACTTTATCTCCTGGACTTTATAATTCTCTGGAGTTGCTCTTTTATAGTCGCATGTCCCAGTTGAGATGTCATAAATGTTGAAATGACATGACACATGTGCAGCACACACTTTGGCATTAAAACATGCAGTGATTGTAGTGCTTTTAACACTTGTCCATCGAAGCATGTCAAACTGTTGTCCAGATTTGTTAGTTAATGACAACTAACATGATACAGATGAGACAAATGAGTCTAGCTTACAAGTCCACAAAGACGACTGCTTCTTGCACAGAGAACTGCCACTGGAACAGCACATGACATTATTAAAAGATTTCTAGGAGGTTTCAACTCGTGACCAACCCCTTCACACACTTCATTGTCTTGCATCATCTTGCTTGAACTATTAAAGTACGTCTGAACACAGGCAGACAATCTGGGCGCACACATTGGACATTAGGCTCCATCTGTGTGAGAGCATAAATAGACCTGAACACAGCCATGTACCCACACACACATGCACACAAAGTGAGAGAGGATTTATTATCCCTGGGCCGTAGCGTCCCACAGGAGATGTAATATCCAGCCCATTACGCTCTGAAAAGGAGGATGGCTGCGTATTTATTTCCCGAAGAAGGCTGCTCTATCATGCCCCGCGACACGGTGACATGACATTGAACGCCCTTTTCTCCTCCCGTGTTAACAACCCACCTAATGCCACGGCGCGCCAAGGACTCCGCTATGGACAAATGAAAAGCATAGGAGCGCGCCAGAGGGGAAGTGTCGAGCGTAGGTATGGGGAGAGGAAGGTCAACGGGGGGGGCGCACTTCCATGTTGTGTCCCGCAATAAAAGTAATAGCCCTATAACCAATCCTATTAAAACAACATGCCACCGCCACAATATGGAGTTTTAAGAGGCCTGTCACCGCGGCCTTGAGGAGGTATCGATTATTAATAAGAGTGATTCATCATAAGCCTGGCTCAAACAGGACGTGGATGTAAATAAAAGTGAAAGATAGAGGGCAGCTAATGAGTCAAGGGAACAGTTACCCCGCTCAAATATTCACTCTGTTATCAGGTTAATAAATAATAATGTCAGTGTAATGTATTGGAGTTAACAGGCACATTATGCCATTTTTTTTAGATAATGTACAAAAGTGGATCTTCCGTTTGTTCTTTGTAAACCACAATATTGAGCAAAAACGACAGCATTAGAAACTGTTCCATTAACTTCCGGTTCGACACTGATAAGCCCCGCCTCTTCATAGTGACATTTAACCGCAACAAACGGAAGATTGTCTCCGTGACATTTAAAAACCCTACATGTGTCACTTGGAGCCTTTCAAGTAATTGCAACTAAGTACAGGGATGTGGGCGGGGATAGGGGGTAGGTGAGCCCTCATTTTCAGGACAATACAGGATTACTCAAACATGCAGGAATCGACTTTGAGGAAACGAATGAAGAGGAAACATCGTAGTAACAAGGATAAACACTCATTAAAGTTGATTAAGCAGAACATGTCTTCTTTAAACTCAAATCAATCATGAATAAAAAAACTCATTTCCAAGAAGTGGGACATGACTGAAAAAAGTACAATTCCAATGGCCGTCTTATTTTGTTGTTTTCATATGTTATTTAAAATTCTTAGCCAAAGAACTTGCTCCGGGCAAAATAATCCAGTCTAATTATTTCCCTGCAAACAATAAACTGCTGGCGTAAATCTAAAATTATCCTTCTGTTTTTCACAAAATTGAAATTCCTGGTTTATTTTCAACATGCCGCGCGTTGGAATCAAAAAGTGCTTTTTAAAAACACCCCTGTGATTATACCCGATAACAAACCACAGCAATCTTTCTGTATCTAGAGCAGAATGACAGCTCGGCGTGGAAAGAGTGAGCTGGAAGCAGTGAGGCAGCAGTAGGTGGATCTCAGGCACAATGGTGGTAGACTGGACAGCATGCGCACAGCCACATCACAACACGCTGTCATTTCTCTTGCTATTACCTGAGCAACGCTTCATTTCACCAGAAAAGAATCCAAAATGTCTGTACCATTTGCTCGAAATTTGCTCAGGTAATTCCAACGCTTCAATTTCCGATCTCGCTATGATTATCATGATTTGATTTTTTTTCTCGTGTTTGCAGTTTTCCTTTGCAGCGCTGTTGGTTGTTTTGATTTCTGTTTTTCGTTCTCGTGAGCTGCTTTGGGGATATTTTGCATGGCTTGGGCTGGGAAGTCTTATTTTGCGATTGATATGATTTTCTTGCTGTGATTGCTTTGATGGTATTAAGCACCATTTTGCCTCCTCCTTGCAGCTTCTTGATGCTTCTCGGCATGGCTAATCGTGCACCGCAACTCAAGCAGCGCTCCATTTCTCGCTCCTCCATGCCTTCTCTGTCTTCCTCTGTCTTCACTTTGTTTGTTTGTTTGTTTGTTTCTTTGTTTCTTTGTTTGTTTATTTAGAGTGTCAACTGTACTGTGAAAACTTTTGCCAAGTGCAGGATTGTCAGATTGCAAACTAAGCCTTAACGTAAAGCTGACAAACCCCATGAAACCCATTCTACCTACTTTTTTACACAATATAATGTCATTTTCAACACAAAATAATAGTAGTTTGTGTGATATTACCGTGTGATCTTATACTGCTGTAGTTCTAATAAAGATTGAGATTTTTTCTAAAGCTATTAAAGTCTGATCCTGGACTAGGGGGCGGATAATGTTGACAAAAATACTTATCTCTTGTGTTTTTGGAGTATCCTGATAAAGATAAGATAAGATAACATAAGATATTCCTTTACTGTCCACACATGGGGAAATGTCATTGTTGCAACGCAGGTAGATACAGAGGAAAAGGACAGATAACTTATAGGAAGTTTAAAAAACACTCTTAATAGAAGAACTCTTATAAACAAACTCTTATAAACAAAAAAACTCTTATAGACAGAACCTCTAATTTCTTAATAAGGAATGGAGGGGAAAATATAGATAAAATAAAAACAGCTAGCGTAAGACAAGATAATACTAATAATGATATTATGGCAATCCAACTTAATGTGTATTAGTACGTGTTAGTCAAGGTTTAATTATCAGCCAAATGTCTCTAAATTGAAACATAAAAGTGCAGAAATATCACCTAAAGTTTACACTATAACTTTTTATTTTGTCATTTTGATTTGAATCAACTCTTTCTGTACATTTTTTTTAAAGAATAAATGATATACTCAATATTCAAATGTTGCATATTTTCAAAACAACATTGTCCTAGAATCTGGATATCAATACTTTTGACAACACTACTATGACAATCAATGTTCCAACTTAAGCAAAACTTTCATGAAAAAGTGTGTTGCAAGTGGAATTTATGAGAAACTGCCAATTCCAAACTAATTTTCATTTGAAGAGTGATTCTTATCAAGCTAATGACCAAATCACCACGTTGCAAATATGTATCAGACCCTCTTAGTAATTGCTAATGCTGCTAAGTGATGAGAGTTCACACGTGGGTGATATTTAGCACCGGACGAGTCATTATGGGCATTCCAGAGGGGCTGTGGCAGTTGCCAGGCCTCTGGTGTTTCACAGTACAGTTGAGCTCACTGTGTTTGTGTTTGTGCATCTCATCCCAAAGGTGTGATATATCAAGAGCTGCTCAATGTAAAGGGAATATGTGCTTTATTTTAATGACTAAGTTAAATACACCTAGTTATATTGACATAAATGAATATCTCAATATTTTGTCATATTATATTATATTATTATTATATTATGTCAATCCAACAACTACAATAACAATCAAACTGCATTTTTGATTGTACAGCACTTTGGAAACTGTTTCTCGTAATGAAATGTGTTATATGAATAAAGTGGATTAGAGTGCAGAAACGTGTTAAAACATGACTTTAAAAGTATTTGTTGAGGTTTAATCATCAGACAAATGTGAAATGCCTCTAAAATTAAACACAAAAGGGCTGAAATATCACGCAACATACATTTTAAAAAATGTTTTATCTTTAATCCACATTTACATTTTTGTAGCATTTTTCACATAAACAAAATACTCAAAATTCAGATGTTCACGATATTCTAAAATGTTCCTTTATGCTGACAAATATTGAGATTAGCTATATTTTTTACCCAATGTTACCCATGTTACTCAAGTAATGGGAAATGTTCATAGTAATAGTAAACAGAAAAACAGAAAATTCAATTGACTCCCGAAGTGAATAGGTCTAAAACGTATTAAAGATGCCTCATGCGTCCCATCTTTATATCAATACATAAATGAGAGTGGACAATGGTACATCACACTCTTTGGGATGAGAGCTGCTTGTTTTTTCCTGGTTTGCGTTCTTATATTTGTCTTCTCTCTCTCTTCCCTCTCTCAATATACACCACTCCCATTGTTCCACTTTGCTTCCCAAAAACACCTCGCCGTCCTCTCTGCTGCCATTGTGGTCCGCCTCCCCCCAACAGGACTGAGACGGCATGTTCCAAGGCTATACCTAACCCAGTGCAAATTATTCCCGAAATCCAATTTACAAAGCCCCCCCCCCCCCCCCCCCCCCTCCACACATCCATCTTTTTTTATCTCCAGCCCCTCCTCCACCCTGTTCTCTCTCATCATATCTTTCTATTTTCCACAGCATCACCATAGCAGGCTGTCTCCTCTCCGACCGGACCTATATCTCTTCCTCCTGTCTCTAAGAATGAATCCTAAGTCTGTTTTTTTTTTTCTTTCTTCCCTCTCTGTGGCTCCCTAAACCCTATGCCCCCTTCTCGCACACATACAGTATCCCCCCCACGCCTCTCTACCCCGTTCTCCCCTCGCTCCGACCTGTAGCCATCCCGATGTTGCTCCAATTTATGGGTTCATTACAGCATCGTTCCAACAGGAGAGAGGGGGGAAAACGAAGGGGCGAAGGTGCAGGGAAAGAATGATAGAGGCTAGACATGGGGAGATGGGAGGGGACGACGCAGAATGGTGCTGTGAAGTGTATACAAAAAGGTGTAATGGAGTGGAGGATTTACAGAGAGAAATGAGGGGGAAAGATGGACCGTTGCGATCAGAAGTCAAACATTTAAGCGGCTGGATTTAGCAAAAAATGTTAACAATGTTATGTGTAAAATGAAGCAGGAGTTTTGAGCTGATTGGAAATAAAATGGACATGAGGAACCTATCAAAACACGGGAATGAGCGTGTACAAGCAATCCGGATTCACAGACAGAACAAATGCGTGGAGAATGCGAGGTATTTGAAGTAAAAAAAAAAGGTGAACACCATTTTGCCTAAACAATTCTGGTTATTCGAGGATCCAAGAGGTTCGATCCGAGTGTGGTTTGTTTGCGACAAAAAAGCCTTTACAGAAATGTGCGTTCAGAAGAGGAGCGCTCGGCTGTAGAGTGTGGGTGGGGCCCCTGTTTACCCAGAGGACAAGCGGTGAAAAGTGCAACCAACTAGTTTCTTTTGACTGTTATTTAGCTTTGAGTCGTTAGCCGCCGTGGTGATATGTCATCATCTTTGCAGCACACGGACACGCCCCCCTTTAGGGCTAATGCAAAACACAGAAACACCGCAGACTTTACTGACATATAAACACCCATAGATCACCCAGATATGCACAGATGTTGTCTTTTATCTCTACTATTGTCTATAATCTTACATATTGTGACATCCAAAGTTGTAAAAATGTCGCATTTTCACGTATCGGGATTATACTGTGGCAATTATCAATTAACTTCAACCCTAGCGCTCTCATAAAATACCCGTCTTCGTCCCCTGTACAAGGCTAAAGTGGGGTCATAAGGTCAGGGGGTAAATATACATAAAGCCTGTGTTGTGTGCGTTCCATGGACTGTAGAAAGCAGGGCTAAATCCAGCACTTTGTATAGAAAAGCAGCCATCTTTGCCCCGGAGAGCGTGTAACAGCCTGTACCTTTGTTTAGTCTACGGCCGCGGCCCTTTGTCCGCAGACGGGCGCTTTCAGAGAGCTCATGTCCGCCTCGTGCGCAGGGTGTGAAGTGCTTTAAGATGGCTTTTGTGCTACATTTGGGTTAGATAAACATAGATAATAGGAATCAGAAGCAACCCCGCGACCTCGTAACGTGCTGACAGTGTACAGACCTTTTCACAGACGAGATGTTGATATTGAGGTGGTGATATCTTATGCTTTCAACCAAGCAGTTTTCTAAAGTTTTGGGGTTTGGCCCGGGATAAAAGCTATGTTGGTGCTTCCTTCACGTGATATATATATTCTAGAATCCTTTACATTTCGCACAGACTTGAGACGACACCAAAGAGCGTCCCATTGGCCTTTACATTGGCCCAGGTCAGAATTCTATAAACTGTCAGTATGTAGATTTGTTTTGAGCTGGTTTATGGTTTATATCTCTGTAATTACTAGGTCATCTATTCATAAATTTAACATCTTCTCTTCGTCATAAATAAACAAAATAAAAAAAAAAAAAACTCAATAGCTTCAGAAAGTGGCGCCATACATTATTCATCTCCAAGGACGTGATTGTTGTCTGTTGAAAAGGAAAAAGACAATTCGTACACAAAGTCATTTAAAGTGCTTTACGGAACAGGAAAATGTACATTAAAATCACACTAATAACAAGATAAATATTCCGATTAAAAACAAGAATAAAGTTCATCAATATAGATTATAAATTTAGATATTTACTTCAAAAAAGTAAATCTAACATCATCAAACGCCAGTTGAAAGCCTCAGTTTAAACGCATGCTAGGCTTAATAATGCTTACAAAACACAAACCGATCTTCAAACTAAATTATCGATGGAGCCATTTTGCGGTTGTTAATGAGAAGCTGGATTGCTCCGCTGGTGTCGTCTGACTGCAAACTCTCTGACAGCTGCTTAGCAAATCTATTTGCAGCGTCAGGCAGCAGTGTGACACCTGTGTGCGAGGTGCAGCCCGAGCGATGGAGGCGGGAGCGTGACCCCATTGGCTCCCGGAACAGTGCATTCCGTAAACCTGATCGTCGCGCCGCTGCTCACCCATCGTGGTTAAGGGCGACAGGCTGTCAATCATCCCCGTGACCTAGAGTTATGGAATATCTGCCAAATGTGTCCAACGCCGTCAGGGGGAAAGAGCGGCGTTGCTTGTTTACGGGGGCGTTTTCTGGAATAACTTTTAAGTGTTTCGGTTTAGTGCAGAGGAAGAGTTGGAGGTAATGAACGGGATTTTACGAATTCACGTAGTTTGAAGAATGTAGAATATGTAGCTTATTTTCTCTGCAAGTATGTCATGTTGTTTTGATATGTAACACCTCCAAATACTACAGTTTTCAAGCTAATGAGTTTGGCTTAGCAATTATTATTATATTCTATTTTTTAGTTGTTTATCTTTTCTACAAACTGGCTTGAAATGTTGATGACGTTGTGAACATTCCGCAGGAGGCTGTAGAAGAAACTACTTTGTTTGATTCACAGCAAATGATTTGAAGACAAAATAGTTCCTGTGATTTGCAGTTGGTTCAATAAATAATATTTTTTTACATAAGGACCGGGCTTGCCTCTCCACAGATCTGACTTGTCACATCTTGTTGGTGTGACTCGCTTTTTTCCATGGTGATATATCAGTTTATTGTGCCATACTGTGAAATATTCTATACAATATACAATAACAGCTCCATGGAGACCAGCAGGTGGCAGACCATGGTGGAAAAGTTACATAGTGCAACTTTACACACACACATATATATATATATATATATATATATATATATATATATATATATATACATATACATATACATATATATATATATACATATACATATACATATACATATACATATATATATAATGTGTACACAAGTGTTTACTCATGTCTGTGCGTGAATACACAGACACACACAGAGACACACGCACCCACACACACACACACACACGCACCCACACACACACACACACACACACACACACACACACACAGAGAGACACACGCACCCACACACACACACACACACAGAGACACATGCACCCACACACACACACACACGCACCCACACACACACACACAGAGAGACACACGCACCCACACACACACACACACACAGAGACACATGCACCCACACACACACACACACGCACCCACACACACACACACACACAGAGACACATGCACCCACACACACACACACACACGCACCCACACACACACACAGAGAGAGACACACGCACCCACACACACACACACACACACACGCACCCACACACACACACACGCACCCACACACACACACACACAGAGACACACCCACACACACAGAGACACACCCACACACACACACACACACACAGAGACACACACACACACACACACACACAGAGACACACGCACCTTTCAGTAAGTATCCAAAAGTGCATTATGCAGGATTTACTGTGTAAACGTGCCGCACTTGAAGTTTATCTGAGCCACTCCAGATTTCTGTAACGTTGGCATCTCATTTAGAATCACAATGGAGCTGCTGCTGGATGTTTTCCCGCTGTTATGCACCTCCCTGGATGACGTCAGGCCATAAGCCGTTATTTCCTCCATGATTACAGCCTATTGTTCCCACAGGCGTCTTTTGTTTTATAAATAATTTTGAAGATTACTTTTCCATTTTTGGGCTTTGTTTATGTTGTCATTCTTCTTCTGTTTGTACCGTCACAATATCAGATTCTAGTCTTGTATATCACAATTTTAGCTTATTCATGTTTATTGCCAAGACAACAATAATATTCATAATTCACTTACATTTACACTTAATACTTTAATAGATCCGCCTGAATAATCATGATTATTTAGTATCTTATTCATCTTGACATCACTAGTTGGCTGTGTATGATTTTGTCCCAGTGGATTCTCAGTGCCTGGACTCCACAGATCACAGTGTTCCTTGTACTTTTAACACTAACCCTTTATTTGACTTTGAAGCGAACATAAATGATCCCAATGTCCGTGGCTTGGCAGCTGGTGTTAGATAGAGCCCCGTGTCCTTGTGTGAATGAAGCACAAACGTACACAGCACTACAGTCATGCCCCGCGTCAAAGATGACTCTCTCACATGGGATGAAGTGACTCAGAGTTCTTACTAACAGAGCAGATGATTTAAGTTATTATGGAAATCCATGTTGACTCAAATGTCAAAGAACTCAATCAAATTATTTTCTGTGGAATTAATGGGGCAAAGTGTGGAAATGTAAAGTTGGATGAACTAAAAGGCTGGTTAGAAATATGAATGTTTTTTATTCTTTATTTAAAGGAGACATATTATGCATTATCTCTTTTTTAGAGCCTTCAAATGGTTTTCCCTTCTTATTTATCCTCTGTACTCGCGTGTTTGAGTCATCTTTATTCTTCCGCCATTGCTCCAGAAATGTACATACAGTATGTTCTCTTTTTCTGCTTAAACAATGAAACATGTACCATGAACTGTAGCTATCGATTACACCGTTTTAGCTGCTTGTTTTAAATCAATATTATGATATAAAATAATGACCCACAGGTGTCATTGTACATTATAACTTAGACATAAACTTAGACATAGACAAAAGCATGATGTGTCAGGCTGGTCAGTAGAGGTCAAAATATCAATAACAATCAAAAACCGTCAAGTGAAAAGAAAATGACTAAATCATATATTTGAAGGGAAATTGTTCTAGACCAATTTTAATCACATTAAACTAAATCTCGGAAATTTTATCCATTCACCAGTTTAGTGTCCAAATATAACAATTACAGGCCCAAAACTGAATAAAGCGTATTTGTCTGCTTAGAAATAACAGCATGAATGTTGTGTTTTTTGGACAGGAATGAGACATCTGTATTATGTTATTGCTCAACATACATATTATATATAAACACAAGGATATATTTTGATGGTAAATACTTACATATATGCCATACATTCTGCTATTTAAGGCTTCATAATGAAAGATGTTCCCAGGAGCTTTTAATTCGCACCAATTACCTCCGATTAAAAAAAGTCTGCTCAATATGCGACGAGCTGTTCAGGTTACTCTACGTCCATGTTAATACCAGAGGTGTAGTGTGATATAATTAGGAGTTTAATTACATCTTAACTGGCTCATCAACATGCGGTGCAGAAAGTCAGGACTGGCAACCCAATGCTTTTATCCCTGCATCAGCACGAGGGCCTCTCCAACACAAATATATACAAGAGCTAATGGGATAATGTCCTCACTAATGAATAAATGGCTTATAATGAATTGTTGCCATCCACCGAACAGGAGCGTCCTTTTATGGGGCGACAACTTCTGAGTAAACAAAATGATTAGCCATAGTGCAGATTTAGTGCTTCTGTTGTCATATACAGGAGTGAGAGGCTGGAAATGTGTAAATACTAAGGATAATACTTGATTCTAAAGGGTTTAGACAATAGACTGGCATTTTCAACACAAAATGACTTTCTTTATTGAACGTTTTGGTTGTTCTGCTGATGAAGCTCAAGATTTAACTGTTCACTGGTCAAATTGTGTTCTGTTAATGTCATTTTTTTGTAATCTTTTCGATACAAGTTTTATTTTCAATGCTTTTGACAACTCTAGCAAGAATAAATTAAGATAATAATAAACATAATGCTTATTGCTAAAATAATATGTATGTACATACTGGTGTCCTGTTTATTATTATTATATTGTCATTTCCGGACTAAAAAAGGTTATCAATTCCTGAAAATGAATAAAAACAATCCTTTATTTGTGGATGTATTGTTGTTGTTGTTGTTGTTGTTGTTGTTGTTGTTGTTGTGGTGGTGGTGGTGGTGGTGGTGGTGGTGGTGGTGGTGTTGCTTTTAATGGCGGTTGGCAGCTAACTGCATTTACCACTACCTTCTCTAGTTATACGTCTTTTGTAGTTGTACGTCTTCTGTAGTTGTACGTCTTCAGTTGTACGTCTTCTGTAGTTGTACGTCTTCTGTAGTTGTACGTCTTCAGTTGTACGTCTTCTGTAGTTGTACGTCTTCTGTAGTTGTACGTCTTCTTTAGTTGTGCGTCTTCTGTAGTTGTACGTCTTCTGTAGTTGTACGTCTTCTTTAGTTGTGCGTCTTCTGTAGTTGTACGTCTTCTGTAGTTGTGCGTCTTCTGTAGTTGTACGTCTTCTGTAGTTGTACGTCTTCTGTAGTTGTACGTCTTCTTTAGTTGTACGTCTTCTGTAGTTGTACGTCTTCTGTAGTTGTACGTCTTCTTTAGTTGTGCGTCTTCTGTAGTTGTACGTCTTCTGTAGTTGTGCGTCTTCTGTAGTTGTACGTCTTCTGTAGTTGTACGTCTTCTGTAGTTGTACGTCTTCAGTTGTACGTCTTCTGTAGTTGTACGTCTTCTGTAGTTGTACGTCTTCTGTAGTTGTACGTCTTCTGTAGTTGTACGTCTTCTTTAGTTGTGCGTCTTCTGTAGTTGTACGTCTTCTGTAGTTGTACGTCTTCTGTAGTTGTACGTCTTCTGTAGTTGTGCGTCTTCTGTAGTTGTACGTCTTCTGTAGTTATACGTCTTCTGTAGTTGTACGTCTTCTGTAGTTGTACGTCTTCTTCAGTTGTACGTCTTCAGTTGTACGTCTTCTGTAGTTGTGCGTCTTCTGTAGTTGTACGTCTTCTGTAGTTGTACGTCTTCTGTAGTTGTACGTCTTCAGTTGTACATCTTCTGTAGTTGTACGTCTTCTGTAGTTGTACGTCTTCAGTTGTACGTCTTCTGTAGTTGTACGTCTTCTGTAGTTGTGCGTCTTCTGTAGTTGTACGTCTTCTGTAGTTGTACGTCTTCTGTAGTTGTGCGTCTTCTGTAGTTGTACGTCTTCTGTAGTTGTATGTCTTCAGTTGTACGTCTTCTGTAGTTGTGCGTCTTCTGTAGTTGTACGTCTTCAGTTGTACGTCTTCTGTAGTTGTACGTCTTCTTCAGTTGTACATCTTCTGTAGTTGTACGTCTTCTGTAGTTGTGCGTCTTCTGTAGTTGTACGTCTTCTGTAGTTGTGCGTCTTCTGTAGTTGTACGTCTTCTGTAGTTGTGCGTCTTCTGTAGTTGTACGTCTTCTGTAGTTGTACGTCTTCTGTAGTTGTGCGTCTTCTGTAGTTGTACGTCTTCTGTAGTTGTGCGTCTTCTGTAGTTGTACGTCTTCTGTAGTTGTGCGTCTTCTGTAGTTGTACGTCTTCTGTAGTTGTACGTCTTCTGTAGTTGTGCGTCTTCTGTAGTTGTGCGTCTTCTGTAGTTGTTTGTCTTCTGTAGTTGTGCGTCTTCTGTAGTTGTACGTCTTCTGTAGTTGTACGTCTTCTGTAGTTGTGCATCTTCTGTAGTTGTACGTCTTCTGTAGTTGTGCGTCTTCTGTAGTTGTACGTCTTCTGTAGTTGTACGTCTTCTGTAGTTGTACGTCTTCAAAGTATGTGTTTTACGCTATGCCATAAAAAAGAAAGAAAAAAGAGGAGAGAGAAAGAGAGAGACAAAAAGAGAGAGAGAGAAAAAGAAAGTGTTTGTGGTCAGGTCGTGGCGCTCGGTGTGACCTCAGTGAGGTTTAACGGCCTTTGAAGATTCACAAAGATCCTGTGGATTTAAGAGAGTGCGATTCAAAAGACTTCCACAGCTTCTTCCACTGTCCATGCTTTATTTCATTTTTTTCTCTCTTTCTCTTTTTTTCTCTCTCGGTAAAACACATACTTTGAAGACGTACAACTACAGTAGGTGGCGGTAAACGCACCTTTTCCATTAGAAGCAACACAACAACAACAAAAGACTTTGACCTTGTGTTCTGACAGAACACAGAGACAGACAAAAGTCCCAGTTCCAGTCGCAGCGCATTCGAATGTTTCTGATTTACAAGTGCTCTGTTAGGACAGTGAAGAATCTGCGTTAAGTGTTCAGAGTCTGAATGTTGAGGCCCGAGGCAGCGTGAAATTCAAATGATTTATTGGAGACAGTGGAGAGTTTTAGATGCATTCAGAAACAAAGCAGAGTCCGTGTTGGGATTTGTTTAGTCTGGAACATAAAGAAAGCAAGATTCTGAGGTTTAGCGAGACTTGGGGTTTCTAAAAGAGCAGTGCGTCAGCAGATTTTAAACTTTTGTTGCTCTAACTTATGTTATAATTGGGAGACATAGTTACCCAGGAGTATTACAGTTAGATTTGAGTAGAGATAACTTGTTTTGTACGGCAATAGCAAGTTAAATCTGATCTGAGAGGTTCAAAAAGTTCAAAAAGATAGAATTAAAGACATAGATCTATAAAAGTGCAGTGATTCGACTTGCTCCACGCTCACTTCCTCTCTCTTTGAAGCCTTGAAACCATTCCTTTCATAAAAGCGGTGTTGGAAGTTTCTGGCTCATTTCGAACCATGGCCTGGAGCCGCATTAAGTGCCCAGCGAAAGTGACAGAAAAAGTCAGAAAAGAATGAGAGAATGATTTGGAGGCACAGAGAGGAAGAAGCCATGCGGCGCAGGTTAAATAGGTTTTAACCCCTGCCCGCTCTCTCCTGACTGACCACAAAGGCCCGCGCCACAGTTCACCCTCTGGGCTTAAATGGATGACCTGTTTGGCTCCACCGCTCACCAACTTCCTTATTCACTCCCAAAATCCAATTCCATCGATTTAAGAATCTAACCTTTAGTGACAATGAATTGAGTGTGATGGAAATTGGCGGCACTTTGACTTGCTCTTTCAGTGAACAGGTACCACACAGGCAAAAGCACAAATGAGCTCAAACATGTTTACTCTTTTTTACATAACTGACTTTTAGAGAAGTTCAAGGCCCATGTGAAGTGGCATTCTGAGAAAAGAAATACCCACTTTGCTCAACTATGTCTTATACCCACTTTGCACAACGAGGATGTGATTGAGAGAGTGGTGCCCCCTGTTCCACTAGAACATTAGTAGTTTCACAAATCTGTACAAAATTAGTCTTGGTTTGGAGTACAATAGGTTTCAATATTATTCACCACGTAACTTTTCTGGTCTTCAACAAATTGCAACAAACAAATAAGTGTATTCCTACTGTGAGTATTTATGCCGTTCTGTGGAACATTCCAAGCCAAAAGAATCTCCATGGACGCTCCGTCAGAAAAGTTGCATTGTCTGTCTTTAAGTGGGAAATGGAGGTGACGCGTGGAATGAGATGTTTTAAGTGTCATTGAGGAAGAGAAAGAAAAGTATCCAGTGTTTTGGGATGAAACGGTCTGAAAATAGCACAGATAATGTTGGGAAATTGCAATGTGACACCTCAAACTTCAATGTTCTGCCTTTTAGCCACTCGTCCATGACAAAAGTCCCAATCACAATCTTGTCTCATACACTTTATTCTCAGCACGTGCATTTGTTCTTATGTTTTACAGGTATTTTGAGCTCTAGTTTTCAAAATAATGTCCCTTTTCTTTGTAAGATACACCTGCTTGTCTCATGGAGATATAATTGCTTAATTACCCGGCATTTGAATAATGCTCTGTTAAAGACACAAGAGGGATGTGTTGAGAAAAGCTCTGCATGTAATACTTGTGGAAACACTCTATCCCATCCATTTAAATAAGGCTGTGAATTTTTTATCTTTTATTTTATCATTTGTAGACATCACGGACACACGGTTTGTTAATTACATTAGTTTCTAAAGTTCACTTATTATAGGATTTGTCACACGTGAAAATAAACAAATGTTTTTGTGTCAAACTGTCATCGCCCGCTATGTTTTTGGTGCTTTATTGTTCTGAATAACGTTAGATTTAAGGTGTTTTTGTCACAAGATTGTTAGCATCTATGCACATTTTGTCGCAGATCGGGAACAGTAACAATTTACACAAAAACACATTCACATGGATTTTCATAGTTTGTGATGTTTGGAGGCTAATTCCCTCATTGCAAATGCATTAGCACTAACTTATGGAATGATACCGCTGGGGCTTTGTTTACACTGATAAGGTCTATAGACACAATATGACAAAAATCCACCTTCAAAACATTGTGCAGAGTGAGTGGAGGATTAATTTGAGAGTGTCTGGAGTTGAGAACAGATTAGAACACGGCAAAGTACATCAAAAGCCCAAATGTGATCACTCCTCTGTCCTCTGCGTTTCTTTGTGATTGTAGCTTTTTTTGGGAGCATTGTTAAAACAGTTGAAAAATTCAGTCGCAAAGCACAGATTGACTTAAGATTTTTTTTCTTTGTGTAACCAATCGCAATGTGCAGTAGAAGGATCAACAGGATGGTAGAATAAACAAACACAATGTTCTCTGGGTTTTTGTGAGAGGAAAGTGGTACAGTGCAAGGGGGGTTCAGCAATTTTAAGGTTTTTAGTGAAAATGCAATACAATACATATATTTGCACCTACCTACCTAACATGAGTTACATTGTAATTTACCTGAGAAAACAAGAGCTTCTAAAGGTGAAGACTGCAGAGGGCATCACTGTTGACATGACTGTGGCAGATTTAAGTCCTATGTACAGGGCCAATTTACCGCGGATGACACATATGTTCAGGGCCTAATCAGAGGACTCACTGTATTCTCACTGGTAGATGGAGTAGATGGAATTTAATGAAAAATCTACCATTTACAGCCCTGAGAAAATGGGCCAGTCTATTTCAGGATGCTCTATCTCATCTTATTTGTTTCATTTGAAAACAAGGCTTTAGGGTTTTAAAACGTGAATCAAAATCACTTCTTCAGACCAGATCCTCAGATCCTTGTGTGTACAATAAGATTCAGGAGAAATATTGAATTTAGCTCCTGGAAGCATGCATTTTGAATAGAGATAAACCCTTTTCCTATACTTGCTTTGTTGAAACTGCTAATCTTTTTAAGCAGAAGCACATGTAATTATTGTAATCCAGTATCATGTTGGTGTGTTTCCATGGTTCAGTATCACGCCTGTATTTTCACAGCTGGAGTGTCTGTGCTCATGGGCTCATGTGCTGCTGTGTTGCAGGTGTGATCCGGGAGAGCTATCAGAAGAGCCGGGACCAGCTGGTGCCTGTCACACTCTTGGCCATCGCAGTCATCCTGGCCTTCGCCATGGGGGCCATCTTCTCTGGACTCATAGTGTACTGTGTGTGTGACCATCGGCGGAGGGACGTGGACACCACAGTGCGGAAAGAGAAGGAGGGCCACCACGCACACACTCGCCGTGGCTCAATGAACAGTGTGACTAAACTCAGTGGGCTGTTCGAGACCCAGGCCAAGGACGGGCGACCGGAGGCCATCCTTACACCGCTCATGCACAACGGCAGGCTCGCGGCGAGTGCCAAGATGCTGATCAAGGCGGACCAGCACCACCTGGACCTGACCGCGCTGCCCACGCCAGAATCCACCCCCATGCAGCCCCGCCGCAAGCCCAGCCGAGGCAGCCGCGAGTGGGAGCGCAACCAGAACCTGATTAATGCCTGCACCAAGGACATGGCACCCATGGGCTCCCCTGTGATCTCCGACCTGCCACTCAGGGCATCTCCGGGCCACATCCCCAGTGTAGTGGTGCTGCCTCTGCCCCAGCACCAGCACCAGCTGCAGTCCCACCTGCAGGCCTACCAGCACGAGTATGTGGAGCAGCCGCACCACAGCGACATGGGCCTGAGCCACATGGACGAGGCAGCCACTCTGGAGTACAAGACTGTCAAGAACCACAGCCACAACATGGTGGACGCCGACGGGATGCTTCCTCCCCGTGTGCCACAGCGAGAGGCCTCCCTCAGCATCCCCCCCGCGGTGCCGCAGATGGGCAAACGCCTGGAAGTGCACTCTTCAGTGTACGGGCTGAGGAAAGGCTCGGCCTCCTCCGCCTCGGGGTCGTCCCTGCTCAAGAAGCACAACACCAACTCATCCAACTCGTCCCATCTGGCGAGACATCACAGTTTTAACCGTGTGGAGACTCCGCCCCCAGCTCCCCAGAGGGTGGACTCAATACAAATGACAGCACAGGGCATGTCTCTGTCGTCACGGCAACCTGGTATGAGCGCCTATGGGTCCCTCCCCAGAACAGGCATCAAACACCTCAAACCCGACGTCCCCCCCAAACCCTCAGTGGTGTCTCTCTCCACAAAAGTCAAGTCCAGTGACTGCACATAGTGCGCCTCTGGAAGCTGATGGACAGCAGGACACGCGTCTGTCTCCGACACACAGGGAACACTGGACCAGTTGCATCTCCTTTTAGTGTTTTGCTGTTTGTTTAGGTGTACAGTGGAAACATTTTTAAGACCACTTTCTTTTTATATAAATATGTAAATATGATGCAAATGGTTGTTGTCATTTCTTGCCGTCACAGAGCTGCTCTGGTTGGGAACATGTGCTACTGAATGTTGCTCTTTAATATTTGAACGGCGTCCTGTAGCATTCAGAAAAACTCTTTTCTGCTCCGGGCCTCTGGGACAGAGCAGCTCACAGGAGAAACTAGAGACATATATACAGGCAGCGACCTGTCCAAACTGTGAAGAGCATCTCAGTGTTACAGCAATCACGGGACCAGAGGAATCTTCTACTGTACAAGGACTGAGAACTCATGACTGTTAACACTAATAGCATCCTGTATTTATTTTTAATAAGTGCTTTTGAAAAAAAACAGACTGACTTTGTAGGTTCAGTAAGCAGGGAAAGAAAACAAATCTTTTAATAACAAATAATCAAGTGTATTTAAAGTCATTTAACTGGAGCAAGTAGAAGCTGGACTGAGGTCCTGGTGGTCTTACTGTGATCGTCAGAGGAACACATATTTATTTAACTGTGCCACACAGGGACCACAGGAGCATCATCTCTGACCAATCGGAAAAGACTTCCTCGATCCCTTTCATGTCTCCAATCAGCACTGTGGTTTTGTGTGGTTGAAACATACGTCCTGATTGGTCGCTGGCTTGTACCAGTGCCATCAAATGTCACTGTTGCATGTTGCAAACAAATAAGAAGCGCAGCAACAGTATGGAATCTGCAGACACACAAACACTCTACCGTGAAGAAGCCGGTGAGGTGGTGCTACAGGAACAGCACCACCACATCTGAGACGTGTTGTCTCCTCCAGCACCACACGGGCAAGTGAAGACAAACTCTACAACGGTGTATTGCCTGCTTCTTTTCCACATGTAAATTTGTGCCTTACACCCTTAAATAGTGTTTTCGTTCATAGCTGTTAACTTAATCTTCTTGTAGTATTTTTTTATTTTTCTTACACCATGATGTTTCTCTGGTTTGATAAAATGCAATTTAAGAATGTAGGTGTTCTTGTTGTACTTCTGGTCCCCTAAACATAACACACATTCACATGCACACTCTAACTCACATCTTTGTGGTTTCTTTCTGATTGTGCCATTAATGCGCTTAAAGCGACCCTTTATGTTGTGCTGGCAGTGTCTATGACGTGTTTTCATTTTCTCTTTTATACAATGAATTTGAGTCCTGTTCTTTGCTCAGACCTCATTTTGTCTCTTTGTTTTGAGTGGTGGTCTGTTGATGACTGTCTGAACTTTGAACATTTGTTACTTGAGAAGGCCAATGTAAGTTTATAGAGTAGTGCACTGCAATAACTCCCCACATAAGCAAACAGCCAGTAGAAGCTGCATACGTGCATTGGAACATGAGCAGGCTGGTTCCTGTTGAGACTGAACTCATGAGTATCTAACTGTCCCTTTTTTGCAATGAAAATACATAAAAAAACGATTAAAAAAAAAAAAAGATCAACTCTCCAAAACTTTCTAAAGAGTTCCACTAAATCTGACCATTACTTAATTGGTCTTTATACTTTTGTATTGATCTCTCCCCTAAACTAAATGAACTGAGCACTCTAGTGTTGTATGTGTAGATGGTTCATGTTTTGATATGAAGCTATTTGAGTTTGTCATTGGAGAAAAGTCATCACGATCTCAATCCACAGCTGATGGTGACACCGACTGTGTTTGGATGTCTACAGGGTCCAGAGCTAGTTTCACATCAATGTCTGAAAAGACACATTTAGTACCAATATTAATAATTTCACCTCTCACACTTAAAGCCAATGATTGCCATGCAAAGAAAAATATTTCCATTGTACACATTTTAAATTGCCCATTAAATTATCCTTTAAATACATACTTTTTCAGTTTTATGAAACTGGCTCCAGTGTGCATGACTGGCTATGTCCATGCTAATGATTTTATAAATATATTCCATATACAACTTTTCAGTTACACTAGAAGTTTAATATCCATTTGCAACAGAAACAAATATTTAAAAATCCAAAAGCTATAAATTGTACAAACGATTCATTGTTCCATACACTACAGTGCGTTTTATATCGATGTGTCAATGGCAGATGTGGGTGTGAACATAGCCAATGTCATGGATCTCTAGGAGGAAGGAGTGATCCTAAATCAAAGCCCCTTTAAACACTTGACTGACCAATACTTCAAAAGAAAGAATGCTTCGGTTTATTGTCACATCCAGGGCACTGTAAAACTTAATGCTTGACTACTTTAAACCTTCAGTTGTTCAGTGCTGACAGAATGTGAACACAGATACGTTTGTTCCCTCAAAGGTCAAAAGTCGTGTCCAATTCCTGTCGCTGGGGTACATGTAGCGTTCTGTCCCTGAGTCCAGACGAGACGGGGCCTTGACTGTGAAGGCTGTGGACAGTGAGGTTCTTTGGTGCGTGCCTTTTTGTCTTTCCACCTTTGTTCTGATGACGCTCTGCTAAATCCACCTTTTTGAACTTTGTAAGCTTGTAAAATAAATTGTGATGTCACTCCAGTTTTTTGCCCTCCACTCCTCCCTTAACATCACAGCTTAATGTATGTTGTAAAGAAGAAAACTCTTTAATTTAATGCAAACATGTAATTAAAAAATGGAAATAAAACTCTTGTCATGAAGATTGTGATCCGACTCCACTTTTTCTTACTTAACTGTACATGATTTTTATATGAGTGTTTCAAACGTCTCTCTGATGTCTTTTATGGTTGAGACAATGTCATTAAGTGTCTTTTTTCACATATATGTATATGTTATATATATTTTTATATATTTAATTAAGTTATTTTCAGAAAGTATAATTTCATTTAAAGACATGCAGGTAAAAGGCATTTAAGGTTATTGCAGCATGACAGAATGAATGTTTGGATCACACCTTTATTGAACATTCAACACATCTTCCTCTTGAGTTTGCATTATAAAACCCATCAGCCTCCAAACCTCTCACAAACCTTTCTCTGAATAACTTTGTATGCTTTGGTGAATGAAATCACTTGATTCTGAAGTGAAAAGCAAGTGAATGGGAATGTATTGTGTTAAAGTTGAACTTAAAGAATGCATTTAGCTGTAGCTGTTTATGTGTCCGCACTGGGAACAGGTCTGACTTACTGCAAGTAATGCAAACGCAGCTCCTGCTCCGGTCATACAGGGACCGGACAGCCCTGAGCAAAGGGCCCCGGACCCCCCAAAGGACACCCCGAGTCCACAAAGCACATGTGGACTGGTTGGGCAAACTCCCATGAACCCTCAAGCACCCGATGGAGATTATAGAGCTGGTCCAGTGTTCCAAAGATCAGGACGAAAATACACCCTCCAGTCCCCGCTCTTGAACAGAGGGACCACCACCCCAGTCTGCCCGTCCAGAGGCTTGACCGCCATGCAATGTTGTCAGCCAAGACAGCTACAACATCCAGAACCCGAGCTGCAGCATGCACTGGGACGGTTTGCAGCCGAGTGTGAAGCGGCTGGGATGAGAATCAGCACCTCCAAATCCGGGGCCATGGTTCTCGACTGGAAAAAGGTGGCTTGCCCTCTCCAGGTGGGTGGGGTGTCCTTGCCCCAAGTGGAGGAGTTCAAGTATCTCGGGGTCTTGTTCACGAGTGAGGGAAGGATGGAGCGTGAGATTGACAGGCGGATCGGTGCAGCGGCTGCAGTGATGCAGTCGCTGCATCGGACCATTGTGGTAAAGAGGGAGCTGAGCCGAAAGGCAAAGCTCTCTATTTACCGGTCGGTCTACGTTCCTACCCTCACCTATGGTCATGAGCTTTGGGTAGTGACCGAAAGGACAAGATCGCGGATACAAGCGGCCGAAAAGAGTTTCCTCCGCCGTGTGGCTGGGCGCTCCCTTAGAGATAAGGTGAGGAGCTCGGCCACACGGGGGGAGCTCGGAGTAGAGCCGCTGCTCCTCCACGTCGAGAGGAGCCAGTAAAGGTGGCTCGGGCATCTGTTCCGGAGCCTCCTGGGCGTGTCTGGGGAGGGGGAAGTCTGGGAGTCCCTGCTTGGACTGCTGCCCCCACGACCCGGCCCCGGATAAGCATAAGAAGATGGATGGATGTGTATGTGACCATTACCTGTAATCACACAAATTTGCTTTTAAAATACATAATAGTTCAAATAGCTCTTTTGGGGTCAATGAAACAGATTGTAAAGAAAACAAAAGAGATCGGAGATAGAATCCAAAGCAAAGAACAGCTTCTTAAAGACACGACTGTGAGACATTGATGAAACAACTCAAGGGCAGACTGTCTAGACTTTGCATAGTTGAAGTCGCACTTCACATGCAATTTTAATTATGAGGCCATTATAAAGATGTCAGATGAGTGTCTGGGTCCACATGGTCCTCACTGGGTCTGTGAGTCATTACATGGTTCAGATCATACAGTATATGGCAGTGTATGGCTCCATATGTAATGTAGAAGAATGAAGACTTCTTGTTCAATTGCAATCTATAGACTCTTCCAGGACTGACGAGTTTAGAACAGTTGTGCACACTGATGTAAACGTTCTATACCATACAATTTAAGAAGGCAGCGAAATGCAATCTTGAATATTGATGTTTGTTGACAGCACAAACAAATGTCTCTTCTTTATATGATTGTTACATTAGCCAATTTTCTTGGAATCCTGGAAATAAAAACACTTCTACACACTAATGTTTTGTAACGAGGCTCTGTTACTAACGTGTTGTTGAGTGGTTGTCATGCATAAAATCCTTACATACATTCTTACTTTGAGACTCTCTGGTTCTCCTGCTTGTTTTCATGGCGATAGATAAGATTAATGCTGTGTGGAACGTTCCAGAAAATGCAATATAATCATGGAGACAAGCAGGTGGCAGACCCTTCACAAAAAATGTTACATAGTGCACTTTTAAGTACACTATTAGAATGACATGGACGATGCCATTGAACCGTGGGAGCAAAAGCTTCTCATCAAATCTATACTAACTTTTTAACACATGCATCCTCAGAAAATACAAATACATTTAACAATAAGACAGCCTGTGTTTTCCCATGAACGTCGATTTGAATGACACATTTCCACTTTTTCCAGTCAGTCCAACAGTCTGTGTAAAAGACAGCAGTGTTGTCAAACGTTAAAGCTTGTGTTTACATTGATGTCAATTACAACTATGGTCGTCCAATACAAACTGACACTTGTTTATTCTGAACTACTGCTGAGAAAGATTCTTTAAAGAACCAGACCAGAAAGATGTTTAGAGCAAATACAGTGAAGCGGTCCCATGTGTCCCCCAGACGAGAAGACGCATCCAGGGCAGACGGATCAATGCTCCGGCGCTCACTGACAGACGCTCCATGCCCCGCTACTCTCTGCAGCCACTAATTACAATCGACAGCCACAGCATTCTATAGTGGACTGTAGATGGACAAACTGAATGATGATATTGACTAAAAAGGAATATCTCAATATTTTACATCCTGATGAAATGTTAATGCTTCAGGAATGTGCTCGAATGTGTCTGTAAAGGAGTTCAAGTAGCGCACTAAATGTGAGCCCTAAAATGAACTACAAAAGGGCAGAAATGTGAGATTTTTGAGATTACAGTGTTTATTAGGTTTAGTTAGACGATATATACTTGATATTCCAATTTTACATCTTTCCAAAACAACAATTACACATTTTTCATAAATCCCCTTTTGAACTACTGTGAATATTAGACACTGTTTCCCTGCAAATAAAGAAAATATCCATAACACAACGTGCAAAGAGCCTCTACACCAGAGGCTCCAAAGGGTCGTGGCTCTGGAGACAGTGGTTTAGACCCCTGGACAAGGGGTTTGTGACTAGTCTCCACAAGCAATGTTTGGGAACCACATCCCACAATTCATCCCTTTAGGATCTTTGTCAAAATTGAATTATTCATATTATTCTCGTGTCTGGGTTACTTCGGTATAATAAATCCATATTGTGTAGAGGTGTGTGCAATTTTGAGGAGTCGGCATTCCCCTTATGAGTAAGGGTGTTACCATGGATTCTGCTTCTACACAGACTAAAAAGCCAGAGAATCAGTGCATTGTTGACTTGTTAGTGCAAATGCTTCTACGTTATATCACATTTCAGTTGAGAGACTGTTTCCTCGTTCTCCATTTACTAAACAGAGTCCTCACTCGACCCAAAGTATCAACACAACAAGTGCTTGATCCGTGGCAAAAAGAGGCACAAGTGTGGGGCAGGATAAGATAAGATAAGATAAGATATTCCTTTATTGTCCCACAGATGAACAGAGTTTGGAATCGTGTGTCAAACATACAATGTTCCTTTAGCCTAATGTTGTCTGTGTCAAAAGTACTGTGTCAAAAGTACTGTGTCAAAAGTACTGTGTCAAAAGTACTGTGTCAAAAGTACTGTGTCAAAAGTACTGTGTCAAAAGTACTGTGTCAAAAGTACTGTGTAAAAAGTACTGTGTCAAAAGTACTGTGACACTACGTAGTGACCCGGCAGATTATTAGGTTGTTCCACAGCTCTTTTTTTTTCTTTTTGAAAACAGTCATATCTATCTCTGTTCTGCTTGTATCAAAGAATGGTAATTATTTTGCTCTCAAGAATCCTCATATATTCTTGCGTAACCTCCTTTACCGTAAGTACGCTCTGTCGTGAGTTGACTTGAGGTGGTTCACTGTCTCTGGTGTGAAACGTCTGCAAGTTGCTCTTGTCTTGTGTTTTCCTGGTCTCTACCAACCAATCAGAATAATTCTTTAAAGATAAGTCTTTTCTTTAGACACTGACTAGGTTTATTGTCGGGCAAATTTCCAACCCAAATGATCTGACGAGTGAAGTTAGAAAAGAAACGCAACATGGATGATGATGATGATGATGAAGATGATGAAGATGATGATGATAATGATGATGAAGATGATGAAGATGATGATGATAATGATGATGAAGATGATGATGATGATGATGATGAAGATGATGATGATGATGATGATGAAGATGAAGATGATGATGATGTCTCTGCAACAGGTGCTGTTCATCATCCCGTCTATGAGCGATTATACCTATTGATTTAAATTTGTATCATGAAATACTAAAGTGTTGAAAATAGGCAGGGACTGTTTGTTATAAATATTTAAATAATTTCTTTTTTAGTCCTAAAATGTGAGATAGCAAAATAAAGATACTCAAGAGCATGTTTAAAGGCTAATAACAATAGAAATAATGCATGAGATGTTCCCTTTCATCTACATAAAAGCTGTACAAGTATACTCTCTTGGCCTGTTTGATCGTAGCTGTTTGAAAGTCCAATCTCTGGTAATTCCAGCTCTTACTCACGTCGCCCTAACTTAAATATCCTCAAAGTATGGTGCGTCACTGCGGGTTGACACTTGGCACAATCTCTTCTCTTTAGCTCCTCAGGTTTGTGGCGCTGCTCTCATCGGGTCAGGAGCGGTGTGCCTGACAGGTACTTTGACACTGTTCCCTTTGAAGCCCAGTGACTCACAGGCACAGGCGTTAGTAATCGTGTGTTGGCAGATCAGATATCAAAGTTGTGGTGCTGCTAATGAGGCCTGTCGCACACCTCACAATGCCCCTTTGTGTGTGCGTCCCACCCCCCCGACCTGGGCTGTGTGCAGCTGAAGGTTCAGGACATTCTCAAAGTTGATGAAGTGTTTCAGATGAACCGAGAATGGCCTGTGTAACTCAAAGGGAGATTCAGTGTTCTCTAAAGAAATAGGCAAAACAATCCACATCAGTAATCTTGTGATTTTAACGGGGCTGTACCTGATTTTATTTTATTTTTTTCATGAGTAAAATCAGTTTTGCCTCAGTACAGATATATTGTAAAAATATTGTATTCAGGTGAAAAACAGACTACAGTGCATTCTCTGCGCTTAAAAATAGAGCGATTTATTCTCCGAGAAACAGGAAGTGCACCAGCAAAACTGTAACTGCTCACTCCTTGTTGTGAAAGTTGTGAAAATCTCTTTGAAATTCATCACAGTGAATAATTCGGAGAATAGGAATGAATAAGGTAAGTGAGAAATACATGTGGGCTGCTGTTAAGGGTTTGAAATGAACATTAAGTCATGTTTTTCACATTTTTGAAACTGTAAAAATCGAGTACAGCACAATTAAGTCCTCTCTGTTGGTGAATAGCATTTTGAATAATCACACCACTTTTTAACACTAAAATACATATGATACTAAACAAATGGCTTAGTGCATTTGTGCTTTGTTTCATGTGGATATCGGCCCAGTAATTACAGATGAATTAGCAATAAACTAACACACAATATACTTTATGCACAGAGAAGAAATCCAGCTCAACTTTAAATCATGAGTCGTTAAGAATGTTGGACACGAACCCATCGAGATTCAAACAGTGGCCATCAAAGGCCTTTAGCATGTGGGAAAATGAGGAAGGTGAGTGAAGGACACCGGAGTCAGTGAGGTGAGTGGTGATGAGGACAACAGGACTGCAGAGGTCAGAGCAGGTGAGTCCAGGAGTCATGTGGAGTGAGCTCAGGACAAGGCAGAACAACACAACAGGTGAGTGCGTTCAAAGACACATGCCCTTTAAGAAACTAAAGCAACTAAAGCAACTAAAGGGCTATGAGGTTATTAAAGTCTGTGTTTGTTTTTGCCACCGCAGAGATATCAAACTAGGACTGAAAGAAGGAAAAAAGCAGGTGAAAAAAATATGACCATAATGCATACCTTATTTAATGACCAATTATAATGATGTTTGAATGAGCCTGAACCTTATAATGAGCCTGAAACGGAGAGTCACATGTTTCTTATGAATACAATTACTGGGGGGAAAGTAACTCATATTAACTCATAATATATTCATTACTAATTATGTGCATTTTTTCCTAAACATGTAGAACAGGCCAGATGGTTAGTCCGGAATGTGTGTAACCCGTGTCTGTGGTGGAAGAAGTAACTCATTGTGTTATTTAGGTCAAAATTTAAGTAGAACTCAAATCAATCATTTTTTGTTCTGTTGAATTTTGTCTTTATATTTTTGTGTGTTCAAAGCTGAGGCTTGAACACAACATTTGAACACAATATAAATACCAATAAACACTTAACATAACCCTTCAAACCATATGAAAAGTACTTTTTTCTCTTCATCCTAGTTCAAAATGTAGTGGAGTTATCTGCTCTCAAATGAAGTGAAATGACTTAAGTAAAGTACATATACCTACACATTTTACTTTTACTTTTTACAACAGTGTATTCAGTTCACATTATCTGTGTATGTAAATTAGCCGTTTAATTAGTCCGATGTAAAAAGCTGCCAATCTTGCCATTATAAATGAGTTAAGACCTTTTGGCTATTGACATGGCGATATGACCTGTTCTCTCCCGGATCATAGTGGCAGTGGTCAGTGCCAGCTGGAGCTCCAGAGGGCAGTGAGCCAGACTTCCACCACTCTTGCAGCAGAACTGTCCCCATGAGCCCAGCGTTCAGCCAACACATACTCTCTGAAGCTCACCCCTCACCCTCCCTCACCCTCTCTCTCCCCCCCATCACCCCCCCTCGCCCGCCCCACACAGCCTAATCCACCCTGGCACTGCTCTTTTTGAGTGCCCCGCAATCTGTGGTCACAACAAGCTTAGCCATGGCTTAATCCCCGCCCCGCCATCCCACCAGCATTATCCCGCCAACGATACTGTCTGCTCTCACCATTTGATTTCAGGCCCACAACTACAGGTTTTAACGCATTAGGCCGCAGTTATTTTATTACTTGGTTTACGGATTTTTAAATTAAATATATTGCACAGGCAGGCGGAATATAAATATAATTTCAATTTCAAAAGATGTTTTCTTCCGGGTTTGCCCAAAACGCACCACGGGAGGAGGGGAGGAGACGCCGGCGCAGGTGAGTGTAAACTGTAGATTTAGCGTGTTTTAGACGTGTGCACCATCCCCCACCCACCCAGTCACGACAAAACGCGCTGAAGAAAATGTAAGGCGCGCAGCAGACAGAGAGACGGGGGCGGACCCGCTCCGTCACAGACTTCCGCAGGACTTTGGCGAGAAATTGCTTCCCGCGCTCTTTTCTTTTGATATAATATCGCTTTTTATATTTCATTCAATGCTATTTTGCCTTGTCGGCGGAACTTTATAAAAGAAAATTGATAATAATTTATTTTATTTATATTGTATAAATCAATCATCTAAGTGCGGCGGATCCGTAAACCAAGTAATAAAATAACTAAGGCCTTAGCGATGAAATTAAAACACCAAATATAGATTCTTTTTTACATTTAACATTCAAATTTGAAATGATTTTTAAAGGTTTTTTAGACTGACACTTGATGCTACTGATACAACGTATTATAAAAAGAATGTGATCGATTATAATGAAATCGGAAAGGAGACTTTGTGGGCGACAGAGACACATTCAGTTACCATGAGTGTCCTTGGTGATTAATTACAGCCGTCTGTGTGTCTTTAATGGGGGTCAAAGGTCCCCCGGTGGCCGTTCCTGTGTTGGTTAGTTTGTCGTTAATGTGTCAGAGGTAAAGTACAGGAGCGGTGAGAGAGGAGTCTGCTGGTCTGTGTAGTCTCTGAGGGCACGAGACAATGCTCACCCGCAGACGGAGCGCTGCATGGACCTGGCATACGTTCAGGTAAAAAGAAAGAAACAAGATGGAAAACTGGCTGTTCCATTCTAATTGAGTTCTTCAATGTGTTTGTCTAGCACGGCTCAATGAAGCAAACCATTTCAATATTCTGAGCAATCCTGATGACAAAACACTTCTAATAACACACTTATAAGACCCTGGCTTCTGAGAGTGAAGCGTTCTAAACACACGGCACTTAACAACGAATAAAGAACTTGATTTGCTATAGATAATGGACACTCATGTATTTATTTATGTAACTTTGTATTTACTTATTTCCCTCGTGTCCATATTGTAGTCTTTGTTCTTTCCATTTGCACTCTGGCTTCGTCCGGGCTTATAACACCATCTATTCTTCATCATAATATTAAACTGATAAGCGCTTGCAGTCGTCTGAAACAGGGCCAAATGCACAGCAGACATTTGTGCTGTTTTGAATGCACATAAAAGCCCACAGGAGACAGTTTATGCTTGTAGAAAGAGAATTGGCACAAAAATCCATCTAGAGAAGACAATGAGCCAGTGTAATGCATAGGTTATTCAGCTATAATGTCTGGAAAAGATGTTCTATTTAATACTGTACATACACAACAACGACTGCTAATTGCTTTACTGTAAATCTGCGACTCGATAAAAGATGTGGTTCGTTTGCAGGCAGGGAAATTCATTAAACGCCATTACGGTTGAACCCATCTGGCTCAAGGTTTGTTTGCTTTTCTTTCAGTGAGACATGAAAGCATCGTGTTGTTTTGGAAGTATTATCAAACTGAATTTTTGATAGCAACACTAATTATTGTTGCAAAGTTATTATGATTACCGGTGTGTAATGTGCACAATAAACATGTCCATTGTTTGAGTCTGAAGCGGAATGTCCTGACTTTCCTCTTCCTTTTCATGCACACTTTTATAGATTGACTCCTCTAGCACGTCCGGCACCTTCATCTTCCTCTCGATGAGACGTAGTCGAAACATCTCCCCCCGATGGCGTCCAGGAGACATCAGAAACACGTTAGATTATGTGTTTACTGCATCAAAAATATAGTATGTCGGACAACAACAGTTTGAAATTTGGATTTGAGATCATCGAGCACTTGAGAGAACTTTAGAAATAGGATCTGGAAGTTAGATATTGACTCTGATCATTCGTTGGCATTATGTAACAAACATATAAACAACAACCCTTTTTGGTGCCTCATTATAATGAATATAGAATGTTTGTATCAGAACCATCATCATACTCTCCTTATTCACACGCTTTACATTTCATAACATATAGGACAGAGTGCCTCAGACCTTCTGTCATTGTTTCATTTCAACTGAACCGTGAGTCGGAGGTTTTGATGGTCCTGAAACATCTTTAAAGATAAATTCACAAACTATAAAGGTTTTGTAACAAGAATTCTGCAAGTGACTGAGGCGAGCACAGCATAACGAGACTTTACATCTGTCTATACATCTGCCTATACATTTGTCTTTACATCTGACTATACTTCTGCCTACATATCTGCCTATACATCTGACTATACATCTGTCTATACATGTCTTTACATCTGACTATATATCTGTCTATACATCTGTCTTTACATCTGCCTATACAGCTGACTATATATCCGGCTATATATCTGCCTATACATCTGTCTTTACATCTGACTATACATCTGCCTATACATCTGTCTTTACATCTGACTATACATCTGCCTATACATCTGCCTATACATTTGCCTATACTTCTACCTATATATCTGCCTATACATCTGTCTATACATCTGTCTATACATCTGTCTTTACATCTGACTATACATCTGCCTATACATCTGTCTTTACATCTGACTATACATCTGCCTATACATCTGCCTATACATTTGCCTATACTTCTACCTATATATCTGCCTATACATCTGTCTTTACATCTGACTATACATATGTCTTTACATCTGCCTATATATCTGTCTATACATATGTCTTTACATCTGCCTATACAGCTGACTATATATCCGGCTATATATCTGCCTATACATCTGCCTATACATCTGCCTATACTTCTGCCTATACATCAATACATCTGTCTATCTGTCAAGGCAAGTTTATTTGTGGAGCACATTTCATACACAGGGCAATTCAAAGTGCAGAAAAAGGCATTACAATCACAAAGAAATTACAGAAACAGAAATACAATAAAATAAACTAAATATTTTTTTTATTAAAAAACACCTAGCCACAAAGGGTAACATGTTTTCGGAGTCCAACTCCTTTTTAAATCCTGTTTAAATCAGTCAAACTGATTGTACGTACATCTGACTATACATCTGACTATACATCTGCCTATACATCTGTCTTTACATCTGTCTTTACATCTGCCTATACATCTGTCTTTACATCTGTCTTTACATCTGCCTATACATCTGTCTTTACATCTGACTATACATCTGACTATACATCTGCCTATACATCTGTCTTTACATCTGTCTTTACATCTGACTATACATCTGTCTTTACATCTGTCTTTACATCTGCCTATACAGCTGACTATATATCCGACTATACATCTGACTATACATCTGTCTTTACATCTGTCTTTACATCTGTCTTTACATCTGCCTATACATCTGGCTTTACATCTGTCTTTACATCTGACTATACATCTGACTATACATCTGACTATACATCTGCCTATACATCTGTCTTTACATCTGTCTTTACATCTGCCTATACATCTGTCTTTACATCTGTCTTTACATCTGCCTATACATCTGCCTATACAGCTGACTATATATCCGACTATACATCTGACTATACATCTGTCTTTACATCTGTCTTTACATCTGTCTTTACATCTGCCTATACATCTGGCTTTACATCTGTCTTTACATCTGACTATACATCTGTCTTTGCATCTGACTATACATCTGCCTATACATCTGTCTTTACATCTGTCTTTACATCTGACTATACATCTGCCTATACATCTGTCTTTACATCTGCCTATACATCCGACTATACTTCTGCCTATACATGTGTCTTTACATCTGCCTATACATCTGTCTTTACATCTGACTATACATCTGTCTTTACATCTGACTATACATCTGCCTATACATCTGTCTTTACATCTGCCTATACATCTGCCTATACATCTGTCTTTACATCTGTCTTTACATCTGACTATACATCTGACTATACATCTGCCTATACATCTGTCTTTACATCTGTCTTTACATCTGACTATACATCTGCCTATACATCTGCCTATACATCTGTCTTTACATCTGTCTTTACATCTGACTATACATCTGCCTATACATCTGTCTTTACATCTGCCTATACATCCGACTATACTTCTGCCTATACATGTGTCTTTACATCTGCCTATACATCTGTCTTTACATCTGACTATACATCTGCCTATACATCTGTCTTTACATCTGACTATACATCTGCCTATACATCTGTCTTTACATCTGTCTTTACATCTGACTATACATCTGACTATACATCTGCCTATACATCTGCCTATACATCTGTCTTTACATCTGCCTATACATCCGACTATACTTCTGCCTATACATCTGTCTTTACATCTGCCTATACATCCGACTATACTTCTCCCTATACATGTGTCTTTACATCTGACTATACATCTGTCTTTACATCTGACTATACATCTGTCTTAGGGTGCACGGTGGCAAAGGCGGTTAGCGCTCTTGCCTCCCAAGAAGGAGATCATGGGTTCGATTCCCGGACCAGACCAACATCACATGATCTCTCTGGGTGGAGTCTGCATGTTCTCCCCGTGTTACCGTGGGTTCTCTCCGGGTTCTCCGGCTTCCTCCAAAGACATGCATGTGTTAGGTAAAATTGGTAACTCTAAATTGGCCCTAGTGAATGAACGTGAGAGTGAACTGTCTGTAATGTCTATGTCTCTGTGTTGGCCCTGCGACAAGTTGGCCACTGTCCAGGATGTACCCCGCCTAAGGCCCGAAGTCACTGGGATAGGCTCCAGTCACCCGCGACCCCAAAAGGGAACAAGCAGTAGAAAATGGATGGATGGATGGATACATCTGTCTTTACATCTGCCTATACATCCGACTATACTTCTGCCTATACATCTGTCTTTACATCTGCCTTTACATCTGTTTTTACATCTGTCTATACATCTGCCTATACATCTGCCTATACATCTGTTTTTACATCGGCCTATACATCTGTTTTTACATCGGCCTATACATCTGACCATACATCTGTTTTTACATCGGCCTATACATCTGACCATACATCTGTCTATACATCTGCCTATACATCTGACTACATCTGCCTATACACCTAACCTAGTACTGATGTGCAATTACTGTCGTGATTCATGTGCAATTACTGTGAAATTCATGTGCAATCTATGTGCCGTCGTGACACATATTCATGTGCAATTACTGTCGTGATCACATGCAATGTTTTTTATGTATTTATGTATTTATGTATTTATTTATTTGTCTATGGGAGTTTTTGTTTCTAGGAGATCTTCTACTGAAAGTGTTTTTCAAACTTCCTATAAGTGATCTGTTCTTTTCTTCTGTATCTGCCTCTGTATCTTCCTGCGTTGCAACAATGAAATTTCCCCATGTGGGACAATCAAGGAATATCTTATCTTATCTGTCTATACATCTGTCTATACATCTGTCTATACATCTGTCTATACATCTGTCTATACATCTGTCTATACATCTAACTACACATCTGACTTTCACTCGTTTGATCAGAACATGGACAAGAATGTCACAATTTTTGAGCTACAAAAGAAAGAGTCCTTGGAAAGTTTTATACAACATAAGTTTGCAGAGAATGATAAACGCATAGATGTAATGTAAAGAACTGAGCGTTGCTATAGCGATGATGCTTGTTCATCTTTGAAAAGAATGTATCATTCAGCACTAAGGTCTTAATACACTCTGTTGAGACACCTGATGGCTCTGTGGACAAGAGCCCGGACCATCCGGGATCATTAAAGGACTAACAATTCACATGTTTGGGAAAGGCACAGCCCGGAGCCCAGAAAGCTTAAGGCTCCACATTGTGGCCGGCGTGTCGCTACACGGACATGTTCTTCAGGAGACAAACGGCTGGCTCTGAGATCAAAGCAAAACCCATGGGATGTTGGAGCGAATATCTCTCCCTCTCCTTCTCTCTCTTGCAGCCGTCCTGCAGCATAATGACCTGAAGGAAGAAGGCCAAAGAAGAGCCACCAGGAGCGGAACAAAGAGCCAGACTTGTGTGAACTCAACACCACATACACACAAGTGGCCAGGGGCTCTAAGTGGCCACTAGTGCAAATAATAATCCTCAGAACAGTTTTTTTTATTTTGATTTTTCATGGATGTTTGCTACTTCTTAGTCAGAGTGGTCAGGAGAAAGCCAAATGAGCAGAGAAGAATGCAATCTCCCATCTATACATTTAAACGTATAAACACAGATCACGAGAGTAAATCCCTTTACTTGATATTTGCCAAAAATCCAAAAGAATATCCTCGTTCTAATTTAGTCTCACCTGTTTGTATGAGGCATTATGAGAGTGTGTTGGATACATGTTAATGTTTAGTCATTTGGTCCGCGTGCATGTGCTCTGGAACGCACAATGTCCCGGCTCATTTACTTTGTCATAAAGTTAGCATAAAGCAAGCGTCTAGCCGTCAAAACAATATGGACTGATATTAGTCCACGCCTAAACCCAAAATGGACTGTGTTTTGTGGATTTTATGCACGCTGCAGTTCTGAATAGATTTGCTTGTTTAGTTGAGAGTAACAAGACTAGAATTATGAGCGTTTTACAGCCAATAATGATGTCTCACAGCCGCCATTCAAGAATTTATTATTTGACTTATGCTGTTAATCTTTCATAAAACAACACTCTGCAAAAGCCATACAAACCAAAATAAAACATTGCCCCGACGGAGAGATTTCATTCACAGAATCCATTTCAAGTCAATAAGCCGTGTAAAAGTGTGCAGATGTAAAACACATCAGAGGGTCGTCCATAACGTCGTGACGCATACACAGAGATGGTTCATACACAATTAAATCAGAAGAAGGACTCGGTATGTAAATGAATGCCGACATCATATCAGTGCACTCAATTAAAATACAATTCAGACCAGCCAATTAAAAGTGCATTTAGAGTCCCAGACATGTTCTACAGACTGTGAAGGCAACGTTTACAGAGCCTTTAGGGAGACATGGTCCATACAGATACAGTATAGTGCATTTGGAGTGTCAGATTTACATGTGCAAATTGGAAATTGGTTCAAAATTACAATGAGCAACAAGAAAAAAGAAAAGAAAAAAGAGATAATTCATTGTCTGGTTGTTTGTTAGTTGTTATTGCGTTTTAATTTACAAAGTTTGTGACGGCTGTTTTGGTTTTTTGCCCACTTAACGTTAATGAAGCATTTCTTTATGGCATGGTTAGTGCTTTTTCTCAGAATAGTTTAGTTTTAGTCTTTGTTTGTTCGGGACCATGTACAACATCATTAATCTTCAAAGGAAAATATGATCTGCACCAGATTTAGTCCCTGAACACAGCAGGAATAAAAAGTACATATTTCATTACAATTACAACATTTCAGCAGGAATACAATGGTAATTTAACAGTAAGTCAAACCAAACATTACAAAATTATAATCTAAGTCATAAAAACCAGAAAAGGATGAGCCAAAACAAAGCAGTCAATCAGATTCAGCAAATGCACAACTCTATCAAAGTCTCTATCTTTTATACATCCATCCATTTTCTACCGTTTGTTCCCTTTCGGGGTCGCGGGTGACTGGAGCCCATCCCTTCAAGCCTTAGGCGGGGTACACCATGCACAAAGGTAAAAAATAACAACAAAAGATTAATAAATATCTCATATGATACTTGATAAAATATTCTACACGCTCAGCCAACTGTGAATACTGAATGCACATGTATTTCACTGGAGGGCAGCTATTATATTCCTTTTAAAACGCAACAGTGTCATCTTTGCTTTCACATTCTCACTCCACAAACCACGGCAACATCCAACTCCACTCAACTTTATTTTAGCGCACTCATCTTTTCATTTCATACAATCTTTCATGGTATATTTATTGTGCTCCATCTCTCTCGCTCTCTCTCATTCGCTCTTGTATTGTGGAAAGCGAAAAGAGTTTCTAGTTTAAGTCATTAAAAACTGACGGTGATGGAGATTTATAAATATCTGGCTCCTACGTGCAGCCATTTGAAAGAGCACTGCATCACTAATGGTGATGGTGGCAACGGCAAAAAGAATAAAGATTAAAATATGTCAAAATAATTGCTAGAGCGGTTTGCAGAAGTGATGGACGATACTACTGATTTTATATCCGATCCGATACCAAATAATACCATGGCAAATATCGCTATGTCAGTCAGATACAGATACCAAGGAGTTTTGTACTAAAATGCATCGTCATCGATATTTTCTCACAACCTCTGCTTGAACTAATATCAATAGTAAATGTATGTCCATAAAACCTAAAATATGCGCAATGTATTAAAAAAATACAAACAACATTCTTCGAAAAAAAATCTACATTTTATCAGTACTTGTCGATATTTCCCGTCACTAGTTTGCAGTGATTCTTCTTGAGTAGATGAAGCATTGAGACTGTATTTCTTCACCTGCGACTCAGGTCAAGCAAATGTCATATATTGTGAACAACCCTGGACCAAGAGCAGTTCCCTGTGGAAAACCAGAAGACAATGGACACTTAGGTAAACCTCTCTAGTTCAGGAGTTTGGTCGTTTTTACTGTTCTTATGATGAAGTATTCTCTTTTTCAACTGACAGGAGCCATTGCAGCAGTTTTCTGACAGAACTTGAGTGTGATTGCATCTGCTTTGGACCATGAAGACACAGTATCATGAAGCTGACAGTTGCTTCCACTAGAGTTACTGTCTGGACATGAACCACAGAAGAGTGTCTGTCCCTTCACCTCTGTCAGACGTGGCTGAACAGTGTGGAAGTTCTCTGGTCTATAAATGAGAGCGTAGATTGTAGAAAGTGCGGGACAACCTGGAGTGTTTAATGCATCTCATGTAATAAACACTGTTCTGACCAAATTAACCAATAATAATAGACAGGTAATGACTGACAGATAGGTCAGGCCATGCAAATGAAAGTGTGTCTGTTTAAAACGCTCTGAAGCCATGTCGTTTTTATATAAATAGTAGTTAATAATATATAGTAGCAGCATTATCACTCTTGCCTTAGTTAAACTGTACTGCACAAAATACTCAGATACTCAGATTATACAAAGATTCCCTTGTTTAGCATATTTTTTAGTTTTGCCTTGGCTTTTGACTTGCATTTTCACAATTTATCAGAGTACTTTCTGACCTCATGTCGCCTCCCACAGTTAAAGAATCAACATTTGCCTGAATGTGATGTCAACAGTTGTTTGTGTCTCACAGAGCAGGAGGGGAGATTCTTAATAATAACTAGAAATGGCCTTGGCACAGGATGCACTGGTAGCAATGTGCTTGAATATCAGACTTGTCAAAACATACACTCTTATTCGAGTTATGGAGTGGTGTGCCTTTGCTTTCATTGTTCACATTTTTGCCGGAATGAGTTTGAGACTGAAGTTGCAGTCGTTGAAAATATATTATAAGTGGGTAGAGCAAAAGCTTGTGCAACTTGCTGGGTTTTGACACAATAGAACACAGTCAATCTCAGTCCGGGGCATGAAGATGTGCTCCTTTACGCCCACCGCAGTCCGCTCACTTTAATGTATGAATAGGAACGGAAAGGTCAGAGGAAGTTATTTTTCTATCCGAGAATGGAGAGGTGAGCGCATGCAAAAAGGGTAGAAGCCGATGTGATGTGAATGCCTCCCCAGACAAACACCACTGCTGGGATTGTGCTGGGGAAGATGTAGTTCTTTTATTCACATCATAAAACTAACATTTACTTTAACCAATGCTGCCAAAAAGACTAGGCATTGTTGTGTGAACTTGTAAAAGATTCAATAATGAAAGAGGTGTGAGTAAATGTTCATCCATGTTTAGCTGGCGGCATTGTGTCCATGTTGCAGGACAAATATATATTTGCGTGATTGGTTTCTTCGATAAATATGCATCATGGTGGAGAAGGCTTCAAAGCTATTTGTCTAAACTAGGGGTGTCCAAACCTTTTTCACTGAGGGCCGCATTTTGAAACAAAGCAGAGGGCCACAAAAAACCCAACAATGTCGAATTTGTTGAACGACAAAGTGAATCACTCAAAATTTAGCATTTTACATTGTTTAGCAAGACTTGGTACACTGAAATTAGGTTGTGTATAACATCAAAATGCTTGATTTTTTTGTCATTTTTGTCGTTTGACCAACTTAGGAGGAAGCCGGTGGGCCAACAAAAATTGGTCTGAGGGCCGCATTTGGCCCTTGGGCCATAGTTTGGACATGCCTGATCCAAACGATGTTTTAGAGTCGAGATCTTTTGTCTGCCATTTGTTTGAAAAAGGAGTGAAAAAATTAAATTAGAAAGAAGGTCACTGGGCTCTGACAAGACTGGCAGCAATCGCAGTCCACATATAGACATTTCAGAGCTAATAAAAGAGATGACAATTGTATGAAGACATTTGATCAAAATTAAAATACTTCATTAACTAGATGTTGTTGTTTTTGCAGACATTTGATCAAAATTAAAATACTTCATTAACTAGATGTTGTTGTTGGTCAAAGTCAAACCCAATAAAAAGACTAGCAAGGCTGCTCTTTCGGGGCAGGAGTAATACAGCTCAAGAGAGTATAAATTCTTGCTTCTCGGACAAGTACCGTCAGTCCAGACGACCTCCTTTGCAACCGTTACTACCAGGAACCACTCGTGAAAGAATGGAGGGATTACAGTGATTTACACATAATATGTCACCTTTTCATCCAGCGCTCCAGACTCTGTGGGAAGATACTACTCCGACCATCACCATCACTGACTCAAACAACACATTTTTACCAGGCAAGGTGGTTTTAATTTAGCCCCTCACAAGTTTTTGATAATAATTATGTAATGTAAATGTGTTTTTTCATAACACCGTGTCAAAGTGCACATAATTCATAAGGAAATTCTGACTATTGGGGAAACTGTGGTTACCGGGAGGCCCACCATTACCATGTGTTTTGTCTTGTTGCTCAGACAGATTTTTTTACATCATCCTCCCACTCGATCTCAGAACTATATATTTGGGCCTAAGAACTCCTGCCATGGACACAGTAAATGGATACAATTGGAGCATACTCCTGACAACAGGGAAAAAAGCATCACAGGATGAGTTTGGCAGTTCTTACTTCAGGTGGATAAAGCCAAGGTAAATCCATTGTTTTGATTGAATCATCAATACCGTGGACACATTGGACCAGCGGTGTAAGCAGTGGCAGCACTTCCCACATAACAAGAGCACTTTATGTCTCTGAGCTGCAGCAATGACTTCGGAGCTAAACTGCACCTGTGACAGTTAAAGACTCAGCTCAGAAAGTCCTCATTTCCCAAAGGAACGCTCTGTAAAACCTGCACAAGTGCAAGAAAAACCTGATGCCTAAGCTTCTCACTGCAGTGACCACAAAGATAATAACTCATAATGGTTTGTGTTGTGAATAAATAATGAATATTCATGAATAATTTATTATTGTATTCTGGGCTTTTTTATTTTTAAAGTTACCTTTTTTTCAGAATACAGAGATGAGATCTGGTGCTTTACCAAATGCAAATAATGTCATTACAATATACTGCATTAATGCTGCCAATGCTATTGATTTCTCACACATTGAACAGCACATAATGAATATAAATTTGACCTTGTTGCTGCTTGTGGGCTTATATTATACGTGCATTTTCTCTGCTTATTGGATGGAGATACAAATGTTTATGCAGGAGCAAAAAAACACACCATTTAAAAAAAAAAAAAAAACTTATTTCACATAGAATTTATGATTTGAACGGAAAGAAAAGAAATGACTTGATGTCCACTTGGATGTCGACTATTTAATATGAAGTTTGTCCTTTGTCCTTGCTCTTGTTAACACACAGTGAAAGTACAATTTAAGTGTCCTCTTACGCTCACAAGTTCTCTTGTCCAATCACTTGACATTTTTTCTGATTGTCAACCCTTCCATTCTTCCAGCGCTGCAGATCAGTGCTTTCAAGATACTTCCAATCTGAACAAATTGATTGCTTGTCAAAATGTCTGTCGAATTAATTTATCTCCGCAGCTGAGCCCTGATGAAACGCTGGATAATGTTGTTGGAACGGAGCCATCAAACACCTGAAGCGAGCTAGGCCTATGAAAACGATGCATTATATTTCAGTATGAATGTAAGTCTGAGTAAACATTCGACCAATCAGAATGCAGGCGGCGATGCCGTTCACAAAAGTACACTTTTGGAGTTAATTGCTTTTTTTTGGTGACAGGGAGAAGGAGGGGGAAGATGTGATAAATTGAGTCAAAATATTGGTTTATCTTTTTCTTGACAGTGCTGTAAACTGGTCAATAAGTGATTCTCACTGTGGACACGCAGAGGGCCCTGCATCCACTAAGGGCCTGCAACCATGGAATATGAAACCTCGTCTAGTAAGTCATTCATGTTCTTTTTCGTATTTGCTTTAGAGCTTTAAAGCTTTATTTAACAATCAGTTGTAGTTTTAGTAGGAACAGGGCCTCCACCTGAAGCTACAGCACAATTTAAGCGATCCATGTGTTGGAGAAGACATTTTGCAGTGAACCCGTTAACAAGGTGTAATTGAGAGTTGACGAGGTATATTTGTTTCCCCTTCTCATTAGCCCACTTAAAGACGTATTTAGATTTATACATGCATGTTTGAGTCATCTTTATTTTATTCATCTTTGCTGGGGAAATTCCTGCTTTCCCCAACTCTACGCCTACTGCTTTGTATTTGTCTTACTTAGTTGATTGATTTGTTAATTCTTTCTTAAAAGGTGATTCATGTAGGATGAAGCAGTGTCACCCAACCATTTTGGCACAAATTTAATCAAAACAATCCACTGCTCTTGACCATCACGTACAGCTATCCTGGGCTCGGTCGCATGGTCCAGCGGGACAGGCACAGGTCAGCTCCGAGTTACTCTAGCTAGTTTTCTACTGGAAGACAGCGCACTTGTTCCCTTTATTAAGTATTTTTAGATCAATATTGTAATTTAAATGTCTGTATAATATTAAAAAAATATCCATGTGTGTCAGAGATTATCAGGCTAAACTATTTGGTGTAATTCCTCATTTCACCCTGGAGAGACAAAGAGACCACGAGAATGGACTGTTGAGCAAGCTTTATTCGTGAGTTATTTGGCGCTCAGACCCCGGCGGAAGACGTTGCAATCATGGGCACTCCATGATCTATTTGTATTAGATGTCTCCCCCCGGAGCCTGGAGACTGGTGGTGGTAGATGTGAAGAGAAGGTAGAGGATGAGGGGAATGTAGAGGAGGAGCTGGGGAGGCGGTGGGTCGCAGTACGGTTTGAGCGGCCGAGCCATCTGCCTGAGGGCTTAAATGTGACCGCCTGAGCGCTGATTGGAGCGGGGAGGAGTCACTTGAGAGCGTTGATTGGGGATGAGGAGCAGGTGCGAGGGCCATGGTGCAGACGCCCCCTGACCTTTCACCCTCCTTCTTTGGCCGGGAAAAACTGCATAACCTCTTTGGGATAAGCGCAGAAACCTGGGAGAGTCCATGGTGAAGGAGGGATCTGACTCTCACAGACGGACAGGCGGGCGCCCGCTTGAGTGTGATGATGGCGCTGGGAAAGGGGTCCTTCCATGGTGGCCTTGACGTAGATGGTTAGTTAGGTCTTCCAGGCTGAATTTACGCAGGCTTCATTTGTCCAGGACTGTTCCATCGTGGAAAAGGACTCATTTGGAGTCATCTGGACACTGATTTTCAGATGAGTGTTCAGATGACTATTAAATATTAAACTATAGCATTTTTAGAAAGAAAAAAATCTTTCAAATTAAAATTAAGCCTTTGGTCACCTTGGCATTCACGTTTTAGCAATTGCAGGCTTTGGATTTATGTATGACTGACTGTGTATTTGAAATAGCTTTGATTTAATAAACATCTGCTTTTCCATAAGTTGTAGTCAAATGTGCTGATAACATTTTCCATAATGCACGTCGTCACCTGATCATCATTTCTAACTCAGAATCAGAATCAGAATCAGAAAAGGTTTAATGGCAATGAACAGAATTCACCAACATAGGAACTTACTTTGGTGATTCGGTGCAACATAAAACATAAAACAATGATAAAACAACCTATAGAAGTCAAAGAGAAAAAACAATTGAACACACACACTACACATACGCACACACACACACACACACGCACACACACACACGCACACACACACACACACACACGCACACACACACACACTACACACACGCACACACACACACACACACACACACACTACACACACGCACACACACACACTACACACACGCACACACACACACACACGCACACACACACACGCACACACACACACACACACACGCACACACACACACACTACACACACGCACACACACACACACACACACACACACACTACACACACGCACACACACACACTACACACACGCACACACACACACACTACACACACGCACACACACACACACACACTACACGCACACACACACACACTACACACATGCACACACACACACACTACACACACGCACACACACACACACTACACGCACACACACACACCACACACACGCACAAGCACACACACACACGCACACACACACGCGCGCACGCACACACACACACACAAACACACACGCACACTCCACACACACACACACACACACACAAACACACACTCCACACACACACACACAAACACACACTCCACACACACACACGCACGCACGCACGCACACACACACACACACACACACACACAAACACACACCTCAGGAGACCCACAAGCCAGAGTGGCCTGATAGGCACCCCCTCACAATGCGCTTGGGTCTGCCAAGTCTGTCCGGCTTCCTCCTCCGCCAGCGGATCCAACTCACCACCAGGTGGTGATCGGCTGACAACTCTGCCCCTCTCTTCACCCGAGTGTCCAAGACACGCGGCTGGAGGTCTGATGACACGACAACAAAGTCGATCATTGACCTCCGGCCTAGGGTGTCCTGGTGCCATGTGCACTGATGGACACCCTTGTGCTTGAACATGGTGTTCGTTATGGACAATCCGTGGCTAGCACAGAAGTCAAATAACTGAACATCGCTCGGGTTCAGATCGGGGAAGCCGTTCTCCCCCTCCCCAGGTATCACTGTCATTGCCCACGTGGGCGTTGAAGTCCCCCAGTAGAACAATGGAGTCCCCGGTCGGTGCACTGTCCAGTACCCCTCCCAAGGACTCCAAGAAGGCCGGGTACTCTGCACTGCTGTTCGGCCCGTAGGCCGCCACAACAGTGAGAGACCTGTCCCCCACCCGAAGGCGGAGGGACACGACCCTCTCGTTCACCGGGGTGAACTCCAACACGTGGCGGCTGAGCTGCCGCCGCCTCTCCCCGCGGGCAACACCAGAGAAGTGGAGCGTCCAGCCCCTCTCGAGGAGATGGGTTCCAGAGCCCAAACTGTGCGTGGAGGTGAGGCCGACTATATCTAGTCGGTATCGCTCAACCTCCCGCACAAGCTCAGGCTCTTTCCCCCCCATCGAGGTGACATTCCATGTCCCCAGAGTTAGTCTCTGTGTCTGGAGATCTGGTCGCCGAGGCCCCTGCCGTCGACTGCCGCCCAGATCTCTCTGCACCGGCCCCTTATGGATCCTCCTGCGGGTGGTGGGTCCACGGGAGGGTGGCCCCACGTCGCTCCTTCGGGCTGTGCCCGGCCGGGCCCCGTGGGGTAAGACCCGGCCATCAGGCGCTCGCCATGGAGCACCCATCCCAGGCCTGGCTCCAGGATGGGGCTTCGGTGACGCCGATCCGGGCGGCGTAATTAGCCTTGTTTGTGTACTCATCATAAAGGCCCTCTGAACCGATCTTTGTCACCTAGGACCTGGTTGCCTTGGGAGACCCTACCAGGGGCTTGAAGACAACATAGCTCCCGGGATCATTCGGGCGCTCAAACCCCTCCACCACGTTAAGGTGTTGGTTCAAGGAGAGGTGCAAAATTAACCACTCTTGTAAAAACTCTACACTAATTTATCAAAACCATATTTTTTTACCATATGAAACACACACGTTGCATATGACTTAACTATGTTTGCACCAGTTACACACTGCTGTGGAAAACCTTAAACACTTTTGGCTAATCCTGCTTCTAAGTGCATAGAGTCGTATGGGTGAAGTACACCGTGAATTTGCAAAACATCGCTCAGATTTGGAACTGGAAACACACACTTTTTGCAATACAACACACACAGTGAACACTACACACACTTGTATGCATCACTGTAGATGCCACACAGGACACAAACTAATGCTGTTGACAATGTCATTTATTTTTGTCCATATACTCAAGCCAACATGGCAAAAAAAAAAAATCCCAGTTTTCATGAAAGAACCCTCCAAAACTCCTCCCCCTCCTCCTCCTGCTTGAACTCTTCTTCTACCTCCACCTCTACCTCGACCTCTACCTCTGGCACGGCCTCTGCCTCCTTCTTCTCCTCCTCTTCTTCCTCCTTCCCATCCTCACTCTTCCTCTTCCTTCCATGTTGGTTCAGTTTGGTGAACTCACATGCTGCATTTTTATACTGCTTGAACCTGATTGGTGAGTCTACAATTAAGCGATCTTGTGTTTGCGCCTGAAGTGTTCAATGGATTGGCACATGGGTGTGGTCATTGAGGAAGTGACATCTTGATAAACTTCTGTGTCTAAATACATACAAGTGTGTTCAGTGTTGTAAATCACTGTGTGTGTTGTTTTGCACAAAGTGTGAACTGACTTATTGTGTTTATAGTGGTGCAGATCTGAGGCCGAGTTTTGCTCCTTGAGTGTAAAGTTTTGATAATTGGGCTAAACTTTTGATTTTAGTGTTAATCAAATCGTAAAAAACTGTATTTACATAGTAGACCTACGAGAGGTGAGAAGATATCTTTAAATAAATGTGTGCAGTATTATTTCCCTCCATGCTCGGGGTTGATAAAATACGTTTGCTCTTTGTGTTTCTCAAACCTCTTGTTTCCGAGCACATCGCAGCATGAAGTCCCTTCAAATCTTTACATTTACATATGATTTTTACCTCTGCCAAGGAGGTTGTATTTGTGTTATATGTTTTATTCAAAAGAGAGATAACTCTCTTAAAATAAGAAAAGGGTCATTATGGGTCAAACAAATCTTCAACAGTTAAAGCATTTTATTTAAATGTTTCTTGTAGTGAGTTAAGAGCATTTTACTAACATATGTGTCCAGAGCAGATGTGGAGGTCACTGTGTAAATGTCACTGGTACAAATGTGCTCAAGCAATCGAGAAAACTGGAAATGAACCATAAAACACTTCTCAATTATTAATAAAGCCTCAGATTGGCCATTTTATACTACATCGCTTTCTATTTAATACCTAGGTTTTTTTTTTGCTTTTTATGCCGTATCTTGCAGCTGTGGTCCAAGGCAGAAGCTACAAAAGTCAGTGAAGATCATATCGATTTTTGATATTCCAAGTGGTTTCTGGATTTATTTTGTGAGCCATAGGAAAACAATTCAATATTTCCAGCAGGGAAATCATTTAGAATTTTAAAAGAAGTGGTGGGGTTCTTGTTATTGTTAACATGTTAATTTGAACTTTTTAAAAAAATCTGTACAAATCGAATTCAAGAACAGCTGGTGACTGATGTCTTCAACATTAAACACAAAGAGGCATTTTTTCTTTTCATAATTTTTTTTTCTTTTGGAATTTATTTTATTTATGTTTTATTTTTATTTTGCTAGATTTTCCAGGCCCGAAGGTTTTATGTGACAGAACAGTTATAGCGAGAAATGGGGAGAAAGATGGTAGAGACATTCGACAAATGGCAAATGGAAACAAACTTCAGACCCTAAGGTGCCACGCCCTCATCATTGCACGACCCGCGAGCAGTGGAAACGATTTTATTTTATGTTTTGCCCGGAAATATTTCAAGGTTTGAGTTCTAAGACGTGTTGTCAAAAATACATGGACTAAAATGTATTTTTATTCATTCATTCAAATGTATTCATATAATACATATATGTTTTTGAAGACAGTGGGGAAATATTGTGCGCACTGGTCATCCCAATAATGCACTATGACACGACGCTCATGAATCCAAACTACTGCATTAGCATGTCACCACACCACACTCCATCCTCATCCTTAACACCACACTCCATCCTCATCCTTAACACCACACTCCATCCTCATCCTTAACACCACACTCTGTATCCATCCTCATCCTTAACACCACACTCCATCCTCATCCTTAACACCACACTCCATCCTCATCCTTAACACCACACTCCATCCTCATCCTTAACACCACACTCCATCCTCATCCTTAACACCACACTCTGTATCCATCCTCATCCTTAACACCACACTCCATCCTCATCCTTAACACCACACTCCATCCTCATCCTTAACACCACACTCCATCCTCATCCTTAACACCACACTCCATCCTCATCCTTAACACCACACTCCATCCTCATCCTTAACACCACACTCCATCCTCATCCTTAACACCACACTCCATCCTCATCCTTAACACCACACTCCATCCTCATCCTTAACACCACACTCCATCCTCATCCTTAACACCACACTCTGTATCCATCCTCATCCTTAACACCACACTCCATCCTCATCCTTAACACCACACTCCATCCTCATCCTTAACACCACACTCCATCCTCATCCTTAACACCAACACTCTGTATCCATCCTCAACCTTAACACCACACTCTGTGTCCATCCTCATCCTTAACACCACACTCTGTATCCATCCTCATCCTTAACACCACACTCTGTATCCATCCTCATCCTTAACACCACACTCTGTATCCATCCTCATCCTTAACACCACACTCTGTGTCCATCCTCATCCTTAACACCTCACTCTGTATCCATCCTCATCCTTAACACCACACTCTGTATCCATCCTCATCCTTAACACCAACACTCTGTATCCATCCTCATCCTTAACACCACACTCTGTATCCATCCTCATCCTTAACACCACACTCTGTATCCATCCTCATCCTTAACAGCACACTCTGTATCCATCCTCATCCTTAACACCACACTCTGTATCCATCCTCATCCTTAACAGCACACTCTGTATCCATCCTCATCCTTAACACCTCACTCTGTATCCATCATCATCCTTAACACCACACTCTATCCATCCTCATCCTTAACACCAACACTCTGTATCCATCCTCATCCTTAACACCACCACACTCCGGCGGCCCATGCTGGTTGCCTCATCACCTCCCCCCGCCCGCCGTTGCATCACATCCCTCCTGTCTGCCACTCAAACCCATCGGACGCAGCTGCCGGCTCTCCATGACCTCCACACGCCCACGTAGACACGCATGTGAATGGCCCCGGCTGCATCTCTGGACCATAATCAGGGGGACTCAGCTGCTGCGGTGACCATCTCTTCTCTGGGGGCCACAGATCAATCCATTCTCCAGAGAGCCTATTGTGAATAAGCGTGTGTTTAATATGTGTGTGTGTGTGTGTGTGTGTGTGCGTGTGTATGTGTGTGTGTGTGTGTGTGTGTGTCTGTGTGTGTGTCTGTGTAAGAGACATGATGACTTCCATAATGAGGGCAAGGCCATTGTTCTCAATTAGACGGTATTGAAGGTGGATTTGTAAAGGTTTGGGTGATACTGTGAGTGCGTGATGAAAATAATAATGACAGGTATATAGGTAGTGTAGGTTGTACTGTGAGATACTGTCTGTGTTTAGTAATGATAATAGGCTACATATGCATTCTTGTGGCTTTTAAACGTGCTTTTGGTCACCGTTTATGGGACAGGGCTTTCTCTGTGGTCGGCCCTGAGCTCAGGAACGCTCCAAACGGCTCCAACAGTGTTTTAGGTCACGCCTTAACACCCACTTTTATTCTCGTTTAACTGTGCGTGAGTTGTGTCCGTTTTTTATTTATTCATTGTCATTTATTTTACGTCTTTAATGCTTTTTTATGGTTTTATGTTCAAGCTCTGATTTCATTTGACTTGTTTTATTGTTTTAGGACTATGATATTATTATGATACTATGATATTTTTATGTTTTGTGTCTGTGCAGCCCTTTGGAACTGTTCTGTTTATGAAATGGGTTGTATAAATAAAGTGGATTTGGACATTGGGATTAAATTAGTGTTAGAAAACGCACATAATTAATAAGTGAAGCCCTTGGGCAACATGAAGGGAGCAGTTGATGACAGCATGAGTTTGGTGATGGTTTATGGGCTTAAAAACTGTGGAGGAGTATTTTACCTGTGATTCAACTATCAAGGGAAAATGTGTGAGTGCTCAGAGGAGACGAGCGATGAATGAAGCAAAACACAACCACACTTGTGTTTTTGATGAAGGGTCAACAAAAGAACATGGTTAAAACATGTTCTTTCATATGCTTTTTTAAATAAGTACATTGTTAGTGTTAATTGAGAATTGAGACATTGCTGCCCGGTGGTGGAGTGGTTAAGGCGGCAGCACACATGCCAGGCTCCATGTGCAGCCGGCTGCACTGGGGTGAGTTCAAATCCAGGCTGATAATTTACTGCCTTCTCGCTCATCCCCATTTCACGCTGTGCTGTCCTGTCTAATAAAGCCTACGGGCCAATCCTTTAAAAAAAAGAACAAAAGAAAAGTGAGGCAAACTTGAGTTTTTGCCTGTTGGTGGTTGAATCCCTTTGCACGCTGTAGTTTCATTCTTTGACAAGATACTTTGCCTGCCTTGCTACCTGCAGTATCTACTGTGGATGTTGTTCTTTTAATGTCATTATCAGGTATATCTATACATCAACAATATCAACAATTCTATCTTGTCTATTCGGCTCACAAACCCTGGATCCAAAGGTCATTTTAACATTAGTGGAATCTGTTGAGCTCGAGAAATGTGTGGCCTCGGGCGTTTCATGCATATGTCGGCTGTGTCTCTGGAGAACGGTCATACATGTCAAAGAAATGCCCCCCGTGGTGACTTGAGCTGCAGCCTGTATCGCTGTATGAAGCTCTGTTCACAATGCACCCAGCATGTGCGTGCGTGCGCGCGCGTGCGTGCGTGCGTATGCGTGCGTGCGTGTATGTGTGTGTGTGTGTGTGTATGTGTGTGTGTGTGTGTGTGTGTGTGTGTGTGTGTGTGTGTGCGTGCGTGCGTGTGTGTGTGTGTGTGTGCGTGTGTGTGTGCGTGTGTGTGTGTGTGTGTGTATGTGTGTGTGTGTGTGTGTGTGTGTGTGTGTGCGTGCGTGTGTGTGTATGTGTGTGTGTGTGTGTTCTTATGTGTGTGAAGGTCAATACTGAGGTGATTACACTGGAGCAGCAGGTTCAGAGAGAAAAAATGCTGCTTTTCTTTATAGATTTTCTGTCCGTCCACAAAAAATACTCCCTCCTGACGGCCTGGATTAGAACATGTCTCCGGTACAGTCCTCTTCTTGGTCCTGCACATCATAAAATACACATTAAAGCTGGGGCACCTGATCAAATCCAAAAGTTTTTCATAGTTTTTTTGTTCCGTGTAACTCGTCCCTGTAGCTCTCACAAACCCTTAGCATAAGATTCACAAGCAAATATTTTTGACTTAACTTTTAAACAGCTTTTTGCAAATGGCAAAGTGAAACTGAGGTGGGCCATCCAAGCACAGCCAATTAGAGCACTGCTTGGATGTTATTTCTGGGTTGGTGTAACAGAAAATACAAAAAGTTACTAATTTGCTAAAAAAAAGCCTGGTCACATGCTGTGGAACATTCCAGGCAAATAAATAACATCTCCATGGAGACAAGACAGTGGCAGAACCTCCACCGGAAACGTTACATTGAGCTTTAAACTATTTAATCAGGAAGTACACTAAATAAACAACAGTAAATGGCATGATCAAAAATGTAATTTCCACATAAATCATATTTTTAGAAATAGCGTTCGGATTTCTTCCTTTTTATTTCGATTCAAACATTAAAAAGCTGTAATAAGGGTTTTTTACACCCTGCACGTCTTTCCCAGCGGATCAGAGGCGATGACAGGACGCTGATGGTTCTTGTGGACAGCTGCAAATGTATTCTCTGCTATTTGGACGAACTGTCAAACAAGGTTAAAGGACGCGCTTTTGCTCCGTGGTATAACTCTCCATTTAAAACCTTCTGCCACGTTATTGAAATTCAAATCACCACCTCTGCGTATTTCTCCGTCTTTCCACATGAATATGAATCGAGCTATTTGACACTTCCTTAATATGCATGAGGGAAGAAGTCTTGATGAATCGCTCGGATCTGTGTACTCATCCTCCATTTGCGACTATCAGAGCAGGAAAACCAATTGTTCTATAATGGGAGGCATTTACACCCTCTCAGGGCGGGCTATTAATGCCGTTTGGCTGCTCCGCGCTGACCCGTCCTCGTTACTCGGGGGTCGGAGGTCGCGCGTCTGGTTGAAGGGAGCATCAGTCACACTTGACATTTGGAGTTGACCTGTGGAGAGGAGAGGGGGCTGTGAGGGCGGGGCTGTGAGGGCGGGGCCATGCGGACGACTGTCACTTCATCAGCTGAGGGGCACTCAACACAAGGCACACGAACGCAGGAAGGGGCGGGCCAGGAGCGGCGCCAAGGGGGGGGGCTCGGGCGGCGCCAGGGGGGGGGCTCGGGCGGCACCCCATGGCCAAAGCACCTCAAATTGCTCAAATCGACCACTTAGAGTTCAAAATGAGGCAAAAATACAACTAGTTCTTGCACATTGGGTTCATAATTCACAACAGAGTGCTAATGTAACAGTATTCAAGTATTCAGTTACAATTACAATTAGGGTATTTATCTATAGCATGACAACTTTATCTATTTGTCATCTGGGTTTGTTATCAATAAAATTACTCATTTACAATATCCAGCCGTTACATAAAGATAAGATAAAAACCTTTATTTTCCCCATGAAGAAATTGCAGTGTTGCTCAGGAAAAAATAGTTGGAAAATGTCAAACGTATTCCCCAGTAAAGTTTTTATGTTTAACTAAAATACCACAAAATAATCCTGTAAAATAAGAATGAGTCATGACTACAAACATAGTAGTGGCAGTGGTTAATGCAGTAAACAGTAAATAAGAGTTAAACAAAAAGCTTGTGCAAATGCGGTAATTAAATCCTTATGACTCATAGTAATTTTAAGCTTTGTATTTCCGTTTGTCGAGATGCAAAGTCCAATTTAATTCCTGTCAGACTCTCTTTTAAAATGCTTTTTATTTGCTGTGGAGTTCAGCCTGTGCAGAGTGTTTGTGAGCAGGGCTGGTGCATGCTCAGCGCTGCCACGGCGACTGCCTTGTTCCAATGACAGGTCAGGTCTGGCTAAGTGGAGCCGCGCGCCCGATGACAGCGATGCTACAAATTTATGCTAAAAGCAGCGATACGAGCGAAAGCCTGTGTTTGGCGCGAGGCCACGTAATCGCTTCGCTCTGATCTGGGCCGACCCGCAATTTATAATTCCTTTTCAATTCTGAGTTTTTTAGTTCTGCTCGGTTTGTTTTGTAGTGCAACTTTCTCAGAAATACACTAATAATCAATTGAATAGAATTGAATCATTGCATTGAGACTCTAGACTTGTCGTCTGAATGAGAACGCTCTCATTAAAGGTGCATGCTCTAAAAGTCGATTTTGTATGTTATGGGAAACATACAAAATCGACTTTTCAGAGCTTTTAACCTTCTTACATTGCTATTTGTGCTTCATATATGTAGTGTTTTTTGATTGATTCCCGCAGTGTTTAGCTATATTACAGACTATCTCCTTTCCTCGAATCTCCAAACTGACGGGGGGTATCTACAAGATCAGTCATAACCACAGGCACGCGTCATCATCCTCCCCCTCCCCCCTCTCCACCCGCCTCCCGCCTGCCGCCTCCCGCCCCCTTCCCCCCGGCTCCGCGCAGCTGCAGGCTCGTCTCCCCATACAAGCCCCGGAGTTTTTCTGCTTCGATTTACGAGGAAACACGGTTCAAAGAGGCCCAAAACTTCATTAATGATATCGCACTCTTTACTATTATCACAATGGTGAAGGTTTATGTGGCACTTGATGCAGCAACCGGGAAAATAAACGGAGAGAAGTTCTATCCGATACCGAAAAACCAGGAAATAAGAGCGCGATGGACATAAGACTTTTATATTTATATATATATATATATATATATATATATATATATATATATATATATATATATATATATATATATATATATATATATATATATATATATATCTGTTCTGCGCACGCTGTAGAATAAACACCAGATTTATTTAGGCTCAAAGTAGTGTTGATCTGAAGTTCTATCGTTTCTCACTCACTCGCGCGGCAGGAGCAGCGCAGCGCGGAGCAGACAGCTGTGGGGCACACACTACGTCACGGGTGGGCGGGGCACACACGCGCTCTGAGACTACCTCACGGGTTGGGCGGGGGAGCCAGATCGCTCTTCGCAAGGGTGGGGGCGAATATCAAACCAAACCGTCTGCATTTCCGGGTTGGTGAGTGGGTCCAAGGTCTGGGTGATATTTCTTAACTATTATGTTAAGGGTGCTGCACAACCCTTATTATTATCAATTATAGACTTAGGATAGACTACAAAACGTGAAAAAAAGCACTTTATGGCACCTTTAAATATATATTCAGTGCTGAATATAAAAGAAAGATAATCATCTTTTCTTTATTGTTTTTACTTCTCAAACTGCCTCTTCCATTTCCTCTCTTTCTCAGGCACTCCACCTCCCACTTCTTTCTGTTTTTCTTTCTTTTCCTCCCCTCTCTCTCTCTCTTAACTCTTCAACTCTCTCTCTTCTCCCACTTTGCATAACTCCCCTTCCTTCTCTCTCCCTTTTTCCATTCCCCTTCTCTCTCTCGCTCTCTCTCTCTCCCTCTTCCCTCTGTACCTCTCGCTCTTCCTCCCTTTCCCTCTCGTCTTCTCCCCATCTCCCTTCCTCTGCCCCTCTCTTGTCTTCTTCTGTTTCTCATCCTCCCTCACCACACACCCTGTTTTTATCTTCCTTTCTCTCTCCTCACCCCCCTCTCTCTCCCTTCTGTCATCAATCGCTTTCTCTCTCTCTCTCTCCTGCTCTCTCTTTTTCTCTCCTTTCCTCTCTCTTTCTTTCTCTTATACTTTTTCTTTTCTCTCCCTCTCCCCCTTCTGTCATCTCTATTTCTTTCTCTTTTTTCTTCTTCTTCTCTCTCTCTCTCTCTCTTTCTTCTTCTTCTTTCCTCATCTTCTCTCCTCGTCTTGCTCTCTCTCTCTCTCTCTCTCTCTCTCTCTCTCTCTCTCTCTCTCTCTCTCTCTCTCTCTCTCTCTCTCTCTCTCTCTCTCTCTCTCTCTATAATTGAGTCTGTCCAGGGGCTCCGTCCTCTCTCCACACCCCTGCATGTCCCGCAGCTGTTCTTGGCTGTCTCCTCCTCACCTTCTCATCTCCCTCTTCTTCCTCTTCCACTTGGAGCCTTCATCTGTGCCTTTCATCTGCTCCATCCATTTACATGCGGTTTGGCCCTGGTCCATATGAGGCAGTGACAGCGGCAGAGGTTACAGTTTTGACTCTGGCAAAGCACTCAGAGCAACAGCTTTCCTTTTAGCCCGTTCTCCATTTGCACAGCGCAGCTTAAAGTATATATACTTCAAACACACTCCGACCTGTGTGATAGAGGTACCTGGAAGTGCTGTTTTCAACAAATGAAATGTTGCCCCTAAACAAACACATTACATCACTATTTTCAATGTAAATATTTGAGTTGAATACAGTTGCCACCTGCACGTCTTACACTAAACAAATATATGATGTCACAGTTTCCTTTGTTGCCAGGAATCTTCCACAGTATGGCACTAAACCTTCCTATGTTGTACTTATACACTTACAGGTGTTTTTATCGACTTGAAAAAGGGCGGGGTCATCGCTCTACAGAGCTCTTCTGTAACTTGGCTTGAAGGCACCGCCTCCTTGTTTCCATGGAAATGGATAAATAAAATGTTATACTGTGAAACATTCCAGGCAAAGTATCTCCATGAATATAAGCGGGCGAATATATTTTTAAAGATCACCTTAAATAAATCAACAAAAGAAAAGAAAAAGGTGACGTTATATATATATTTAGTGTAAATATTTGATGTTTTGAACAGTAGGAAAGCTCAGGTCACTGTTCATGCCACTCTCTGCATCATCACATATGCAGTCCATAGCATGACTTACTGTATCATGCATGTAAACAGAGAGCATTGTAATCATCTGTGGATAATGGCAGGTTCTGTTGTGTGAATAGTTTCAACAGAACAAGGAGTTTTGCCCAAGGGCACAACAACGGTGCATCTCCTTGTGAAGGTGAAAATAAACAAATGTATACATCTCGTGTCCTTAGACCTTGGTTACACCTTTTATAAGTGTTACTAACAGTTTATTCCTCCATTGCTGTCAACGGAAGAGACCAAAGCCAAGAACATTGTCCCTCTGTAAAATAATTTATTTTCACAATTTACAACACAAGCCATAAATCTCAGCTGGTTTAATGAATTCAGAGTGCATTATCATTTCTCCAACAGGGCATTGCTTTAAACTAATGTGGTACACTGTGGCTTTATGTGCCAATAAATTTGTCTCAGGTGGATTTATTGGGGCCCTGACTCAAATGGAACATGCTTTTTTGCCAAAAAAGAGAAAAGCTTCAATCACTGGACGACTGTTTGAGAAGAAAACAGTTATTTACTTATGTCGGTGTAATCCCTCATTCGTCCAGGCGTGTTCCATAGTAGAAAAAGCTTCAGTTGTAGTCATCTGGACTCAGTTAGAAAAAAATAGACGTTTCAACTCTCATCCAAGAGTCATTGTCAATAAAAGAATTTAGGTCGAGAACTCCGATATTTATACTGTTCTGTGGTAAGACCCGCCCATTGGGCGGAGCCTTCCTGAAGTAGAAAGAGTTGTTTGTTTCAACAGAAACTCCCCCCTTGTATCTACCGAGCTAGCCTATTCAGAATTTTAATGGGCTATTAGAATCCTCTTTGTCTTTGTGAGACCCTGGCTCAACCACCCTGAGTACCTGACTAGCATCTAAATGTCCTGGTCCTGGTCCTTTACCTTTCCAGGGGTTCAGTATACCATTATAGATACCAGGAAGATTGAATCTTAGCCCTCCATTCCTGTTTAAAGAAGGTCTTTCTTTTTAACAAAAACAGCTTCCTTAACTCCTCTTTCAAACCATCTTTTCTCCCTGCTTAAAACCTTCACCTCACCGTCTTCAAACGAGTGATTAGAGGCTTCAAGATGGAGATGCACGGCACTCTGTGGTCCTGAACTTGTATTTCTTCTGTGCTGATAGAGCCTCTTGTGTAGAGGCTGTTTTGTCTCACCTATGTACCGTTCTTTACAGCTTTCTTCACTGCATTGGATCGAATAAACTACATTGCTCTGTTTTTGAGTCGGCAACTTGTCCTTAGGGTGAACCAGTTTTTGTCTTAAAGTGTTTCCTGGTTTAAAATAAACAGGGACTTCGTGTTGTCTAAAAATTCTCTGCAGTTTTTCCCACAGGCCAGACACATAAGGGATAGAAACACCCTTCCTTCTCTGTTCAGTTTCCCTTTTGTCCTGCTTTTTGGTTCTCTTCACTCTGTTGAGGGCCCAAGCGGGGTAACCACAGGCTGAGAGGGCATTACGGACATGTTTTTCCTCTTTCTTCTTGCCCTCTGAGCTGGTGGGCACACCTTGAGCTCTGTGTTGTAAGGTTCTGATCACACCCAGCTTGTGCTGTAGTGGGTGGTTGGAACCAAAGAGCAGATACTGGTCCGTGTGTGTAGGTTTCCTATATACTTCTATTTGGAGTTTCCTGTCCTCTCCTCTGATCGTGGAACAATCAAGAAAGGCCAAGTGATTCTCCTTAGAGTCTTCTAAGGAGTATCGCTTGGCCTTTCTTGACGGACTAGTACCTGCTCTTTAGTTCCAACCAAAAGGACCAGGACCAGGACCAGGACATGTAGATGCTAGTCAGGTACTCAGGGTGGTTGAGCCAGGGTCTCACAAAGACAAAGAGGATTCTAATAGCCCATTAAAATTCTGAATAGGCTAGCTCGGTAGATACAAGGTGGGAGTTTCTGTTGAAACAAACAACTCTTTCTACTTCAGGAAGGCTCCGCCCAATGGGCTGGACTTACCACAGAAGAGTATAAATATCGGAGTTCTCGACCTAAATTCTTTTATTGACAATGACTCTTGGATGAGAGTCGAAATGTCTATTTTTTCTAACTGAGTCCAGATGACTACAACTGAAGCTTTTTCTACTATAGTTATTTACTTACTTTTTTTTGCCATTTTGTTCATTCCTTTCCTAGTCTGTGGTCAGTCGAGATTGGGAATTGACATATCTCTGTCAGTATTGAATCTTTAAGTGTGTGTCTTTATCTATTCTGAGGAATTCGTACTATTTAAAATCAATGCAATGTATAGTGGGGCTGAGGTAAGATGAGGCGTAAGGTTTCATCACAGGCTAAACAGAAACACAGATAACGTTGAAATTACACCGCATGTAATTTAGTCCCTCAACTCAGTCTTAACTCCAACACAAACCTTCTATTTACTTGAGCCTTCAGCGTGTCTGATGTTCTGTGTTTATGCCTTAAACCTGAACATATGCATATATTGGACATGAATTTGAATTCAACTGAAAATGCCATAGATGCAAACATTTTGGATGGATAAAATATTTCCTTGAGAATCATTGGAAATACACTTCATTGACAGTATATTTATATCTACTGTATTTAAGATTAAAATGTACTTTTCTAAATAAGACATGATCATTTTTTTCACTTAATTTACAACTCTTGTCCTTTATAATCAAATGTTCCAACTAAAGTGATCATAAACTAATTAATATTCTTTTTTCCACTTTTCATTTCTGTTTCTGCCAGACCTGTACTTTAATCTAATATTACTTTCTCTTGTTCTAATGGTGCATATTGATCGTAAGCGGCAGATGAAGGCGCGTTAGCCTGTAGCAGAGCAGCCTGTTTCTGGTGGGTGGAGGAGGTGCAGTGGTGGGTGGAGGTGGGCGTGGGTCAGTCGTTGCCGGGGGACACTGTCTAGTTTTTCTGTCTGTTCAGGGGCCTCAGAGGAAGCCCACAGTGGACCACACCCCTCTGGGACATCTTGGGTGTCCCCCTCCCATCACAGCCTCAGCAGATGGAGGTGAGGTGCACGGATGAAGGTAATGGGGGAAAAGATCAAATAAAAAATGGAGAAGATTATTGAAAAGATGGGCTCAGTAAACGTGGCTAATGCAGTAGTTCCCGAGCTTTTGATTGTAGCGTGCCCCCTGAGACTGTTGATGATCACACCCGTGCTCCCTATTCCAATTCACTGCGAAAAATATCATCTATTCTTGCACATTCTACATTCAATTAGGCATTCAAAACATTTAGACTAGCCTGGGGGATACAAATATTACTATTATTAAGTTTTTATGCGTGGATATCAGTTTATGAAAAAAAAAAAAAAAAAATTAAAAAACAAAAAACAGGCCCATCCTTATCCTATGAGCCTACTCACCTTTGTTTGAGCATTAATTTGTATTTGCTTTATTTTAGCCCAACATTTGAATTCACAAAATTTCATTTCTCATTTGCATATGGCTAATAAAGCCTGCAGGCCAATCATGTAAATAGATAATAGATAGGAATCATGTGTTTACTTTAAATGGGGCAACACAAAAACTGGTTCACCCTAAGAACAAGAAACACACAAAAACAGACTAATGTAGAATATGCAGTGAAGAAAAACTAAACAGCCACTTCACAAAAGGCTGTAACACTGAAGGCATGCAAATACAGGATTACAGAGCGACGTGCAACTTCATTTAAAAGCCACAAACCACTTTTTTGAAGACAGTGAGGAGAAAAGTTGGGTTGAAAGAGAGTTAAGAGGACCATTTTATTTAAACATTAATGGTGGTTTAAGGTTCGTAACAGCGTTATTAAGCCCTGGTTAGGAAGTACAGACCAGTCATGAGCTAATCAGATACTCATACGGGACAAGGGAGCTACTGTCAGCAAACAATAGGATTGTTATGGCCCATTACAGGGCTGTAAGGGTAATAAAGAAGATTCATTTCAGGTGAAACTTAGTCAGAAATAATATCTGAGTTCTCACACTGACTCTGGTTTGGGTGCGCTCCGGGGGCAGTTCGGGACCCCCGTGCGGGTTACTTGCGGATTGCGGGTTTCACCAACTCTGGTCCGTTATTGTCAAATGCCACACAGATTGATGTGGTTTCGAGGGAGAACTCTCATCTAATGACCGCTGCTGTCAGGAGTCACAAAATGGCAGGCAAGAACCCAAATGCACGACAAGGAAACAGTTCAGGTTTAGGGTATTTATATCCAGTGATGAAAACAAGGTTGCAACACGTGGCAGACAAATCTGGAATGGGGCAGGCAAAAGAGATGGTCCAAAGTTCAAAAAGGCAGGTCAAAACAGGAACAGGCAGGATAAGAATCAGGATGACAGGTGCTGGGAGCTACGGTAACGCACAAGACAATGTGGCAGGGAACAGAGGGAAATGGACCGGTCCATATGCTGAGGTGGGACAGGCCAGGTGAATGTGATCAGTAATGAGTGGAGAGCAGGAGAGAGTGGCAGAGTCTGCTCTCTGATTGGTTGGGGAGGCACTGAAGGGGATTGACCAATGAGAAACAACTAAAGCCTGGCTGAAGTTGTGACCGCTGCAGTCTCCGGAAAAGATAGACTTCATGTGAATTCTTTCCCCCAGACCTCACCTGGACCGGAGTGAGACCAGAGAGAAATTAAAAATAATGATGATTAAAAAATAAAAATTAGGAAGGGGAGTAATCCAAAGAAGTTAAGGTTAAAGGTTGAATGGACGATTTTTTTGACCAAAATCTGAATCTTATTTCCTCCTGGCGTGGACGGCCGATTAGTCCTGCCACATATCAATCATAAAACGCACCCACCGCTCACCTGCAGCCGCGTCAGGCTCGTCCCCACGAGCAGCACGTTTCCGCGTGTCTAAGCGGATGGATCTATCATAATATAGTTCCCTCAGTGTACGGGACAAAATTAAGACAGAGAAAGACAGTTCGAGCTGACTCAGAAGAAGACGGAAATCTACGGGAGACGAGAGATGCGATGCGATCCGTCGCGCTAATAAACAAACGCACGTGTGTGTTGTATCAGTCCGCACGGGGGAGTGCGCATGCGCACTTCCGCCTGCGTTCTCAAATCGCCGAAAAATCTCCCATTGCACCTTTAAGGCACACATAGTCTAAAATGATGGACGAGGTCCAATTCCTGTCAAAAATGTTTTTGTTTTTTCCTTTTCCGTGTGTCAGTTACAATGCAATATTTATCTTATAAAGAATATCAAGGTTAAACTAGACAAGGGGGGTTAGGTCAGGACCCTATATTTATTTTGGACTGTGCACAATATACATTATCAGGAGATATGCATTGTACCAGGTTGTAGCTCAAGTGCTAATTTCCACCTGTTATTATTTAGTCCCACTGATGGGAGGAGCTTATTGTACATGTGTTTTAGTGGTACCCAGAGGAAACCTACGTAGACACAAAGAGAACATGCAAACTCCACACAGATCCAGATAGTCTATGTATGAAACATTTTCCAGATGTATGTTCTGCTGCATCATGTTAATGTTATGCTGATGACACTATAGTCTATAATATCCATGCAAAAGCAACACTGCTGTGAAGCTATCATCAGGAGGCGTGGCCAGCACATGACTCCAGTCCTGGCATCATTGAACTGGTTTCCAGTTCTCCACAGAATCCAATCTCATGGTTTTTAAGTCTTTAAATGGTCTGGCTCCCTGTTATTTGCAGGAGTCATTGTCCCACCATGTTCCTGCCCGTATCATGCGCTCCTCCTCTCAGCTCCTCCTGGATGTGCCCAGGTCAAAGCTAAAAAGCAGAGGGGCCAGAGCGTTCTCTGTGGCGGGGCCCGGGCTCTGAACAGCCTCTGCATGTGAGAGCTGCTGTGACACGAGAGCAGTTTAAATCTTCGATAAAAACATCTTTTTTCTCTCTGGCCTTTTAAACATGGACTGAGCTGAGTCATTATTTTATTAGCTTTACGTTTATTTAGATTTGTATATAAGTGTTATTGCATGTTGCTGTACAGCACTTTGGACTTTTAAAGATGTAAGTGTGTTTTATAAATAAAACTTGATATTGATCTGTAATGGTGTCGGTCAGTGATTGGTAAAAAAATTCATCTCAATATTAATAAAATCATGTGTATGTTTTCTTCAATGTCTTCAAATAAGGAGAGCGATCCAACTGTCATAGTCAGTGGTACAAGAGCACAAGTATGTGTAAGTCTAACCAGCCAAAAAAATGCATAATAGAGAAGAAAAAAAACATATATAAGTTGCGCTGGAGTATGAAATGCAGTTGCAAGTGTGAAAATAACAAATAATATCACAATCTGGTGAATTTCAAACTTATGAGAGGCCTCAAAACACCACAGTTCTCTCTGACATAAATGAGTGTCTGACGAGCTGGACCATGACCACACTGCTGCTCAGAGAAAGACTCACAAGCAAACTATGAAAACACTGGACACAAAATCTATTAATTCATCATTGGAACATTTTTACCAAATATAATTTCATGGGATAAGCTAATTATCTATTCAGCCATAATTCTGGTCTACAAAACCTTTTATAGTCTGGCTGCTCCCCCATTGAGCGGGTTTATACAATTAAACTTAAATACAAATACCCGCGCGTCGAGCAGGGGAGACTGCAAAATCCCATTCATAAAAACTTAATTTGGACAGTCTGCTTCTGTTGCCCACAGACAAAAGGAACATGACATGATTTCAGAGCTTTAGTAGAAGTGGTAAACAGTGACTCTTAGACAATCAGACATGTTCTGGGAAACATAACGTGAACTACACTTAATGTAGTATATATTTAAATATCTCGTACAGAGGTCTTTGTCTTATTGGAGACATTGTGATTGTTATTAGTCTATTGTCATGTCTCTCTTCAATTATGTTGTGTGTGTTGTGTGTGATGTGTGTGTGTTGTGTGTGTTGTGTGTGATGTGTGTGATGTGTGTGTTGTGTGTGTTGTGTGTGATGTGTGTGTTGTGTGTGATGTGTGTGATGTGTGTGATGTGTGTGTTGTGTGTGATGTGTGTGTTGTGTGTGATGTGTGTGTTGTGTGTGATGTGTGTGTTGTGTGTGATGTGTGTGATGTGTGTGATGTGTGTGTTGTGTGTGATGTGTGTGATGTGTGTGTTGTGTGTGATGTGTGTGTGTTGTGTGTGTTGTGTGTGTTGTGTGTGATGTGTGTGTTGTGTGTGATGTGTGTGTTGTGTGTGTTGTGTGTGTTGTGTGTGATGTGTGTGTTGTGTGTGATGTGTGTGTTGTGTGTGTTGTGTGTGATGTGTGTGTTGTGTGTGTTGTGTGTGATGTGTGTGTTGTGTGTGTTGTGTGTGATGTGTGTGTTGTGTGGTTGTGTGTGATGTTTGTGTTGTGTGTGTTGTGTGTGATGTGTGTGTTGTGTGTGATGTGTGTGATGTGTGTGATGTGTGTGTTGTGTGTGTTGTGTGTGATGTGTGTGTTGTGTGTGATGTGTGTGTTGTGTGTGTTGTGTGTGATGTGTGTGTTGTGTGTGATGTGTGTGATGTGTGTGTGATGTGTGTGTTGTGTGTGTTGTGTGTGATGTGTGTGTTGTGTGTGATGTGTGTGTTGTGTGTGATGTGTGTGTTGTGTGTGATGTGTGTGTTGTGTGTGATGTGTGTGTTGTGTGTGTTGTGTGTGATGTGTGTGTTGTGTGTGATGTGTGTGATGTGTGTGTGTTGTGTGTGTTGTTTGTGTTGTGCTTTTGGAACGTTATATTTACCTCGAGTATCTCACTGATCCTCTTTGTGCTTATATCATGTGGAAGTCACATGGTTTCACATGTTGGACTGACACTTTGTTAATGTGCAATGTCCCATTTTAAAATAATAATAATAATGTCAGTTCAAGCCTTAGTCGCCAGCGCAATAAACGTCTTTTTTTTTTTTTAATCTTTTAACCGTTATATTTCCTCATCATCATTAGCTTTCTCAGAGTTGTATTTTGAGTGATTTGCACTTTTGTGTAATTGTATTGTATTATCACTATCTCCACTTGCACTGTATTTATTTATGGTTATTTAAAAACTCACTGGGTAATACATATGAGGTTTGAATAACAATGTGTGCCGTTTTTCAAAACATAAATGTATAAATAAAGTCTGCTGCTTGCTGCATGAGATGCACTGGGAAGAAGTGGGTCTTTTAGTTTTTAAACAGGAAGTCATTAGTCCATTTCTATCATTAAGTTGAATTATCACACCGCACAATGAACATAATATAAAATAATGATCATTGTATGTTTTAGTTTATTTCTAAATACTCATGTCCCCTTTAATGTTGAAAAATGCAGTAGACGGTGCTGCTGTTTCCTTTTTCTTGATGCGAAAATCTCCATTCTACACAAATCGTTGCTGCTTCTCTTTTTTAAGCAAGTTTTCCTGTGGGAATTCTTTTCTTTCATATGCAATTGTAATTTGACACAAGTGGTGAATGGACGTAAACATGCTTTCACACACACGTGATGTACAGCTATGGCAGGAGCCCACTGAGCAGTTTGCATGAATAAAACATTGGGCTCTGACTCCTATTTGACTTCTCGGTGCTGATATTTTTCGACACAAATCACGGCGTACAGGACGAGGAGAGGCCCAGATTAACATGCAGTGTGGATAGTCAATGGATTTATGGGACCACGGCGGCTCCTTTACCTGAATATAATACGGGAGCAGGGAAGAGCCAAGGGAGACATGAAATAGAGATCCTGGATCAAACCAGCAGCGCCCAGGAGTGCACGTCTTTACACGGGACGGGGCGAAACACGGTTCAGCCTGTCACAACACAAGCATCTGATGCATGAGAACAGCCAGTAATATCGTTTGCAATCTTGTGGATGTTTTGTGGATTATATCAGTCATTTTAGGGTTTTACTATTCAAAACTCTTGAAATATGTGTTCCCAGAATATTACAGTAGCGACTCAATCAAGTAATACAAACTTGTAAAATGCTCAAATCAGCTAAATTCAGGTCTATTTAAGTAACTTTATTCACTTGGACATTGTTATTACATTTCCAATTTACAAAACAATTTTGCCTTTATTTACAGCTCCATTAGCGCTTCTGTAGAATAAAAGGTACTGAGAATATGGTAGATAAATAATGATATAAAATAGAGTTTGAAATCGACTTTGACTGAAAATGAAGACACTACATTAAGTGGAATAATAAGAAAATCACAAAACACATGGAGTAAAAACCACAACAACATAGATATGAGGCTCATTGAATCGTACAATAATGAATGTGAAAAGGTGAAGACTATTTGAGAAGCCAATCCGAATCAGCTTAATTCAAAAATTCCGTCGTTTCTCTGTATTTTTCTATTAAGACTTCCCTGTAGCTATTCCGTCTGCATTTATGACTCATTTGGTTCTGAAAGGCTGCTCTCTCTCCATCGCCGTGCCCACCCCCGACACAAACAAAACCGTTTGGGAGAATTACAATGAGTAATGGCTCAGAACTAAAGCCCTCATAAGCCGCGCATTTCTACTTTCCAATCGCATCTCGTTATAGTCAAAAGCCTTGTAGCGATGCCAATATATTAGTGCGAGATAGTGACGTATTTAGATGGAAGAGACGATCCAACTATGTCACTTTTCTGGAGTCCATCTCTTGTAGACTGGCAAAGTTACAGGTCAGATCTGTGGAGAGGTGTGGGCAATAAAGACACTTCAATGCAGATGAATAAGTTTGACGTCACATTATGGCGCATTCCAGGTAAAGGCAAAACATCTCCATGGAGACAATCACAGACACTCCTCTAGAAACAGTTTTAAAAAGGGTTTTTTCTTCATAATTTTTTCTCTCAAAGTCATAAAAAAGAACAATAAAAATAGAGAGAGAAAGTAATACAAACACAGAAAGAACTCCCACTTGAAATGATGTATGTTATCTGTTATTCATTATAAGGGAAATAAACACTGAATGAACTGAATGGGTTCATATTCTAGTGTTTTTCATGTTCATGCAGCTACTTCACGACACAATCTGCCATGTCGAGGAGAATACTTTATATTCGTGTACATGGTCCTCACGTTTATGTACTCCAGACTGCACTGTTTACTGCGACACCATCAACTATACTGCAGCTGGTGTTATGGTTTAGTTTGCATCTCCCGCTCTTGTATTCTGCAGGGCATGTGTGTGGCAGGGCGTGGCAGGAGGCGTGGCCGGGGGCGTGGCCGGGGGCGCGGCCGGCTCACAGGGCTGCAGACATTGTTCACCTGCATCATATCGGACCGGTTGTGCTGCCTGAGCTTCTGTGATAGCTCCTTGATGTTTGAATTTTCATACTTATTTCCTGCTGCTCCTGGTGTCATCGTCCTTCTGCTCTGAGCTCCTTGCCTCCTCGGCCTGATCCCTGCCTCCTCGCCCTGCTCCCTGCCTCCTCGGCCTGCTCCCTGCCTCCTCGCCCTGCTCCCTGCCTCCTCGCCCTGCTCCCTGCCTTCTCGGCCTGCTCCCTGCCTCCTCGTCCTGCTCCCTGCCTCCTCACCCTGCTCCTTGCCTCCTCGCCCTTCTCCCTGCCTCCTCGGCCTGCTCCCTGCCTCCTCGCCCTGCTCCCTGCCTCCTCGCCCTGCTCCCTGCCTCCTCGCCCTGCTCCCTGCCTCCTCGGCCTGCTCCCTGCCTCCTCGCCCTGCTCCCTGCCTCCTCGGCCTGCTCCCTGCCTCCTCGCCCTGCTCCCTGCCTCCTCGGCCTGCTCCCTGCCTCCTCGGCCTGCTCCCTGCCTCCTCGCCCTGCTCCCTGCCTCCTCGTCCTGCTCCCTGCCTCCTCACCCTGCTCCTTGCCTCCTCGCCCTTCTCCCTGCCTCCTCGGCCTGCTCCCTGCCTCCTCGCCCTGCTCCCTGCCTCCTCGCCCTGCTCCCTGCCTCCTCGGCCTGCTCCCTGCCTCCTCGGCCTGCTCCCTGCCTCCTCGCCCTGCTCCCTGCCTCCTCGGCCTGCTCCCTGCCTCCTCGCCCTGCTCCCTGCCTCCTCGCCCTGCTCCCTGCCTCCTCGCCCTGCTCCTTGCCTCCTCGCCCTTCTCCCTGCCCCCTCGGCCTGCTCCCTGCCCCCTCGGCCTGCTCCCTGCCCCCTCGCCCTGCTCCCTGCCTCCTCGGCCTGCTCCCTGCCTCCTCGGCCTGCTCCCTGCCTCCTCGCCCTGCTCCCTGCCTCCTCGGCCTGCTCCCTGCCTCCTCGCCCTGCTCCCTGCCTCCTCGGCCTGCTCCCTGCCTCCTCGGCCTGCTCCCTGCCTCCTCGCCCTGCTCCCTGCCTCCTCGGCCTGCTCCCTGCCTCCTCGGCCTGCTCCCTGCCTCCTCGGCCTGCCTCCTCGCCCTGCTCCCTGCCTCCTCGCCCTGCTCCCTGCCTCCTCGGCCTGCTCCCTGTCTCCTCACCCTGCTCCCTGCCTCCTCGCCCTGCTCCCTGCCTCCTCGGCCTGCTCCCTGTCTCCTCGCCCTGCTCCCTGCCTCCTCGGCCTGCTCCCTGCCTCCTCGGCCTGCTCCCTGCCTCCTCGGCCTGCTCCCTGTCTCCTCTCCCTGCTCCCTGCCTCCTCGGCCTGCTCCCTGCCTCCTCGGCCTGCTCCCTGCCTCCTCGGCCTGCTCCCTGCCTCCTCGCCCTGCGCCTTGCCTCCTCGCCCTTCTCCCTGCCTCCTCGGCCTGCTCCCTGCCCCCTCGGCCTGCTCCCTGCCCCCTCGGCCTGCTCCCTGCCCCCTCACCCTGCTCCCTGCCTCCTCGGCCTGCTCCCTGCCTCCTCGGCCTGCTCCCTGCCTCCTCGCCCTGCTCCCTGCCTCCTCGGCCTGCTCCCTGCCTCCTCGCCCTGCTCCCTGTCTCCTCGCCCTGCTCCCTGCCTTCTCGCCCTGCAACACTGTAAAATAAACAGTTAAACCTGCCCCATGCTCTTGATGCCAGGCTCTGCTTTGGGGTTCACTATAAACCATTACAGATAGCACACTGCAAAACAATTTAGACTTCTTTAAACTGGCTTTTCAAACTGATTTCAATATTATTCTTTTGGTTTTTTTGTTTTCAGAAAGAATACAAATAAGTGCAAGAAGAAGCTCTTTATAAGTCAAAATAAGTGGCACATTATTTTATTTAAATCATGTTGTCAAAAATACTAAATAAAATAAGATGATAATTATAAGAATAAGAATAATATATAAATAATAATTGATATTCTATATGCAAGTCATTGTAAAGGGTCTATGACAATCCCAAATAAGATAAGAGGTCTTTGCCTGAATTAAAATTGAATTTATCTTGATATATTTTTGTCTTGGAACAGCATAACATGTTTTGCTTTAAAATAAGAAATGAACACTTGAAATGTGCAAAAAGAAAATGCTACTGCACTTAAAGCAAGAAAAGAGCCGAAGATTCTGTTGGTAAATCTGATACAATAAGAATATGATAAGAATCACACACAAAAAAAACATTTACTCAAATCAAGATAAACATTTTATTGTTTTATTCCCCTGGCATTATGGATCATGTTTTTATATAAGTTTCACAAAGTAATAAAACAAGCCTCGCGCCTCTGAGGAACTTCCAAACCGCACTTGACTCGCACTCGGTATAAACGCGGCGTTACTCTCTTTTCCAGTCTCTTCTTTCATTTCTCTCATTCATCGCTTAACGACCGCGGCCTCCTGCGTCCTCCTGCTTCCTCCTGCGTCCTCCTGCGTCCTCCTGCTTCCTCCTGCGTCCTCCTGCGTCCTCCTGCGTCCTCCTGCGTCCTCCTGCGTCCTCCTGCTTCCTCCTGCGTCCTCCTGCGTCCTCCTACGTCCTCCTGCGTCCTCCTGCTTCCTCCTGCGTCCTCCTGCTTCCTCCTGCGTCCTCCTGCTTCCTCCTGCTTCCTCCTGCGTCCTCCTGCTTCCTCCTGCGTCCTCCTGCGTCCTCCTGCTTCCTCCTGCGTCCTCCTGCGTCCTCCTGCGTCCTCCTGCGTCCTCCTGCTTCCTCCTGCGTCCTCCTGCTTCCTCCTGCGTCCTCCTGCGTCCTCCTGCTTCCTCCTGCGTCCTCCTGCGTCCTCCTGCTTCCTCCTGCGTCCTCCTGCTTCCTCCTGCGTCCTCCTGCTTCCTCCTGCGTCCTCCTGCGTCCTCCTGCTTCCTCTTGCGTCCTCCTGCTTCCTCCTGCGTCCTCCTGCGTCCTCCTGCTTCCTCCTGTGTCCTCCTGCGTCCTCCTGCTTCCTCCTGCGTCCTCCTGCGTCCTCCTGCTTCCTCCTGCGTCCTCCTGCTTCCTCCTGCGTCCTCCTGCGTCCTCCTGCTTCCTCCTGCGTCCTCCTGCTTCCTCCTGCTTCCTCCTGCTTCCTCCTGCGTTTTCCTGCGTCCTCCTGCGTCCTCCTGCGTCCTCCTGCGTCCTCCTGCTTCCTCCTGCGTCCTCCTGCGTCCTCCTGCGTCCTCCTGCGCCCTCCTGCTTCCTCCTGCGTCCTCCTGCGTCCTCTTGCGTCCTCCCGCTTCCTCCCGCGTCCTCTCGCGTCCTCCTGCGTCCTCCTGCGTCCTCCTGCCTCCTCCTGCTTCCTCCTGCTTCCTCCTGCGTCCTCCTGCGTCCTCCTGCTTCCTCCTGCGTCCTCCTGCTTCCTCCTGCGTCCTCCTGCTTCCTCCTGCGTCCTCCTGCGTCCTCCTGCGTCCTCCTGCGTCCTCCTGCTTCCTCCTGCTTCCTCCTGCGTCCTCCTGCGTCCTCCTGCGTCCTCCTGCGTACTCTTACTTCCTCCTGCGTCCTCCTGCTTCCTCCTGCGTCCTCCTGCGTCCTCCTGCTTCCTTCTGCGTCCTCCTGCGTCCTCCTGCTTCCTCCTGCGTCCTCCTGCCTCCTCCTGCCTCCTCCTGCCTCCTCCTGCTTCCTCCTGCTTCCTCCTGCGTCCTCCTGCGTCCTCCTGCGTCCTCCTGCTTCCTCCTGCTTCCTCCTGCGTCCTCCTGCGTCCTCCTGCTTCCTCCTGCTTCCTCTTGCGTCCTCCTGCGTCCTCCTCCGTCCTCCTGCTTCCTCCTGCGTCCTCCTGCTTCCTCCTGCTTCCTCCTGCGTCCTCCTGCGTCCTCTTGCGTCCTCCTGCGTCCTCCTGCGTTCTCCTGCGTCCTCCTGCGTCCTCCTGCGTACCTCCTGCTTCCTCCTGCGTCCTCCTGCGTCCTCCTGCGTCCTCCTGCTTCCTCCTGCGTCCTCCTGCTTCCTCCTGCGTCCTCCTGCGTCCTCCTGCTTCCTCCTGCTTCCTCCTGCTTCCTCCTGCGTCCTCCTGCGTCCTCCTGCGTCCTCCTGCGTCCTCCTGCTTCCTCCTGCTTCCTCCTGCGTCCTCCTGCGTCCTCCTGCTTCCTCCTGCGTCCTCCTGCTTCCTCCTGCGTCCTCCTGCATCCTCCTGCTTCCTCCTGCGTCCTCCTGCTTCCTCCTGCTTCCTCCTGCGTCCTCCTGCGTCCTCCTGCGTCCTCCTGCGTCCTCCTGCGTCCTCCTGCGCCCTCCTGCGTCCTCCCGCTTCCTCCCGCGTCCTCCCGCGTCCTCTTGCGTCCTCCTGCGTCCTCCCGCTTCCTCCCGCGTCCTCCTGCGTCCTCCTGCTTCCTCCTGCTTCCTCCTGCTTCCTCCTGCGTCCTCCTGCGTCCTCCTGCTTCCTCCTGCGTCCTCCTGCTTCCTCCTGCGTCCTCCTGCTTCCTCCTGCGTCCTCCTGCTTCCTCCTGCGTCCTCCTGCGTCCTCCTGCGTCCTCCTGCTTCCTCCTGCTTCCTCCTGCTTTCTCCTGCATCCTCCTGCGTCCTCCTGCGTCCTCCTGCGTCCTCCTGCGTACTCTTACTTCCTCCTGCGTCCTCCTGCTTCCTCCTGCGTCCTCCTGCGTCCTCCTGCTTCCTCCTGCGTCCTCCTGCGTCCTCCTGCTTCCTCCTGCGTCCTCCTGCGTCCTCCTGCCTCCTCCTGCCTCCTCCTGCTTCCTCCTGCTTCCTCCTGCGTCCTCCTGTGTCCTCTTGCGTCCTCCTGCGTCCTCCTGCTTCCTCCTGCTTCCTCCTGCGTCCTCCTGCGTCCTCCTGCTTCCTCTTGCGTCCTCCTGCGTCCTCCTGCGTCCTCCTGCTTCCTCCTGCGTCCTCCTGCGTCCTCCTGCTTCCTCCTGCGTCCTCTTGCGTCCTCCTGCGTCCTCCTGCGTCCTCTTGCGTCCTCCTGCGTCCTCCTGCGTCTTCCTGCGTCCTCCTGCGTCCTCTTGCGTCCTCCTGCTTCCTCCTGCGTCCTCTTGCGTCCTCCTGCGTCCTCCTGCTTCCTCCTGCGTCCTCCTGCGTCCTCCTGCTTCCTCCTGCTTCCTCCTGCGTCCTCCTGCGTCCTCCTGCGTCCTCCTGCTTTCTCCTGCGTCCTCCTGCTTCCTCCTGCGTCCTCTTGCGTCCTCCTGCGTCCTCCTGCTTCCTCCTGCGTCCTCCTGCGTCCTCCTGCGTCCTCCTGCTTCCTCCTGCTTCCTCCTGCGTCCTCCTGCTTCCTCCTGCGTCCTCCTGCGTCCTCCTGCTTTCTCCTGCGTCCTCCTGCTTCCTCCTGCGTCCTCCTGCATCCTCTTGCGTCCTCCTGCGTCCTCCTGTGTCCTCCTGCATCTGCATCCGTCAGGGCACGAGGACATGATTTCAGCTGATGCCACTAAAATGTAGCTTTGATCTGTTGATGGAGAGGCAAACTGAGAGTTCTTAATCCAGTTCAAAAGGACATTTATTTGGTCTTCAGATATCAGCAGGGCTTTGTGCCTCCGTAACGGCTGCCATGCTACTAACTAATTAATCCAGTGGGTTGATGAAACGCTTTCAACATGTCATATGAGCCCTTTGTATATATGCTACGATATGCTATGTCATATTCATCTACAGAGACAAGGTTTTGATTTGTAACATGTAAAGTTGATGTAATGTGCATGTGCCTTTTACATCACCAACATAGATGATATAATGTCCTTTGTATGAGCAGATAATAGTACCATAAGTATAGGGATGTACAATTAAAATCTAGTTCCAATTTAAATGTCTTATGCTTATCTGGCTTTTTAATTAATCAAGAGCTCTTTCTGTCAGTTAAAGCCTGAGGTTTGGAGCAGAGACTGAATTTGAAATTTAAAATGGCAAATAATAAAAGTGTGTCTTGTTTATGTACACAGAATTAACATTGAAATACTTTTTTATTTATTAATTCATATTATTTATTTATTTGATCCAGGTTTCAGATCAAAGTTTTAGACAATAAGATGGTCTTTTTTTTTAACACAAAATAAGAGTTCTTTCTTGTGGCCTTGTACAAGGCCTGAGAAAGCTCAAGATCATTCCATGAACGAGTATCTACTAATGATACTAGTTTTTAATATCGATTGGAATCAGACGTTTCATTTATTTGTACATATATGTTTTTCCAAAGGACACAACAGCACTACACACAACGACAAGGTCGTTTCAGGAGCTAAAAGTCTGAAAAGCAAACGAGCTGATCCAAATTTCCCCTCACCAATTACAAAAGTGCACACATCTTTTGGTTTAACTAATCCTTTCTGCCTGCTCTTCCACCTTGTAACCTTCTTAGCCTATCACCCCATCACATCCCCATTGTTAATCCTCTTTCCAAAAATCCAGTCTTTTTTTCATTTTTTTTACATCCACGGAGAATAAAATGGATTAAACGCACTGTCCTCCAGAGCGTCTTTTGTCGCATGCAGTCGGCCTTCTTCCGTGATTTCTTGTGTAAATGCTCAACTTGCGTGCTCTGTTGCTCTGAATGTCTTGGCTGGACACAAAAACACACAGGCAGAGGGGACATTTTTGGTGCCATCATCAGTGGTGGTTTATTTATTGCTCTTTGTTTATTGATGAAGCGGCGTGTGCATGCATGGCTGTGTGCATGTGCGACGGGCAACGAGATGAGGATTAAGATCACCTTCTGTCTCATTCAGAGAAAAGGGCAATAAAATGTGGAGTCACCCTCATAAATGTATTGTCGTGAGAAAGTGTCACAGTATTCTTGTGATCTCAGACAGTGCTGTAGATACGAACAGAACACAACCATGTATATGTAACAATGGGTAGAATTGGCACAGGCTGATGTTTGTTTGAGGTTAATAGTGCGATGCAGGTCATTTTTGGCATTGGCGTCCCACTTCAGACTTATGTATATGGAACTCGAAACTCCAGCCATGGACACAATAAATGGATACCTCTGCAGAAGTGGAAGAAGGCCGTAATAAACAAATGGTTGTGACAGATTGAACCAACTATCAAGGACTGGACTGACATTTACATAAAGAATAACTGACAAAATGTAAAAGATTATGTTTGGACTTATTTGACTGACTTTGGACCAAATAGGACTCACTTTTATGCCTTAAATGTACCAGACGTCTTGTGTTGTCTGTTTGCCTTTGTCGTGTTCAAAGTTATATTTGTTTGGGGTTTTTTTGGGTTTGAATTGAAAAAAAAAATGTTTTTAATAAACTAAAACACAGACTTGTCAGCGAAGTGATAACACAAGAAACCACCAGTGGGTCCAAAGATTCAGACTCACACCTTTTTTATCTGGATGAAAGAGTCACTTATCATTTTTCTTTCTATTATATTGTAATGTGTGAGCCACTGTGTGTCCAATAACGTCTCTTTTGGATCAGTAAAGTCATGGGATTTGAGTAGAATCTGTTTGATGAAAGATACAAGACTGTAGCCCAAAACAACAAATGTCTTTTGACACGTAGGATTTATTAGACAGGACAGTATAGCATTAGAGCTGGGTTGAAATAATCGATTTTCCGATTTTTAATCGTTTCGCATATTAATGACCGATTATCGATTCGTACGATTTATTTTTTTTAATTTAATTTTTTTTATTAAAATAATTTTCTACATTTCCCTCAGTGAACTTCAATCTACCTTCAAGAAAGATAATTCAGGACTCCTGGATTATCTTTCTTGAAGGTAGATTGACCCTTAACCTTTCATCAGTCTTCCATCAGTAACTACCAATACTTGTAAGATTTGCTGTTTAATATTGATATAATACTAGTTTTAATATGTTGCTTCTCTACACAGTCATGAAGTGAAGGAAACGGTTCAAATACATTTTTAATTTTTAATAACATTAACCCACGGATCGAATCGAAATCGGATCGAATCGGAAATCAGATCGAAATCGGAGCGAATCGGATGGAATCTGAGAAATCAGAAAAAAACGATTTTGAAACGTAAAAATCTGACTCAAATAGATTCTTAAAATTTGAATCGAAACCCAGCCCTATATAGCATGAAATATGGATGAAACGGGGGAGAGATATTGTCACAAACTCACAACGCTGTGGGTTGCTCACATGTAGCGCACATGTGCTGTCCACTCAACCTCTGAGCAACACTCGTCCACTTTTTCCAACCCTGAGTGTGGCGCGTGAAGGATCTTGAGAGTTGAAGGTATTAACAGCAGAAGTGGCCTTACGCTTTCCTCCACTAAGTATGGGGAGAGAATGAAGAGTGGTGGATTAAAAAGAAAAGCTATTTGAGCAATTGAAAACGTTCTGTATAAGATTATTGAAATATTAAAGGTGGAGGATAGTGTCAAAATGAATATCTCTATCCATTTCTGTCAGACAATAATGTTAATCCAAAAGAAGTATGTATTAATGCAGGTTTAATTATCAGACAAATGTAAAATTAATCACAAAAGTGCAGAAATATCACCTTTTACCATTACTTGAAAGGTTACATAATATTTTTTTCTTAATTTTTCTTAATTTTTTTTACTATAAACGATAAACTTCTCTTCAAAACAAGATCCACGATATCTAAATTTCGATATACTGACCACGCTTCCGATTACGATTCAAAAACAAACGGCGCCGGGTATTCTCTCAACACTATCAACCACAAACGTGTGCCGTCGCTGACAAAACAATCCAATCAACAGAAGGAAAAAGGGAACATTTCATTCATTCAATTATCCTCCAAAACAATGACGCCTAAAATCACCTTCCTAAAGCGTCCCTCGTGTCACTTTCTAATGCCAGGCTCCACTCAGGCCCCATTGTCTTCTTCTGTCTGTGCTCCATCACTGGGAGTTGTCTGAACACATCCCCGCTCTCCGCTGCTCCCGTTACCCCGGAGTCTGGAGGCGGCATTCCAGCGTCTTGCATGACACCGCTCTGCAATCAAGCACCTGCCTCATTGTGCTGCTTTTCTCACTGTCGGCACAAAGCCTCACACGTTTGCACCGCGCCACGCTTTGTTAGAAGACAGGCCGTGACAAGACAACACCGTGTTATGTGTGCGCTTTTTTTATAATGGGACGACGCTTGTATAATAATCGAGCTCAGGTCACGTGTCATGTAATACTAGACAAAAGAGACGAATCAATTCTAAAGAGCTTTTGTTGTTTCTCACTTGCGCAAAGTGGTGTTTTGAGTGATTCAGGTATTGAGAATCTGGAGTATTGATTGATTATTTTTCATTCTTCAGCATAAAAAACATATGATACATGTAGGAAGCTAGGTCAGTGTGGGATTATTATTGTAATGTATCTTTTATTGTGGTGGGAGACTGCAGATGGAAAGTATCCGCAGCCAAATCCGCCTTAGATCGTCTTTTCTTTTGCTCTGCACTTCATTCTCCAACATGTATGTGTTTGTTTTTCTTAATCTGTGATGCACGTAGGATTTGGTAGTGTCACATACAAGGGATTTTGGCACAATTGTTGAAAATGAAAACCATTAACTGCTGCTCTCCATCGTCGGGGCCGTGGGCACAGTCCCGCGGTGCAGTTCTTTGTTGTGATGACCTTTAAAGGGGCAGGAACCAGCGCCACCCTTTTCAACCAGATGTCACCGGACTTGTTTAGTTTATCTTTTAAGAAGTCATTTTACCGTCATATTCATGTGCAATACTGAATTAACCATGTGCAATACCGTCATATTCATGTGCAATTACTGTCGTACTCACATGCAATTAATGCCATATTCATGTGCATATAACTGATGTAAATAAGAGTGCTTTAGTTTGTTTACTTACTTACTATTAGTGTTATTTAGTCTTATGCTAGCTATTTTTACTTTACTTTATTTTATTTTATTATTATTATTTTATTATTATCTTATTCTTATCTTTATCTTTTTATTTTATTTATCTATTTTATTTAATTTCCCCCCTCCATTCCCTATTAATATATGAGAGGAGTTTTGTGAATAAGAGTTTTTTGTTTTGTTCATAAGAGTTCTTCTATTAAGAGTGTTTTTTTTTGTTTCACATAATAATGTATAATCAGGTATATATCTATAACCTATAATCTATGATACGTCCTCTTTTAAGTACAAGTCATTTTGTTTTGTCCAAACCTCAACACGGTGCACCTTAAGGGGCTGTTCTTCTCATACATAATAAGATCTCATTAATTACATGATTTATTCCTATAAACCAACATTTCCTCATTAGTAATGCAAAAGGGGTTGTGTAAGGTCAATTATTTTGATACCAGAGGCGTATATTAAAAAAGATAATGCCAGATATGTTATTTTCTACAGTGTGAAATAAAGTGTGCTTGCCATGTTAACAAAAAGTCACTTCATGAAGCACTTTTTTGATGCTCAAAGACTTTATTGATTGACTCAGCACAAAGCCTGGGGCTCCCTGACCGACACATGGTTACCACTCTGTGCCAACGGTCTCTTCAACTCCACCAATCGCTCAAGTACAGAACACATCATCACCACAAGTGTCTTGCCCAAAAACACAGCAGCACCAGCCTGATCTTCACCTGAGCCTCTTCCACGTGTCCAGTCAATTCTGTTCTTCTGCTCCAGCAGCACGAGCTTTGGGCCCTCGGCACTGGATTGAAACCATGGAAGTTGGTGTATTGTACATGACTGTCGGGTTTAAAGCCAAAATGAGAGGCGACTTAAATTATGCCTCTTTGAAATGAGCATTATGAGCATTATGTCCTAGGGAATACTAAACTAATGCCATTTCACCCTGGAGAGACAAAGAGACCACGAGAATGGACTGTTTAGCAAGCTTTATTCGTGAGTTATTTGGCGCTCAGACCCCGGCGGAAGACGTTGCAATCATGGGCACTCCATGATCTATTTGTATTAGATGTCTCCCCCCGGAGCCTGGAGACTGGTGGTGGTAGATGTGGAGAGAAGGTAGAGGATGAGGGGAATGTAGAGGAGGAGCTGGGGAGGCGGTGGGTCGCAGTACGGTTTGAGCGGCCGAGCCATCTGCCTGAGGGCTTAAATGTGACCGCCTGGTGCTGATCGGGAGCGGGGAGGAGTCACTTTAGAGCGTTGATTGGGGATGAGGAGCAGGTGTGAGGGCCATGGTACAGACGCCCCCTGACCTTTCACCCTACTTCTTTGGCCAGGAAAAACTGCATAACCTCTTTGGGATAACAGCAGAAATCTGGGAGAGTCCATGGTGAAGTGAGGGATCTGACTCTCACAGACGGACAGGCGGACGCCCGCTTGAGTGTGATGATGGCGCTGGGAAAGGGGTCCTTCCATGGTGGCCTTGACGTAGATGGGTGGAGTTAGGTCTTCCAGGCTGAATTTACGCAGGCTTCATGTGTGCCTTGTTAACAAAGACACATCTGCATTTAAAGAAATAATATATTGTACAAGTTTTGGAGAATCCTGAACAAACTTTTGAATCTGAAAAATAAGCACAACAATCATTGCTAAATCCAAACACTGAACTTAAACAAAAAGTTTAAAAACACTGGAAATAGAGAGTCCCCCCTGTTTTGTGATGAAGTGGAATGTTGATGATTTTGTCCTAATAGAACTATATTTGAATTTGTTTTGGTGCATTTCATGGAGGGAAATCAGCTCAAAACAGTTTGGTACGCACAGAATGAATGTCATGATGGAGTTACTTATTAACAAATAATTACTTTCTGAGCTGCCGCAGCCACACTAATGGATATTGTGCACGCTGTGAGAGGAAATGGTAATCAAAAATCTAGTGTAAGTTAGAAAGCAAAGTAAACTTTCATCGGCAGTATAAGTGACAAAAATACTCTACTAGCTTTCTGTCTCCAAACAGATTTTACTTAAGACAAATTGGTGCCTCACTTTAAGGCAAGTTTATTTGCAGAGCTCAATTACTGTACACAAGGTTATTCAAAGTGCTGTTTAAGACATAAAAGAGAAGAGGGCAAAGACATGTATTTCAGTCATATGCACAGCGAAACAAGACTTTAGCTGCATAAAACATGAAACACAGATTCCCCATGTTTAGTTCTGACTCTGGCACCAGCAGGAGGCCGGTCCATGTTTAGTCCTGACTCTGGCACCAGCAGGAGGCCGGTCCATGTTTAGTCCTGACTCTGGCACCAGCAGGAGGCCGGTCCATGTTTAGTCCTGACCCTGGCACCAGCAGGAGGCCGGTCCATGTTTAGTCCTGACCCTGGCACCAGCAGGAGGCCGGTCCATGTTTAGTCCTGACCCTGGCACCAGCAGGAGGCCGGTCCATGTTTAGTCCTGACTCTGGCACCAGCAGGAGGCCGGTCCATGTTTAGTCCTGACTCTGGCACCAGCAGGAGGCCGGTCCATGTTTAGTCCTGACTCTGGCACCAGCAGGAGGCCGGTCCATGTTTAGTCCTGACTCTGGCACCAGCAGGAGGCCGGTCCATGTTTAGTCCTGACTCTGGCACCAGCAGGAGGCCGGTCCATGTTTAGTCCTGACTCTGGCACCAGCAGGAGGCCGGTCCATGTTTAGTCCTGACCCTGGCACCAGCAGGAGGCCGGTCCATGTTTAGTCCTGACCCTGGCACCAGCAGGAGGCCGGTCCATGTTTAGTCCTGACCCTGGCACCAGCAGGAGGCCGGTCCATGTTTAGTCCTGACTCTGGCACCAGCAGGAGGCCGGTCCATGTTTAGTCCTGACTCTGGCACCAGCAGGAGGCCGGTCCATGTTTAGTCCTGACTCTGGCACCAGCAGGAGGCCGGTCCATGTTTAGTCCTGACTCTGGCACCAGCAGGAGGCCGGTCCATGTTTAGTCCTGACTCTGGCACCAGCAGGAGGCCGGTCCATGTTTAGTCCTGACTCTGGCACCAGCAGGAGGCCGGTCCATGTTTAGTCCTGACCCTGGCACCAGCAGGAGGCCGGTCCATGTTTAGTCCTGACCCTGGCACCAGCAGGAGGCCGGTCCATGTTTAGTCCTGACCCTGGCACCAGCAGGAGGCCGGTCCATGTTTAGTCCTGACTCTGGCACCAGCAGGAGGCCGGTCCATGTTTAGTCCTGACTCTGGCACCAGCAGGAGGCCGGTCCATGTTTAGTCCTGACCCTGGCACCAGCAGGAGGCCGGTCCATGTTTAGTCCTGACCCTGGCACCAGCAGGAGGCCGGTCCATGTTTAGTCCTGACCCTGGCACCAGTCTCTCCAGATTTCATTATTACCTCCAGAGTTTTATCTTTAAAGGTGCACTGTGTAAGTTTTCTGCTTGTCTCCACGGAAATGTTATTACTTTGCCTTCACAGTAAGATATTGAGCATCTATCTCCAAGGAGAATCCACTAAGAGTTTATTGTTTTTCAAGGCATTAAAACTGTTATTTAATTGATTAAAGGCCATGTTTAATGCAACACAGTGCAACATTCCAGGCAGAGCAACAACATAGAGACAAGCAGAAAAGTGAGTGTGCACCTTTAATATTCCAAACGTGTCAGTGTGGCTTTCTGTTGCCCCTCATTAGAGCGCAGGGATATAATGAAATCACAGCACAAGTAGAATTGTAATGTTGTTCTTTTCTGTTTTCTTTTTGTTATTTACTGTTTCAGACCTGATATATAAAAATAAATCCACCTCAGTCTTGGTAAACAACAATGCTTGGACTTTGCCTCAGGATTCTTCTCTTATTAGTGCAGCGCTGGATGTGGCTGACTTTGTGCTGTAGATAGATCTACTTTGACAACTCAGGAAGTGCGACTTACTGACCCAGGCCGCTCATATTTCAAGCAAGTCCAGGCCTGCTCCAGACAGATTTAGAAACCCACCAAATGTGATTTATAGTTGTCATGGAGACAGTAATAAAGTTTTGTTTCACATTGCACTGCTTTGCTTATTCGGGCATCCAGAGGTGATAAAAGTGAAGGGTTTTGCAGACGTGTTGAAACTAAAACAAACCGGCACAATTACAGGTGCTACACTTAATGATAGTTCAGGAGTAAATGCTTTCTTAATCAAGCAACAATAGTAGAAACTCACACTCCCTTTTGAGTTAATGTGATGAAGCTATCGTCTCAAACCTATCATTTGACCTTTAACCTTCTTTTCAATGGTATGTCCTGGAAGCAAGGAGAACTTTGTAAAGATTGTACTTTCTTTTTACTGCTTATTAAATCATTTGGGCCAAACCGTGATTAAGAAATACTACACCACATGAAAACCTCTCCCAGTGCTACATAATATGACCGTGAAATAACACATGTACCGTAAGTAAAGGGCATTCTAGGGCACTGTAGGGAGAATTTATTTTATTTCTTATTACAATGCAATTACCAGGAGGCTAATGTAACACGAGTAATTATTTATTTGTTTTCACATATTTGTCACAACAAGATCTGTAATTTGACCGGAACAATGCGACCCAGATTGTGCTCTTTCTGTTTTTAACAAATGTAATTCAGTCAATATGAGCGCGCGAGCTCTTTGGGAAATCAAATGAGGTGGTCTTTGTGTAGCAGCTGAATATATTTGTTAACATTAAAATAGATTAAACAAGTCAGTTTTCTGAATCTGGATTGTGGCTTCACCATAAACAGACTTATATGTCACTGGACTGAGCTGCTGTGAGCTGGTAACTGGCAGAGTAACGTTATAACGCTTCAGTTAGTCCCACTCTAGGGGACCTACGCTCCTCACCTCTCTGAACACTCCTCACCTCTCTGAACACTCCTCACCTCTCTGAACACTCCTCACCTCTCTGAACACTCCTCACCTCTCTGAACACTCCTCACCTCTCTGAACACTCCTCACCTCTCTGAACGCTCCTCACCTCTCTGAACTCTCCTCACCTCCTCTCTGAACACTCCTCACCTCTCTGAACTCTCCTCACCTCCTCTCTGAACACTCCTCACCTCTCTGAACACTCCTCACCTCTCTGAACACTCCTCACCTCTCTGAAAACTCCTGACCTCTCTGAACACTCCTCACCTCTCTGAACACTCCTCACCTCTCTGAACACTCCTGACCTCTCTGAACACTCCTCACCTCTCTGAACACTCCTCTCCTCTCTGAACACTCCTCACCTCTCTGAACGCTCCTCACCTCTCTGAACACTCCTCACCTCTCTGAACACTCCTCACCTCTCTGAACACTCCTCACCTCTCTGAACTCTCCTCACCTCCTCTCTGAACACTCCTCACCTCTCTGAACTCTCCTCACCTCCTCTCTTAACACTCCTCACCTCTCTGAACGCTCCTCACCTCTCTGAACGCTCCTCACCTCTCTGAACACTGTAATGGCAGAAAATGGGTCATGTCATGTCATTCTAATGTTGTTTTAGGCCATGACATGTCACGGAATTAATATCTTTGTTGTTCTCCTGTGTGCAGATGAGATAAGAATATGAGGTCCTGATTATACTGAATATCTACTGTCCGGTGCCTCTTAATCATCAATTAATGCGTCAGGACCAGATTCAGTGTGGAAATGGTCTTTGATTAAACCTCTGAAGAGATGGCTGGAACCGTCACAGACGTGATAGTCTGGTCTATCTCTTTTTGAGCTGATTTGGGTTGTGATTATGTTATGTTTGTTACCACCTATAAAAGGTGTACTTTGTAAATTGTAAAGTTAGGTAGGGACAGAACGAACTTGTCTTAGGGAGAGAGGGTGTTTATCCACTGTGCACGTGAATAAACTTCCACCTTTTGAGAGAGACCGAGAGACTCTGTTTCTGCTTCAAGTTATTGCCTGGTTACTCTTTACTTGATCATTGTTTACAGGAAACCGCCGTAACAATTTGGCGTCTTACGAACGACGGATCCTTCGGCGGCGGTCCATCTTTTCGGGGTTCGTGTGAAGCAGGGCTGGCCACCTGGAACACCTCATTCCAGCCTCCATTCTCCACGGTTTGAGACGGGAGGCCTGCGTCACCGGCCCGGAAGAGGGGAGCGCCGACGCTCGGATTCGAAAACAACCACCGCGGTGAGTCTTTTTTTGTCTCTCTCAACTAGGTCGAATCATAGGGTATTAATCTGTTTTTGTAATTTTTTTTTGTACTTTGTTTTACTCTCGGATCTGTTTTGAATATTTCTAGTCATATTTTGCTAAAGTTACATTTACTGGTGTCTGTAGGAGGACATTGTTTGTTTTTATAACACACTCGAGATAACCATAATCAGTCGGCAGAAGGCCACTGCAGAGAAGAGCCCACTTATTCCACTAGCTAAAGCAATTTAAAAATTGTCTTGTAGTCTAGTTTTGCCTGGGGTAAAAATAGTCTTAGCGAGTGGTGGACCCTAGACTAAAGAAGAGTGGAAGGTACGATTTAGCATAACACAGACGTGTGATTTTGACTTAACGTACGGTTACAAAATGGGGAAAAATCAATCGAAGTGTGTAAAAATTCCTGAGACACCAGTAATGTTGATAATGTCAAACAAGTATGGGGCGGAGTGTTTAGAATGCCTGCCGATTTGGACTGAAAAATATGGGTTCCCAGTAGGAGGGTCTTTAAGCATGAGTCAAATTGCAAAACTTAAAACAAACTTAGAGGAAGCACAAGAGAAGCTGTTAAAATCTAAAAAAGTATCAAGTGAGTCGGTTAAGTGGGTGCGGAAACACGAGAAGTGGGTAAAAGTGTGGGAGACGGAAGCTGAGTCACGTGAGCGAAAGAGACTATGTAAACAATTGACTGTGAAGGTTGAATGTGAGGAAGAAGGAGAGAGTCGAAAACCGCCGCAATATTCACATACTGCTGCCAACCCTTATCGCATAGCAGACACCAGCACACACACGGCTGGTGCGCGCCCACGCACACACGCACTCACACTCACACCGCCACAACTGGGAGAACGGATCACTTCGTCTATGCCTTCTCTTTATCCAGATTTGACCGGTCTTTCTGCGGCGCTGCTCGACACCGACCTGGACGCCTACCCCAGCGGTCGACCCCACCCAAACCCACCACCAGAACTCGAGGAGGACGGAGCCACAGGGGGCATCGAGCCAACGCAAGTAAAATACAAAAAACCCAAACCTGCTCAAGTAGAAAAGGACTGGACTAACCTTCTACGGACAGGACAAGATATTGGACCACATATGTCCTTGCCAATGGTGGAGGTGGCAGGCCCGGAGGGACAGATGTTTGTTTATAGACCCTGGAGCCCAGAAGAGGTCCTGGCTAACTCCAAAGCCCTGCCTGACCCAGTGCCCAATGGGACTACATTTGCTAGAGAATTCGAAGAATTTTGCCAAGAGCTAAGACCTTCCGGGTTAGAATGTAGAAAAATTTTACTATCTGCTCTGAGGACTAGCGATTTTGCAAAAATTAAAGGAGCCATTCCACCTAATGACATGCGGGCCGACAAACCAGTCTATGAACACAATGTGGGATACATTGCGGCTATAAAGGGGCTGAATACGGCCATCACTGAGGCCTTTCCAATCAAATATGACCCTGAAGCCCTCCTGGGGTGTAAACAAAAGCCAGACGAGACCACAGACGACTATTTTCATAGATTCTCCGTTCTGTATAAAGAAAAGAGTGGCATGGTAGACACACCGGGCTCAGCATATGAAGAAAGCCTTTGTCGGGCCCTCTGCCCTGGCATCCTTCCAGACATTTTTGCCAAAGTGGAAAAGTTGTATATTGGTGGACTTGACCAGCCCAAGCTCGATGACCTGCGCAGATATGCACGTCATGCGCAAAAGCTTATCTCAAAGACACAAAAAAAAAGGAAGAGAAACGGGCTACGGAACAACACGAGGCCACACTGACACTTTTTTCCGGTAGACCAGAGGGGCATCACCAACGCGGCCGTGGGCGTGGGAGACGAGAACAACGTAGGGGGGCGTGTTTCACATGTGGACAGTTCGGACACTTTGCCAGAGACTGCACAGCTGCACTACAGCAGCCCGGACCTTATGTTAACGATCAACTTCCCACAGCAAATCACGCACCGACCCCCCACGTACCCAGACCACAACATTTTCTCCCCACTATGCAGCCTGGACCTTACTATGCTAACGGACAACTGTCCATGGCCAATCATGGACTCAGATCACAACAAGCTCTGCCCACTCAACCATGTTTAGCTCTTCCAGCTCCTGGACATTATGGGGGGTCGGATTGACTGGCGGGGGCGGAAGGGGGCAGGTCCGAGCACGCAGCAGAGACGACTGGCTCAACGACACACGCACCGGAACAACACCCACAACAACACCTGCAAGAGGGTAACATGCACCTGGCACAACTCACACACGCAATCACCTATCTTGAGGCATGTGCAGTGGTACCGGAGGGTACCTATTCTAAAATTAGTCAAGCTAAAGCTAAATTTCCAGAGTACCAATTGAACGTTAACGGGGAAAAAAATGTTTTTTTGGTGGATTCAGGGGCTACAAATTCAGTGATTAAATGTTCTGCACTAACGAAAAAACCTCGGCTGGGAGGTCGTTACACATTTTCATTATCAGCTTCTGGGGAGACAACGAAGGAGCATTTCACATCTCCTTTAACATGTTTTGATGTCGGTGGTCACTCGTTCAAACATTCATTTCTCTATTCCCCTTTGTGTCCAGTGAACTTGATAGGACGGGATCTGATGTGTCGATTAGGAATTTGCCTTATCTCCACATCAGACGGCCTGCAGGTCACAAATAACAGAGAATTGGTACATGGTTTAAATTTTCTGGCAGAGCGTACAGAGGCTCCTGAATATGACTATTTTTGGAAATTGTCCCCAAATTCCTCAATTCAGTTAATTTCATTAGCCTATGAGAAAGTGACACACAATGAGAATGTTGACTTCAAGGATGTGAGAGAATTGCAGTGCTCGTTTTGTTTGCCCACAGATGCAACAGAAATAGAATGTGATTTTGATGCTTGTTGGAATGAATGCTGTGAGGACTTTTTAAAGACTGAACATTTATTCTGGGGTAGAGACTTTTCTGTTGTCTCCGTGTCACTCCCCGACTCACTTAAAAACTTTAGCCTGTCAAACTCAAATCTGTACGTAGCATTATCAAAACCAAAGAATGCTAATTGGGGGGAGGTACAGGATTTTGTCCATCAATGTTTTATAGCGGAGGAGGACTGGGATAGTGTTCCAAACTCTAATGTGACATTTTCACGGTCTTCGGGCGCATGGCGGGTGTGTTTACAGTCGCCTTTGCATTCCTTTCGCTGTGTTTCCACTGATAAGAGATACGCTGCTCCGGGAGCGGATTGTTTTTTATCTCAGGCTGGGGCAGAGGCGATACCGGAACTAAGAGAGGTGGGGGTTGACCTGTGGGCTAAGAGTCCAACCGATGTCGGCCTGATTCGAGGTTGTCAGCCCGTGGTGATCACCCCGAAATCTGACGCTCGCCCCTGTAGACCACAATATCCTCTGCGCCCAGAGGCGGTTGAAGGTATTACTCCGGTGTTTGAAGCCCTGAGGGAGGCGGGAGTAATAATTCCTTGTAAATCGGGGGGGGTACGGAGCCCCATATTTCCGGTTAAAAAACAAAGCGAACCTGGGGTACCAGAGAAATGGAGGTTTACAAACGATTTGAAAGCAGTGAACGAAGCTGTTCAACCTGTCGTTGCTGTGGTGCCAAACCCATACACTATCTTATCTCAGATTCCTCCAGAGGCAAAATATTTCACAGTTGTGGATCTAGCTAATGCTTTTTTCTCTGTCCCCGTTCACCAGGATTCGCAGTTTTGGTTTGCTTTTGAGTTTCAGAATCGACTCTGGACTCTGACAAGGCTGTGTCAGGGGTTCGTGCATTCTCCAACATGGTACAATGCAGCGCTGCGAGATTCATTGGCTCCCTTGCGACTGGCACCAGGTAGCTGCCTGCTACAATATGTGGATGACATATTGTTGTGCTCGCAAACCGAGGACCAATGTAAACAAGATACGGTGACCTTACTCAAACATTTGCATGCAGAAGGCCACAAGGCCAGTCTCTCAAAATTGCAATATGTTAAAGAGGAAGTAATATTTCTGGGTCATGTGATATCTAAAAATGGCAAAAGCATTACGACGAAGCGCGTTTCAGCCATTCAGAATATTCCAAAACCAATAACTAAGAAACAATTGATGTCATTTCTAGGAATGTGTTCATATTGTCGACAGTTCATTCCAAATTATTCTGTAATGGAGTCTCCTTTAGGTGCACTAATCCATGGAAAAGGCCTTAGGACTAATGACAAACTGACATGGACAGAGGAAGCAGATAAAGCTTTCTGTGAGTTGAAAATGGCTTTACAGAAGCCTCCAACTCTGGGGTTACCTAACCCAACAAGACCTTTCACACAGACTGTTGACGAACGCAACGGCTGCATGACTTCTGTCCTCTTACAGGCGCACGGGGGCTCCCTGCGACCTGTGGCTTTTTTCTCTGCTAAGCTGGACCCCGTTGCAGCCGGCATGCCACGATGTCTACGCGCGGTGGCGGCTGCTGAAAAAGCAGTCTTGGCCTCGCGTGATCTGGTGGGCTATGCTGAGCTAACGCTGCTTGTGCCACATGCTGTCTCTCTGATCCTGCTGGAACAGAAAACTTCGCATCTTTCTGCTTCTCGATGGCTCAGGTACAACACAGTTTTGCTTGAATTACCTAACGTCACAGTAAAACGATGCACACAGCTTAACCCTGCCACCCTCTTGCCCACCCCTGAAGAGGGCGAAACTCACTGTTGCATTTCTACAATCGAACAGGTGTGCACCCCGAGACCGGATCTGAAAGAGGAGCCACTTGTTAACTCTGACTTGGTTTTTTATGTAGATGGATCAGCATCTCGAGACACCAACACGGGACAGAACCGTGTTGGCTTTGCAGTATGCTCTGAGTGGGATGTGGCGGCCTCAGGCCCACTGCCTTCTCATTTCTCTGCACAGACTGCAGAATTGGTGGCTCTGACAGTCGCATGCACTTTGGCGAAGGGTCAGTCCGTCACAATTTTCACAGACTCTCGCTATGCGTTTGGTGTATGCCACGACTGGGCGGGGTTGTGGCGACACAGGAACTTTTTGAAATCGGATGGTAAGCCTATTCTGAACTGCACGCAAGTTGGGGAAGTCCTGACGGCGATCTTGCTCCCATCTGATATTGCTATATGCAAATGTCAAGCTCATACTAACAGAACTGACCCAATTTCACAGGGAAACAGCAGAGCGGACAAGGCAGCCAAGGCCGCATCTTATCTCTGCAGACAAGAGCAAAATGAATGTTTTGTGTCTAATAACACTTCTCTTCCAGAGTCCTTATCAGCCATGCAGGAATTCTCCACTGTGTGGAAGAAGGCGGGGGCTGAGAAGTGTGATGGCATTTGGGTTGGGCCTAACAAAAAAACATACATGCGTCAAAAGGGGGGATGGTGACGGCTGTGGGACAGAATTGGTTCACGAATGGTTTTACCTTTTATGCCCAAAAATTTTGTCAATCTTGTGCTATCTGTTTAAACAATAATCCAGGTAGAGCAAGACAAATTCCACAGGCGGCACACCCACCGCCAGAAAGACCTTTTGGGCATATGCAAATGGATTTCATTGAGCTTAATCCATCAGAAGGCAAGAAATTCTGTTTAGTGTTTGTTGACATCTGGTCACGTTATGTCGAGTCGTTTCCTTGTAAACATGCCTCCAGCAACGCAGTGGTCAAAGCTCTGATTACAGAGATTGTGCCACGCTGGGGTGTTCCTGAAAAAAAAATTTCAAGTGACAATGGCAGCCACTTTGTTGCAAAAGTGATAGAGGAAGTGGGTCAATTTCTGGGCATCGATCTCCGAAAACATACTTCTTATCACCCAGAATCTTGTGGTCTCGCGGAGAAATGTAACGGGACACTCAAAACAAAACTGACCAAAATATGTGAGCAAACTGGACTCTACTGGGTTAAGGCACTGCCACTGGCGTTGATGTACATGAGAATGCAGGTACAGGCAAGATGTAAAATGAGTCCATTTGAAATCCTGTTTGCTCGCCCACCTAACATAGGCCTCGACCCACCTCCGCCACGAGATCTGCCCGATTCCTCCCTGTGCGACGACTCAATGCTAGCTTACTGTAAAGAATTGGATGACCTGTTGTCCTCAATTTCTGCACAGGTGAAAGCCGCTCTCCCAAAGGCAGCAGAAGCTGTCCTCCACAACTTCAAACCAGGTGACTGGATCTTGATCCGAGAGCCGAGGAGGAAAAGGTGGTGTTCCAAAAGGTGGATTGGCCCGGTCCAGGTCCTCCTCATCACTCACACCGCAGTGAAAGTCGCAGAACGGGGCACCTGGGTTCACGCTTCTCACTGCCGAGCCATCTTCAGCACACCTGCGGAGATCAACGACAACGCGGGTGTCGGTCCACTCGTGGGTCGGACACAAGGGGCAACCACTGAGGACGTCGTGGGACCTTTTTGCAACGATCTCAAGTTCGAGAAAGTCTGGGTCCGAGCAGGTCGTAAACCTCGAAAGGCACCAGAGCCCACTGATCGAGTGCTCCGAGCACGGGGCACGTTGCCAAAACCCGGCGCGGTTTAAAGCTCCACGTTCTTCTGCATTGTCCGGTAATATCTACACAAATACTGTCTTCATCGTCTTCATGATTCCTGAGGCTCACCTGGCTCCTCCTGGGGGGAGGAGTCCCCCGGAGCGTCAGAGCTCTAAATGGTATCTGACCGACAGAAAGGTCGAGCTCAACATCAGGTTGCTGAACTATAGAATAATGATTTATGCACTGGGTCTGTCAATAGTTCTGGCGTTGGGAATAATATGGTTTATCACTCTGCCTAGCTGGATGTGGCCCCACAGAGAAAACAGAGTAGACCGTAACACTCGTACACTGCACTATGACGACACATCCAAGATTGAGTTTCTCACAGACACTTATAACCATTCCACCGTCTATACACTAAACTATTGGTATCGATATGCTACATATGTAGCCGACAGTCACAAGCGGAGAGATTGTTATGTATGTACACACATGCCCATGGCAACCAACTCTCCACACGTGCTCCCTCTCCCTGTGCCTAATTTATCCAACATGTTACCTGACACTCTAATTTCTAGAGATAATGTTAAACTTCTGAGTAGGATAGTTTGGTCTGCGTGGAGAGCGGTGATTCCTCTTCTCCCACGCAAGATTAACTTCCGACCTCAGATTCACATCAGACCTCCTAAAAATGTAAAACTAGACGCGGGTGCACTTTACTAAAAGGGAGCTGCTGTACCTACATATCTGCTAATGATGAGGATGGGGGTGCGATCCAACAGGGACTCGCAAATTTGACCAAACTCCGTAATCTCATGGAATCTGAAACTGTCACTGCCACTAACCCTTTTTCTGTGTTAGGATGGGCTCTTACTTCCTGGCGTGACGTGCTCATAAATTTTGGCATTATTGTAGGGGTAATCTTGATTCTGTTTTCTTGTGTTCTCCCATGTTTGTTCAAAGCGATTGGTAAAATGGTTTCTGCTCAATATGTGTCTGTTCAGGTTCCAGGGCCAGATAGAGACGCGTCTAAGCAAGACACAGGCTACATTAGTGATTCAGATGATGATTCAATCATCAAGGGAATGAGACCTTAAGCCAGTAACAGCATAAACAAGAGCGGAGGCAAATAAAACTTTAACAGTTTTATTAATTTCTTTTAAACTGTTTTTAAAATCACTGATTCAAAGGGAAATTGTAATGACTTAAACTAAGACAAGAGATAGACTGAAATCTTTATTTTGATGAAATTAATCGAGCATTTTTTTTTTTCCTTCCAGAAGTCAGCATCAGCCTGTCCGTCCTGAGCCCCATTCACAGGGGAATTCCTCCAGGTTTCTACTTTTATCCCAAAGTGGTTTTGTAGTTTTCTCCTACTCAGGTTTTCTACTTTTATCCCAAAGAGGTTTGGTAGTTTTTTCCTGGCCGGTGGAGGGGGTCTCGGGACGGGGGAGCTGGGGTTGACTTTATTAATATTTTTTATTAATAATTTATCTATTTTTTATTATTATTATCATTATTATGATTTTGATTATTATTTTATTTCTAATTTCAAGGGTTCAATTTTATTAATTAGTGTTTTTAATCATTAAATTGGTCATTTTTATTAATATATATATATATTTTTTGATAATTTATCTAATTATTGTTATTATTCATTTTTTGTTGTGTTATTAATTATTGATTAATATTTTCTCTGATTGGTATTTGATTGATGATATGATATTAAACAGGGGTTTAAGATAATCAAAAGAGTGGTATTGTAATGGCAGAAAATGGGTCATGTCATGTCATTCTAATGTTGTTTTAGGCCATGACATGTCACGGAATTAATATCTTTGTTGTTCTCCTGTGTGCAGATGGGATAAGAATATGAGGTCCTGATTATACTGAATATCTACTGTCCGGCGCCTCTTAATCATCAATTAATGCGTCAGGACCGGATTCAGTGTGGAAATGGTCTTTGATTAAACCTCAGACGTGATAGTCTGGTCTATCTCTTTTTGAGCTGATTTGGGTTGTGATTATGTTATGTTTGTTACCACCTATAAAAGGTGTACTTTGTAAATTGTAAAGTTAGGTAGGGACAGAACAAACTTGTCTTAGGGAGAGAGGGTGTTTATCCACTGTGCATGTGAATAAACTTCCACCTTTTGAGAGAGACCGAGAGACTCTGTTTCTGCTTCAAGTTATTGCCTGGTTACTCTTTACTTGATCATTGTTTACAGGAAACCGCCGTAACAACACTCCTCATCTCTCTGAACGCTCCTCACCTCTCTGAACACTCCTCACCTCCTCTCTGAACACTCCTCACCTCTCTGAACACTCCTCATCTCCTCTCTGAACACTCCTCACCTCTCTGAACACTCCTCACCTCCTCTCTGAACGCTCCTCACCTCTCTGAACACTCCTCACCTCTCTGAACACTCCTCACCTCTCTGAACACTCCTCACCTCTCTGAACGCTCCTCACCTCTCTGAACGCTCCTCACCTCTCTGAACACTCCTCACCTCTCTGAACACTCCTCACTTCTCTGAACACTCCTCACCTCTCTGAACACTCCTCACCTCTCTGAACACTCCTCACCTCTCTGAACACTCCTCACCTCTCTGAACGCTCCTCACCTCTCTGAACTCTCCTCACCTCCTCTCTGAACACTCCTCACCTCTCTGAACGCTCCTCACCTCTCTGAACACTCCTCACCTCTCTGAACGCTCCTCACCTCCTCTCTGAACACTCCTCACCTCTCTGAACACTCCTCACCTCTCTGAACGCTCCTCACCTCTCTGAACACTCCTCACCTCTCTGAACGCTCCTCACCTCTCTGAACGCTCCTCACCTCTCTGAACGCTCCTCACCTCTCTGAACACTCCTCACCTCTCTGAACGCTCCTCACCTCTCTGAACACTCCTCACCTCTCTGAACGCTCCTCACCTCTCTGAACACTCCTCACCTCTCTGAACACTCCTTGCTGAATGCTCCTCACCTCTCTGAACGCTCCTCACCTCTCTGAACGCTCCTCACCTCTCTGAACACTCCTCACCTCTCTGAACACTCCTCACCTCTCTGAACACTCCTCACCTCTCTGAACACTCCTCACCTCTCTGAACACTCCTCACCTCCTCTCTGAACACTCCTCATCTCTCTGAACGCTCCTCACCTCTCTGAACACTCCTCACCTCTCTGAACACTCCTCACCTCTCTGAACGCTCCTCACCTCTCTGAACACTCCTCACCTCTCTGAACGCTCCTCACCTCTCTGAACGCTCCTCACCTCTCTGAACACTCCTCACCTCTCTGAACACTCCTCACCTCTCTGAACTCTCCTCACCTCTCTGAACGCTCCTCACCTCTCTGAACACTCCTTGCTGAACGCTCCTCACCTCTCTGAACACTCCTCACCTCTCTGAACACTCCTCACCTCTCTGAACTCTCCTCACCTCTCTGAACGCTCCTCACCTCTCTGAACACTCCTTGCTGAACGCTCCTCACCTCTCTGAACGCTCCTCACCTCTCTGAACACTCCTTGCTGAACGCTCCTCACCTCTCTGAACACTCCTTGCTGAACGCTCCTCACCTCTCTGAACACTCCTTGCTGAACGCTCCTCACCTCTCTGAACGCTCCTCACCTCGCTGAACGCTCCTCACCTCTCTGAACGCTCCTCACCTCTCTGAACGCTCCTCACCTCGCTGAACGCTCCTCACCTGCTTGAGCATTCCTCACATCGCTGAACACTCCTCGCCTCACTCTGGGTGGATAGGCAAGACAAGTTTAATTGTAGAGCACAAACTTACCGTTTTTGTAGTTTTCCCTCTCTGAGAAGGAGGACGGGGGCTGCTCTGGGGCATTTATCTAATTGTTTAATTCCTATGAACATTGGTTAATTTGCTTCTCTATTATTGACCAATACTGCATTGTTTGATTTTCTAGCTTTCTGCTGGTCAAATTAGCAACTTTGTTCAGCGCTGCGAGGCAACTGCGGTTGTGATTGGGCTTTACAAAAACAAATTGAACTCTCAGCTCGTCAACAGCTTTTTGTGTGCAACTTTTCTTAGTTTTGGGGACAATCACGGCTCGTCTGGTCAGGGAGGACAAGCAGCACACACAACACACTTAAACTGATTTATGTTATTGTGACATGAAGACGGGTCATGTGGATAGTATTGTCACAAATTTTCAGTTAGCCTAATGTTAAACCAATGGAAATGCTAAATGCTAAACTTAGCATTCCTATCATATTCTATAGTACAGTTCCATCGGGTTGTTCCACAGCTCTTTTGTTTACTCTTTATATGGTTTTGGCTGTTGCATATCTATGGACACTCGCCAAAAATGTAAAGTTTTGACGGTCAATTCCGAGCTTTATGAAATTACGAGACGGACATTTCATTTCATCTTATCTAATGCTTTTGGTTTTATTGATCAGCAGATGCATTGAGGGCTACGACTAAATAGTGCTTCGCCCACATCCAAACAAGACATTACTCTGACAGCGTGATGTCACTATTGGCAAGTGAAGCTGAAGGGAGAACGCCAGAGAGCAAAAAATCTTCCAACCACAAAAAGCTGAAATCTGTTCCCTGTGCATATTCGGCTGCACCTGCGCTGAACCTGCAGAAATTGCTTCTTAACATTGGTGCTACCGATCTGATTTAACCGTTCCCTACGATCCTCTGCGGTCACTCTTCTGCGTGGCCTACTTTCTCTCCTGTCACCTTTCCCTCTCTATCTCTCCCTCGCTTAAATGCATCATACTGACAAACATACAAATTAAAAATATAAATATATAAAATGTGAGCATTGGATAATACAACATGTGGCTGTTTATTCCAGTGGGAAAGTAGAAAGACACTAGAGTAACAGTCAAGGATGTTTTTATTTACTGCAGCTGCAAATACGTCTTGGCACATTGTTGTGTTTTCTGTTTTCTAGAGCGCGACAGTTACAGATGATGTTTTTGAACACATAACTCTCCGCCAAAAGTGAAAGCGACAGTATTCTTCACGTCGATAATGGCAAACCAGAAATGTTTTAACAAGTTGGGTTATATTCACGGATTTCATATTCCTGTTCATAGGTGTCGTACAAACTGATCAGGTGACATTTGCACTGACCCAAATCACTTGCCTGACCAGCCATTCCCAACATGTTTTGACAGACTACTTTCTGGGATCCAACCCAGTCACGCCAATTTCCAAAGGGAGTGATTGACAGGCGGATTAACCAATCAGACAAACGCATTGTCCGTTTGTGTCTAAACAAACATGGTGGATTACGAGGAAAGGATAAAAATAACACAAACTGAGAAACGTTGCCAACTTCTGCTGAGTCAACAAGCGACGCACTAAACTCTGTAAATCTCAGGTAAATAAAGTTATATATTTTGTTCTGAATGTTCCGAAAATATTTGAGAGACGTCTTCCACATTTGAGAGACACGTGACACAAATGAGCAGCGGTGGTTGGAGCGGTAAATGCTGGAGAGTTTTTTTGACGCCCTCCAATGGTCCGATTCCAGACCGAGACGCATTCGAACAGAATGTGGGCGGGGCAAATCACTACACACTGGCGACAACTAGTAAATGCAATTAAATTAAAACGATTTATTGTTTTATTACAAAAAAAATTGCATTGCGCTATATTCCTAATTCTTGCATGTGTAACTTAAAGGGAACTTGGTTAAACTAAAACACAAAATGACAAAGTGGAATGTGCTGGGCTCAACAGGTGCTGTTTGCTTGCTTTCCCAAAGGACATTAATTAACTTTCCCTCTAATCTAATGTTGCAGCTGATTTTAGTTCATGTATTATTTAGCCCTTTACATTTAGGGCCTATTCTTCTTAAAACGCCTGAGCCCCAATTAAAAGTGAAGCCGATCCTGAACCTCTGGAACACAAACAATTGGCTGGACTCTGTGAACCTGAGACTCTGTAGTTTTGTATTCTGATGCCTGGTTTACTCTAATTAGAAGTAGAAACAAGCTCTGCACAAAATCAGATTGTAAATTCCGCCTAGATTTTCTTTGTTAAATATATGAATGTGTAAAGCTGGTGTTTGAGCTCTTGACGGTTGTCAAGGTGGAATTCAGTTTGTATTTTAATTTCATAAATTTTTGGAGAACAAACTGACCCTGATTCTTCCCAGAAAGATTGATTTGACAGGAAATAAGATGGTTACAACGTTATTTTAAAGTAACAAATCAGGCAGCTTGAGAGTTCTCTTTAATAAGATGGTGAACAAAATGGAATAAATATAGTAAAACAAGCGTACGTGTCAGGGCGTTTAAACATGCAAAAAACAAATTCTTCTGCTGTTATTATCATACAAAAGCATTCTACCAATTAGTTCACAACAAAATATTCCCAGAATAGTTTTAATTTCCTGACTGGCGGCTGCATTTTTGGTTCAGTAAAACTAATTGTCCTGAAGTGGCTCTAGTTGCAGCCAAAACACCTGAATGTGCCAAACTAATGGAGTCTTTTCTCTAGCATTAAACCACAGGGAACAGTTTATTAAGAGCAATAGACAAAGACCATGTGATTTCTGGAATGACTCACTCACTCACACGGTTTTGACTATGATTTTGATTGATTTGTTGAAATTGATGAAGTTTGTCTACTGAATACACAAACAGCATTAATTTAAAAAAAGAATAGGAAAAAAGAATGTAGTATTTAATTTAAAAACAAAACTTTCTTCATTGACGAAACCTCTTTTGATCCATAAGGAGAATTACTTGGACACCTCAAATATTACAATTATAACACATTTTGGTAACACATTTTATTAACAACATTTTTAACAGCCTGAATAAAGCATGAACGAAGACTTAAAGAACAAATATTATGCATTATGCATATTACTGTGTACTTCTACTCAGGCATTTCGTGGTTTAAAACTTCAAATAATGTGTTTATAATGACGTGATGTGGGCTTTTAGTATCATAACAAAATTAGACAATAGGTTTTCTTAGTTTTCTCATGGTTACACGCTCAAAAAAGTCATATTCGCATAATATACATGCTTTAATTCTTAATAAGTAGTTACAAAACCTGAATCATTTCGTTTTATTCACTATGAGGGTTTGTTTCATGCATATTTAATTAAGGCTGGTTTAGTAAGTGGTACTCAAACAATTGGTATTTTCATGGATTTTTGTCAAGAAAAAGGGTTGAGACATTTATTTGCAGCAATTATATTTAAAAGAACATTGTATGAATAAAACTGTTTATTGCGACTGCAGATTATAAAATGTCTGTATTTTTAATCTGATGTTGCCTTGATTTTGGCAGGTCCTAACTATTCCTCGCACAGACGACGTGTTCCAAACCACACAAACCGGCAGAGACAGAGCAGCGGGTGCAGAAGACAGAGAACCGACCTTTGAGTGACAGACACGGGTCATGAGAAGTGACTGAGACGAAGAGGTTGAGGGTTCGATTCCCTGGACTTTGCCGCTGGTGTGTGGAGTCGCGCCGCTCCATCTGTGTCAGAGCTTTTACACCTCCTCACCACATCACCACCTCATCGCACCGACACGCCTTAGCGCCCGCACCAGCCAAAACAGCAACCAGTCGGCACGGCAACCAAACACAACAATACACGCAGATGTATGATAGCAATCCGTCGAACAAATAAACAATACAGGAGACGTTGGAGATTAGGGGTGTGGAATTACAATTATTTTGCTCATCAATCACAAAAACGGTGTAAAAATAAAGGTTTGTTGCAAAGTCAGTTGTTGAATCTTTAGTGTCTTATAAAGCTGACATATTACCAAAATCAATCAACCCTAATGAGCTTTAACCCTGTTACAACAACCTCACCATTAGGTTCTTCAAAGTTGTATTTTGTTTGATTCCTTCATGTTTCAGTCATCCTGTACTGTCCTGCAACTGAGGCTCAAGTGCAGAAAATACCTGTTTTCACTTACCCCCTATTCCCGCTGTAGTAATTAATAAGCATTTAATATTGTAATGCATGAATATACCTTTCATTGTTATTGCATACTGGACACACACACACACACACACACACAGACACACAGACACACACAGACACACACACAGACACACACACAGACAGACACAGACACACACACACACACACACAGACAGACACACAGACACACACACACACACAGACACAGACACAGACACACACACACACACAGACAGACACACAGACACACACACACACACACACACAGACACACACACACACAGACACAGACACAGACACACAGACACACACACACACAGACACACACACACATACACACAGACACACACACACACACAGACACACACACACACACACACAGACACACACACACACACACACACAGACACACACACAGACAGACACAGACACACACACAGACAGACACACAGACACACACACACACACACACACACACACACAGACACACACACACACAGACAGACACACAGACACACACACACACACACACACACACAGACACACACACACACACACACACAGACACACACACACACAGACAGACACACAGACACACACACACACACACACACACAGACACACAGACACACACACACACACACACACACACACACAGACAGACACACAGACACACACACACACACAGACACACAGACACACACACACACAGACACAGACACACACACACACACACAGACACACACACACAGACACACACACACACACACACACACACACACACACAGACACAGACACACACACACACAGACACACACACACACACACACACACACACACACAGTCTGTCTCTGCTCCCCCAGCTTCTCTGTCTGGGTCAAGGGTCACATCTCACGACCATATTAGGAAGGTACAGCCTGGTATGCCTGGTGCCAAAGAAGATCCATCTTTTTATGAATATTCATATTCTTTGTCCTGTGTGCGAGAGGCCCCCAGATGAGGAGCAGACATCTGATGGGAACTTGTAATCGTAGGGAATAAATACTTTTATTTAACGACCATATCTTGTCTTGTTATTCTCAGCATATTAGAACCTAACACCGCCCACATCCCTATACTGACTTATAATTATTTGAGACCACGAGTGATACTGTAGGTTTCTAAAACGTCACGTAGCCACTTGTAAATCTAAATCTCCTGTTTGTTAGAATGACATGTCACTGTGCAGTTTTGAACAGGTTGTTAATGGACCTGTTTCTATTATTAAGCCGTTTTAGATTAATATTGAGGACCGCAATAAACAAAATATAAAATGATGATCTACTTATGTTATAGTTCACTACCAACTGACAAAAGCATACTATGTCCGCACTAGTTCTTATCAATCTCAAGATCATTCTAAAACTGTTCAGGAAAGATCCAATTGTATCCTGATTATGTGAATTTAGCAAGGCAAGTTTATTGTAGAGCACATTTCATACACAAGGCAATTCAAAGTGCTTCACACAAAATGAAAAAATGCATTCAAATCACAAAGAAATGGTTCATGTTTAGTGAATTGGTGTTGTGTTTTGTCCTGACTCTGGCACCAGCAGGAGGCCGGTCCCTGAGGTCCTCAGAGTCCAAGATGGTTCTTATGGCACTAACATGTCCGAGATGTACTTTGGTGCTAGGCCAGTGCAGAGACCTGAGAACAGGACTAATGTGCTCATACTTCCTGGTTCTAGTCAGGACCCGAGCAGCAGCGTTCTGGATGTACTGCAGCTGTTTTACAGCTCGTTTGGAGAGGCCAGTGAGCGGCCGTTACAGTAGTCTAGTCTACTGGAGAAAAACGCATGGATAAGTCTCTCTAAATCTGGTTGAGACACTATATTTTTGATTTTGGCAATGTTTTTTAGATGGTAAAAAGCTGCTGATGTTATTGATTTGACGTGGCTATTAAAGTTCAAGTCTGAGTCCATTATTACCCTCAGATTTCTAATTTGGTTTGTAGGTTTTAGAGCGAGACTCTGGAGGTGACCGCTAACACTTTCTCTTTGTTTCTGTGGGCCAAAAACGATTATTTCAGTCTTGTCTGAGTTCAGCTGGAGAAAGTTGTTTTGCATCCACAAACTGATCTGTTGGATGCAGTGACAGAGTGAATCTACTGGTCCATAGTCACCTGCGACAATGAAACATAGATCTTTTTATCGATTTATTTAGTACTGATATTTAATCCAATGTGTATCTAGTTTTTAATACTAATTTTATGACTGGTCATCTTATTTTTTGATACTTTTGATATCGCCGTTGCCAATTAAACAAGCAGCAGAACAATAAGACCTTCCAAAAATAAAGGACAATGGGAAGTAGAGACAAACATAAAAATACCAGTGTATGTCATGTGAGGACAGGAGAGAGAGCCAGCGTTGTTGTGTCTTGAGCCACTTCAGAGACGTCCTCTGCAGACACTGGGCACAAAGTCATCTCGTTGTGTGGGATAAATAAGGGGAAAGTGTCAAGAAGATGTGGTCAAATGAGGTCATATGTAACCTGAGTGTTCAGATGGTTTCAGCGAGCCAAACCCCTGCTACGAGATCAGTTTGATTGAAAGTAAAATGTTGTAAATAATAAGCGCACTAATATGAAAAACGTAAGATTTATGCATTGATTTGTTTGTTAGCAACAGTGCAGGGGTTGTAATCACCTTTCACCTTCACTTCACAAGAGTCAGTAGTTTCTAAATCCTAAAGTTTGATTCAGCTATAGATAAATAAAATAAATACTTATATAAAATAAAAAACACTGTGCGTCACTTCTTTTCCCACAGCCTGCTGCAGCTTCGCAGAGACATGGCAGATATATAATGACCGCAGACAACAAGAGAGGTGGAAGGTGAAGGTGGAAGGAAGCCAAAGAAATAAATACACTGTGGACTTGTAGAGAATGCATTAGATTAAAGGAGACATATTGTACTTTATTTCTAGAACTTAGCAATAAACTATAACACAAGTACATAATCAGTTTACATTGTGTTTACATTGTGTACAATGCAATATTGATCTAAACAGCTCAGTAATAAAAGTGGGACCACTGACACCATCTTCAAAAATGCAGAACTGTTAAGCCCCACCTTTTCATGGTTCACCGTAACAAGCTGTGCATTTTCATTGACTTGGTTTTATTGTTGAAAAATGACTACACAACATGCCTCAGTTGCAGAACAACATAGGATTGATCAAACATGCGTGCATCAATCAAAGTATATCAAAGAGTAAACCGATGCTGAGGAAACAACGTTTTAACAATGTAAAAAGCCCATAAATGTTTTTTTTTTTTACATAATGTGTCCCCTTTAAACTATTGTAAATCTAGCTTAACATTCATTACGCACCTAAACTAGTTACTTATCATCAAATGTTTGAGAACAACTCAGACGACAACTCCAAAATAAGGATGTTTTCGTGCATCACAGTGGAGCATATGTTCCTCCTGTGGGACAGGTGCCGTGTGCCAAGGCCGTCTCTATAAAGTCACAACTCCGGATCAAAACCGCTACTTGTTTATTGGACAAACTGCCCATCTGGCCATCTCTCCTGGCATCGACATGAAACGATGAAGAAAAGGCAAGCCAATAATGACTAAGGTTTGCAGACGGCGAGACTGGACAAGCAGAGTTTAGACAGGCAAGCTTGAGACACACAGAAACAGACAATAGGGACGGCTGGAAGGGCAAGAGTTTAACAGATGAAAGAGGAAAAAAGTTGGGTAGAAAAATATAATGATGCTCGGATTGTGGAAGGAACAGCAGTACATGACCTGAGGAGAGGAAACTCGCAGTGACAGAGAAAGTTCGAAAACTGGAGGTATTTTAGATCATCCATCTTCTTTCACTTCTCCAGGGCCAGATCGCGGGGGCAGAAGTCTAAGCAGAGACTCCCACACGTCTCTCCATCCGGAACAGTTTCCCGAGCCACCTCTACTGGCTCCTCTCAACGTGGAGGAGCAGCAGCTCTACTCCGAGCTCCTCCCGTGTGACTGAGCTCCTCACCATCTCTAAGGGAGCGCCCAGCCACCCTCTGGGGGGAACTCATTTCGACCGCTTGTATCCGCGATCTTGTCCTTTCGGTCATTACCCAAAGCTCATGACCATAGGTGAGGGTAGGAACATAGACCGACCGGTAAATAGAGAGCTTTGTCTTTCGTCTCAGCTACAACAGCCTTTACCTACGGGGCCCGACCAAGTCTCGACGCTCGGCGTCGAGACTTGGCTACAGAATGGGGCCTCGGTAACGACATTCCGGGCGACGTAACTGGCCTCGTTGTAGAACTTGTCCTTCAGGCTCTCAAACCCCTCCATCACGTTAAGGTCGTGGTTCAAGGGCAAATACTACTTATTGGTGTCAAAAAATATTCTAGGGTATTTGTCATTTGTCATAAGTTGTGCTGCTGTGCTAATAAGGTGTGTCAATGAAGAAATGTATCTTGATAAATTGTTATGACTTATGAATGAAAATGAATAGTGGATGTAAGGTACAAATGACCACACATAAAAAGAGTAATACATTAAAGGTTTAAAGCAACAAATATTGATAGAAACTACTTTGCGAATCTCAACTTGCAGAAAAGTATGTATTTGTGAAGTGGTGATTACCAAATCAGTGCGTGGTATTTTGTAAAATGTAATACAACATAACAACAAACAGAATAAGACACAGAGAGCGAGAAAGCAAAAAAGAAAAAGATTTGTCCAAAGAAAGTCAGTCTCCCGTTTGTCCCAATGTCCGGTAAATGTATCCATTTTCAGGTTCACTGCAAAAGTCAGTCTTTCCATTTAGCAAAAAAGTTATTCTGGTCCAGACCTTGACAGTCGCTCCCTGTCATCCATCTCCCTGTTATTGCTTTTTGTGCCGAAAGTACATTCCACAAGTATCCATCTACTGTTTCCATTGTTTGAGTTTTACATTAAATTAACATATTTTTAAAGGTGTTGATATTGAGAATAAAAGTTCAATTGAAATATGACTAGTAAGACTGAGTAATTAAAAGAGATTGTATTTGAAAGCAGAAAATATGGCTGCAGTGGGCTTTACATTTGTCCCTCCATTGAGACTAATTCTTCTGTCCCTGTGCGAGACGTTTCTGCCGCCTTGACCAGTTTATCTTTGGTTTTGAAGAAGGGAATCTGGAATACGTTTATCAAATCGCAACGTGACTGATTTGCTGCAATATTTAACTCTAAGTGCCGCTGATTTCCGTTCATTGTAAGTTATAGCATTCAGTCTATAGAAAAAACATTTAGCAAAGGGAATATACTTTATGCTCTGTTAAAGGATGAGGATTTTTTGCCGATTTGAGAACTCAAGCGACTGTTAGTCCCTTTTTGAAGTCCCTCACCCCCGTGCGGAAGCATGCAACTGCTACACGTGCATCTCTCGCCTCCGCAGATTTCGGTCTCTTCTGAGCAGCTCGAACTCAGTCTTTCTCTGTCGTCATTTTGTACTGTTCACTGAAGGAACTCGCTAAACACACACCGGCATATCAACCAGCCAGGGAAACGTGCTGCTGTGCTGAGCACGTGCCAGAACTAAGCTGCAGGTGTGCAGTAGGTGCATCCTGTGATTGACATGTGAATGAACTACTCGGCTGTCCACTCCACGAGGAAATGAGACTCAGATTTGGCACCAAAAACTCCTCTATTATTCCTTTTAGTGAAAGGTAAAAGGCCACATTATATAAGCTAGTGCAGGCACTCAAAGCACTCTTCATCTGTTGTTTTACTCTTCACGTAAACTTAAGTGTTGAGCTAAAACCACACAACACGCTTCAGTAAACTATTTACAGGGCATCAATAAGCACTAGTTACTTGTTTATAAGCACTTTACTAGCATTAATATGTCTCATGGTAATAATCCATTAACCAAAAACGTGTGTATTAAACCATGTAAAAACTGTTTGTAAGAGCAATATATAAGTGCAATATATATATATGTGATGAATGCTAGGACTCAGACTTCCTATAAGTGATCTGTTCTTCTGTATCTACCTCTGTATCTACCTGCGTTGCACCAATGAAATTTCCCCATGTGGGACAATAAAGGAATATCTTATCTTATCTTAACCTTCTAATGTATAGTGCGTATAAACAATACACGCTTATTAACGCATTAATAATACTTTCATTAAGGAGCCTTACTTCAAAGGAGAACTACAGTATGTTTTAGTGTATTAAATGTCTTTGTAAGTCCTTGTCAAATATGTATTTTGGGGGTGAAATGCCCGTCGTCTCTCCCAGCTGTGAGAAAAGAACATTGCAGACATCGATTCCAAGACAACTATCCTGGCAAGGCTAAAAGTTTTTTTTTATCATTACTCTCTTTTTTACGGAATAAGAAAGTATAAAGTTAATTATTTCTGCTCAAATCAATTAAATTAAGCTAGGCAATGTTAATGTAAATGATTGATGCGGTCTCGACATACACTATACAAAGGAAATATCAACATGAAACAATCACAGGTAAAACAACGTAACATACACTTTTTGGAAAGGGGGACTTCAGATAGTTCTCGAGTTGAGGATCAGCACCGAGAGAGAACATTTTGTCCGTAGCCGTGGGTGCAGCCGATACCGAGGAGAAAAGGAGCTTTCAGAGGCTGGGCTGAAGCGTGCTTATCTGCACACAGTCCACAGGCCGAGGGATCAAGTAGTGCCCGAGGCTGGTCACCGCAGATAGGGAAAGGTTGGCAGAAAAAACCCCGTCCCAAATGACCGCATACTATCATTTGAACAATTTGATTTGAGCAGCATCCAGAGTTTGGGTGCGATCAGCCTTAGAGCATTTTGTCACAGAGTCAAAAAAGGTGCCGTTTAAGTTAGGATTATACTGGGAATTTATAAAATCCTACAGGCTAAAGTAAAAGAGGTACTGTCATGTCAACAAATTATGTCATTGTAAAAGCATCTACTCAGGTTAAAATAAGACCACTGCGCTGCACTGCTGCATCTAATTTGAGAGCATTTTATTCTCAAAGGAGTGCGCTGTGAGCATGCTATTTATGAGTTCAATGAGAAATGGTCACATTTCTATAACGCTTCTTGCCTTTATATCAACAAAGAAATCACCCGAGTTATCATAGTTATAGTTATATATCCATGGATTTTAGAATAATGTGAAATCAGGACTATTGCCAAAGTGATTAACAATTTAAAACCAAATATGTCGGTACCACTTAATCATAACTACACCTTCATTTGCCTTCACAAAGCATGAACCATTCATAATGAACATATACTTTTTTAAGCATGATCAGGGGTTAGTAACTTGTTATTTAAGGTTAAATTTAGCCATTGATTAGGGTTATTACTTAAGTAATTACTAAGGCTGAATCTTTCTTAATAAACTATTTGTTTGTTAGTTATTAAGTCTTTGTTCATGCTTTACTAAGGCAGGAATAAGTCTAGTTATATTCTTGCTTTGCTTGGAATATACCACAGTAGTGCATTACAGACTCTCCATGGAAACAAGCAATATTAAAGATATCAAATTGACCTCAAATAGTATAAATAAATGATCAACAGTTTTATACCATAAGTGTGGAGCATTCCAGGAAAAGAACATTTCCATGAGACAAGCAGTTCACAATAAAAGTTACACAATGCATCTTTAAGCCATGTCTAAGCCATAAATAATATAATATCCTATGTTTAGCCTGCAGACACATTGAATACTATAGCTATGGTTGCAAAGTGTTGAAATCCAGGTGAATTTGAGCTTGTAAGAATAAAAAGTTTAAAACGCAGTGCCATTTGTACTGTTGAAATGACATATATGTGAAGTGTGTGGAACAGGCATTCAGAGGGGGAAATGTCACATGTTAACAAAGCACTGAGCGCGTGACAGGCAGTTCAAAGACGAGTCGGAGTATATATTGTACCAGAGGAATCTGAACAGAACCAATCTTTGAAGTCAAAAGTCTGCCATCTAATGACATTAGCAGAAGTAGGTTACACCCAGTGATAGCATGTGCTGTAAACAACTACCAGACTGCTGCAAAGGAAGTATAAATTCAATAAGGTATAGTTTATTTAGATATGTATACGCAAACATGTAAGTAAGTAAGTACGTAAGTAAATTTTATTTATATAGCACCTTTCACAGACAGAAGTCACAAAGTGCTTCACAAAAACACAGAATAAAACAATAAAAACGCAAGAAATTTACACTGAGCAATACAACAATATACAGTAAAATCAGTCCCTAAAGCAAATGCAATTAAAAGGCACGACTAAATAATAAGGTTTTGAGCTGACCCTTAAAAGCAACAACTGAGTCCAGTGACCGTAGGGAGAGCAGAAGATCGTTCCAGAGTCTGGGGGCAACAGCCTGGAAGGATCTGTCTCCTCTGGTCCGAAAGCGAGTGCGAGGAACCAACAACAGTTTCTGGTCCAAGGACCTTAGTGAGCGAGAGGGAGTGTAAGCTGTGATCAGATCGCTGATGTACAGAGGGACCTGACCATGCAAAGCTCTAAAAGTCAGGACTAGAATTTTAAACTGTATCCGGTAGGAGACCGGCAGCCAGTGAAGGGCTTTAAGAATGGGTGAAATGTGGGCCCTTCTATTTGTGCGGGTCAAGATCCTCGCTGCAGAGTTCTGGACCAGCTGCAGACGAGAGAGTTCCTTCTTGTTAAGACAGGAAAACAAACTGTTACAATAGTCCAAACGTGAAGACACAAATGCATGAATTATAAGTTCCAGGTCATTTTGAGACACCATTTTCCTGAGCTTAGAGATTTTCCTCAACTGAAAGAAACAGTTCCTCGTCAACAGCTTGGAGTGGTGCTCTAAAGACATGTCTTTGTCAAAGACAACACCCAAGTTTCTAAGACTTGGTTTAGCAGTCTGGCCTAAAACACCCAAATACTGGAATGGCATCATCAGGGGCAATAATCAGAGTTTCTGTTTTGTCAGCATTTAGCTGCAAGGAGTTTTGACTCAGCCATTGTTTTATTTGCACTAAACAACTGACCAAGGAGTTCAGCTTCTGGATCTCAGAAGGTTTAAAAGAGCAATATGAATATCATCAGCGAACAGGTGGTAGGACACATCACTAAACTCTTTAATGATCATTCCCAGGGGGATTATATAAAGCAGATTTAGGACGGGACCCAAGACGGAGCCCTGAGGAACTCCACACAACAGATCAGCTGAGTCTGACATTATTTGGTTTGCAGCAACACTAAAGAAAACCAATGAAGAACTGACCCTGATAGTCCAATCAGGTCCCTCGATCTGTTTAACAGTAAATGATGGTCGACAGTGTCAAAGGCTGCAGACAGATCCAACAGAACTAGAACAGTGCATTTTCCAGAATCAGCAGACATCATAATGTCACTGGACACTTTCAACAATGCGGTTTCCGTAGAATGATGTTTGCGGAAACCAGATTGAAAAGAGTCGTGAATGTTTGACTGATCAAGGAAATCTGACAATTGTTCAGAGCCCACCTTCTCTAGGAGAAAGGGAACTTTGAAATAGCTATGAAACTTGTTGGGTCTGTCGGGTCCAAGTTTGTTTTTTTCAGTAAAGGCTCAACCATGGCATGTTTAAATGGACCAGGAAACACACCAGTAGAAAGAGAGAGATTTACCATTTTGGTAACCCAGGGGCCAGTTACATCAAACACTTTGAGGAAGAGCCTGCAGGGAAGGGCATCTGATGTACAAGAGGAGGGTTTCATCTTGGTCACCAGAGCTGAGATGTCCTCTAGAGTGACAGGCTTAAAAGACCAATTTAGGAAACAGGCTCCACAGAAACAGGGCGACCACACAAAAGGAGAGGGATTTGGTCTTTGATCATCTAAATCTTTTCGATAAAGAACCTGAGGAATTCATGTCAGCTTTGCAGGAAACAGGAGTCACTGCAGCTGTAGGACATACAATAGAATTTATAGTGTCAAACAACACTTTAGGGTTTTTCTTGTTAGATGTAATCAGCTGGTGGAAGTAATCAGATCTGGAACTGGAAGATGATACAAGATCTCTGAGGTGTAACCTGTGGACCTCAAGAGGTTTTCCACAGAGGGTAGTTATCCCAAGGCTATAATCTGGCATATTTACATGTGTTTAAATGTTCATTCATATGCATTGTTCCCACTTTGCCTTAATTAAATGAAGAAATAGATTTAAAATACAATAAATAGTTTGTTAAAGGGAAATGTCCTCCTTGCAGCCAGGAAGCTGGTGGTGATGAAGAGGAGATGAAGAGGTTGATGGTTATACTGCTGTGGTGAATAGTAGGGGAGGGATGCTGCATGTAGAGCACAGCATGAAAAAGAGGAGAGAGAGTGTATCTGTATGAATGACTTGAGATCTGATTGGTTGGGACACATTTTGAAACATGTCTGTGGATTTGTATTCATTTTGTATGTATTTATAGCTATGTACAGCCAAATGGGTCAGTCTTAAATAATGTATTGACCTAATTTATGTTAGAAATATAAATAAAATAAAGATAATACTTCATAAGCCAAATTACATTTTTGATTACAAAAATATTTGGGTTAATCAGCTCTCGTTTTAAATGAATAATACATCGTTTGACTTAATCTACACTTCTTTGAAGTCAAGTCTTTTACAAATACAAACAGACCGACTAAAGAAACAACACCAGAGAGTAAAAGGCAGAATCAAAAAAGCAAAAGAGAATGACCTAGAAAATAAAATGTCAGTCAAAGCACATGTTCCTCTGTATCTGTCCCTTTTGCCCCAGTGTCTGGAAAATGTGTCCATAATTAATCTTAAGTCAAAGTTCCATTTTGTAAATGTCTAAAGTTATTTCAGTCCAGTCCTTGATAGTCGGCTCTGTCCCTGTCATCATTTCTTTGTTATTGCCCTTTTGCCACACATTCCACAGGCATCCATCCATCATCTCCATCGCCCGAGCTCCACATCCGACATACATCGTTTTAAAGTCAAACGGAATATTGAGATTGAAACACTTCTCCATTCAACTATTACCTTTTTTCCTACCAATGTATTCAAACCTACATAAACCTCCCATTTCTTTGTGTCATTAGCAGTAACAGTTGAGCCGGTTGAGCTTGAGGTGCATCAAATTCATTTCTCCATGGCCTTGTATCGTATGTATGTTTTATATGTATTATAGATGGAAAAAGGTTCTCCAAAAGTGCCAAAACATCCCCGAAGCAGAACGGCCCAAAACTCCGGTGTGCTCCGACTGCAACTCACTGAATAATTGATTGGACTAATTTAAAAGAAAAAGAATTGCAATCTCTGTCAGAAATTGCCCGTTCATTTTTCTCTCCTAATGACGCATAAAAGTGGTGTCAAAATAAATGTGGCCTGTTATAAAGTGCAGACGAAGCACCGCGCCTCGGTGGCTAATGGCTGTGTTGATGGGAGACGCTGTTTTTTAAAAAGAAGTCGACACGAGGGAAATTATGCTGAAAGGCGAAGACTGATACTGGTGTTTTTGTATTATAAATTGGCAGCTCTCAATTGAATGAATACGAGAGTGAATGTTCGTGTTAACCCTGCGACGAGCTGGTTCCTGTGTGTGTGCCCCGCCTAAGGCTCAAAGTCACTGGGAGAGGCTCCAGTCACCCGCGACCCCGAACGGCAACAAGTGGTACAACATGAATGAACTGGTTTGGTGAGATGAACACAGTGAAGTCGTTAAGATTCATGCCAATACATTTATCGGTCAAGGATTTGTCCAGTGAAACAAAATGGTATAAATGATTAATAAATATATTGATAGAAATGAAAAAAAAAAAAAAAAAAAACTGGAACATTTGGTTACAATATTGAAGACATTTTGTGATTTTAAAAATGTGCAACATCATTCTAAAATATAAGATGACATTAAATCCTCTGCTTCTCACTGTTGAGAGGGAACAAAAGCCATTTGCTGAAGACAAATGTAACCAATTTTATGTTTGAGTTTGTTGTTGGTTTTTGTCATTGTTCTTTGTTACATCCCGCTCTGCAAGATTAAGGGGAAGTAACAAAATAAGGATAGAAAATAGTAAAATAAAGTTGTAACGTTTAATAAACAGGAAGGTAAATTAACAGAAACACATTGATGACTAAAAAAAACAATCAACAATTTAAGAGTCACACATGCAAACAAAAACAAAAAATGGCCCATAAACTGAATCAAAATGAAAAACTAAAAAGGAGAGTCATGACAAACAGACTACAAGAGTCTAAACACATAGTCAGGCGCTGCCCCCAGCCCTGATAAACTAAAGAGCCAACGACTGGCACACTGACCACAAAGGCCGGCGGCTCCAAACACGAGTGCAAAGTATTGTTACATAGTGGGCGGTGCCACAGGTGTAGCCACAGGATTGGCTGAGCGACAGCAGCTAGAGCTGGAAACCGTCCTCAACCACAGGCAAGAACTGATGCATCCATATTCATAACACAACTTAAATACACAGAAAGAAGAACATTCTTACTTTAAATTCTAAAACTATTTTCTCTGAACTTTGGATTTTTGAGCTTCTTCTTTATTCTGGTTGATTTGAGCCTGCCTTTGTTGCAATACATCTTGTACACTTAAATAAACTGGTTAGCGGCTCTTAAATAGCTTCAAAGAACATTCTGTCTGCCATTCCAAATCCTCTGGAGAAAAGTTGAAATTGAGCGTTAAATCTAGCAATTCACAAAATAAAATGTATAATGCTTGTGATTGAATGGGGCATTTCACATTTCAGTGAGTGCGCTTCACACGCATCATGAATATTAGAAGAAAGCGCAGTGGCACATGCAAACCAAACTGACAAACTCCTCATGATCAGCTCCAGCTTGTATTAAGATATTAAGTCACATTTACAGTTTGGTGTTGTTTGAAGCTACAGGCAGAATAAAGATGTATATATTGTTTTTAATGAAATATTCGGCACACTTGTTAAAAGCACAGCTACATTCAAAGGTAATTGGATCTGGAAATAATATTTATGGTTCAATATTATCCTCGCCCTTTATCCATTTTCGAAATGATAACATAAAGGCCACTTAGTCTTTTGTAAAACACCACTTGAAAGGTACGTACAGCCAAAGCTACTTCTAACGAGTTACACTAAAGTCACTACAGGGGGTCAGAGGTCAGAGCACTCCTCCTGAATGATTGTGATGGTCAGATCGACAGCGTTGTTTCCACCACGGAGTATTCAGAGGAAGAATAATGACGAGTGTTGCACTTTGAGAGGCTTCCACACTGCACAATGTTAATTCATGTGCACTGTCCACCACCATATCAAATATAATAAATACATAAACAAACAAACAAACAAACAAACATAAACTGGTCCAAGTTCCAGGTCCAAGAATATTTAAATAGTGCATAATATCTTTGTTGTTGTTGTTGCCAATAATGGTGTAATTGTACACTAATACAAACGCATTTATTCAAAATCATAAATCGTGAGGACAATTGTCTGAAAGGTAAAAACAATGTTGACAGGCATCGAGCAGCGCCGTGTATTTACCACGTGTCGGCTGAAGAAGATAAACGTATATGTCATTGTTTTTTGTTGTTGTGCATAATCAATATTTAGTACCTCCTACAGTGAGCGTTAATGTTGGCAGTTGTTGACAGTGAAAACTATCCATGGGTTTCAGAATGATGAAAAATGAGGACAGTTGAATTAGCGAATAGCAAAATATGCGTTCATTCATTTTGCGTGGTAAACTGACAGGGAGCTGAAACGTCAGAAAAGTCCACAAATCACAGTTACTAAAGTACTTGTACTTTTCTTCTCCGTACTTACCGCCCGTCAATACCTTTCCTCTCTCCTCTAAAGCTGCATGTCGCCTGTGTTCTATTTATTCCTCGCCTCTCTCAGCATGAGCCGTCTTGAGCCGCTCTGTGATCCCAGTGGGACCTCGGCCTCACAGAGGGACGACTCCATCACACTCTTATTAAAACAGGACAAACGCACCAACAAACATGTCCAAGCGGTGCCCCGAAAACAGAGGTGCGGTGCAGTGGTCACTTGACTTTATGTTATTATTATGCTTTTGTTTTGTAGTTTTGATTTATGGACTAATTTGAAGGTATTTCTGATTGGTTTCTGACTTGAAGAAAAACAAAAATACAACACTATAATGAAAAAATGTATGATTACAGGTGCAACATGTAACTTTTCTGCCGCAGTGTCTCCTCTAAGTAAATAAACGCAAGATCAATCAGTTTAATGACATAGATTCTAGGCAAAGCAGTAACATCTTTAACAGCCGTAAATAAGAGTATTATTTTTATTGAGTTGAGTATAAGAGTTTTTTTTCTATGTTATCTGTTTTTTTTTCTTATTATACTTCTGTGCCTAATCTGTTTCTTTGCCTAATCTGCGTTGCAACACTGTAATTTCCCCATTGTGGAACAAACAAAGCTCATCTTATCTTCATTGCAGACAAGCAGGTGACAGTCCAGCACCAGAAAAGTTACACATTAACCCTTTAAATGGTCTACTAAATAAGCAAAAACATCTTACTCAGTTTTGCTCGAGTTGAAATGCAGGCGCTTTTGCTCAAAATCGCTCCAAATTACCTTAAAACAAATGAATCTATTACTAATGAATAGCTGACCTTGAAACTAATGAATCCATTACCTCAAAGACTTCCATCTTCTGCAGCGCGGCCATCAGAGCAAACGTAGAGACAGACACGGGCTTGGGTCGTGTGCTGCTGGACCCAAACGCCAGCGCCGCTCTTCTTTTCCAAGTGGCCGGCGGTGTTCCACTTGGCCATCTGTTCTCCAGGCTCAGGTACGAGGCGCTCTTCAGCCTCCGGCAGCTTCACAGAGAGGCAAAAGTACTCAGTCGGTGTTAAAAGTTTGGAGTGGTTGGGCACAGATTTGATTTTGCTTGTTTGCTCGTTTGTTGTTGCCGCAGATAGAATATGGCAGAAGAATAGACTGGAGTAATGAATAACACAAAACATTGATATTTCACGTAATGATGATGGTAATTAGCCTGATTTTTAACCCGCTCAACAATGCGGCATCGTCTCTACAGATGCTATTGCTTTGCCTGGAATGTTCCACAGTATGAAGAACTTAAATATGTCCATTGAGACAAACAGGCTTTATTTTATTCATTTATTTTTGAAGATCCTGTCACTTCCTATTGCACTACTTTAGATTTTATTATGTACATACCACCACGTCATATTACACTACTACATAACTTGACACTCCTCGACCACCTTTAAAATGTTTGTATGTAGAAGAAAATGATTATATGGTACATTGACTAACGATTATGTTTGCGTGAGTTTATGTATGCATCATGTTGTAGCTTCTTTCTTCTCCTTATTTTTTATAACAACGCCCCTCTTTTTGTTTGGTTTTGGCTTGTTTTTTGTTTAATTCAACTGTTAAAAAAGTAGGATAAATGAAGTCTTTATGTGGTTGTGGCATTGGTTATTATGGGGGCAAGTGGTTACGATGGAGAGCGAGTGCGAGTTCGTTATGAAGAGTAATACGTGTCAATTAACATGATCCAATATAGAACTGAGGTATTTATGGTCCCAGCTGAAGGCCAGGTTCTCATAGCAAAGAGAGTAATAAAATAAACCATTTTACAAAGTGGAAGTGGGTGTGATTTATATGTATTAAGTTGTGCACTCCACCTGCCAATTGCTCATTTAGCGTAGCCGCCAACAAGCTTCAAAACACAACAAAACAGTATATTTGGCTCTTCGAAGAACCTCAAAACTACACCAGGTCTAAACAAAAGCTAAACCAGGTCTAAGACAGGATTAAATAATGGTTAAAGTAGTTCTAAACCATTAAGGAATAACCCAAAAGGACAAACTCTAAATTAAACTAAATCAATACTAGAACTAGAGTATCCCCCAGAAGCGGCCCGCGTACGACACTTTGAGAAACACATGTAACTATATGAAGTAAAAAATAAATAAAAATAACACAGGAAGAAACGTGTGCTAATAAATCTGTTGACGACTTAAACGTGTACTGCATAACTTGTTCGATGGATCCAAGTGCTTGAACGCTGTGGGACATTCCAGGCAAAGCAATGGCGTCCCCATGGAGACCAGCAGGTGGCGCTCCACCTGGAAAGTTACAAAGCGCATCTTTAAGAGTCCAAATAATGTAGCCAGAGTTATCCGTTTATTGGATAGAAAGCGCAAACAGATTTCATCATATGTTTATTCAAGTGTATCTGTAATTTTTATTTCGATAAACAGATAAGATAAACAAAATTGGACAGAATAAATGAGAAACTACAGTGAAAAACAGAGAATCGTGAGAAAATACAGACAGAAGCAGTTGGATATATCACAGCCCAAATCCACACACACTCATTGATGGTCGTCCATGCCTCCCAGGACTCCCATCTGTTAGAGCAGCAGTCCAGGTTGGTTATAATGAGAAATAATGAGCCTTCAACAAACAACAACAACAGATTGGGAAGACACTTCAGTTTATCTTTTTATTTTTTCTAATGGAATGGACAAACTACAAACTTCCATTTATAGTTAGGTTACACTTCAATGGTCTACAAGAATACAACAGACATGACATGAACAATAGACTCTGTAAAAAATAAAATATAGTGGGAAGTTAATGGAAAATGCAGTTTAAATGGTGATAGGACATATAATATTAACTTTTGACTGTGTTCAATCATTATTAGTTTACTTAGCTTACTTGAAGCCTGCATGTGTGTAATCCTGTATTGGCCTAAATGCTCAGAATATTTCAGTTTTACCCCTCATCTCTGTGATTGTTAAAAACAATTCAGATTCAGGTCTACATGCAGGTTTAGACCATTGGGATATAATGTATGCTAGAGAGAACTTGGGTTCTGTTGCTGTGGCAATCGTGGCGGCCATCTTGTGAGTGGAGAAAGAGCAAAATTCAAATAGAAAATAATATAAAAACAGGCAGATACAATTCATAGATTATAATGTTTAACAACATATATGGTATTTGTGGTCCTAGTGAAGCAGGGAACTCTACCCATCTCTGTCTGAACATTTTCTTTCTCTGAATCATGAAAAAACAGTCTATATTTTATGTAGACTTAAATGATTAGTCACTACCCCCTATGGACACAATCACTGATCATGATTGGCCACCTGCTTGTCTCGATGGAGATGGACATTGAAAAGAATTGCAAAAAAATATTTTTATTTCTTTTGCTTTAATAAAGTATTTATTCTAAAAAATATGATTAAAAAGTCCAGCTTTCCATTGATTGTATGCATTCTTTATTCAAATTTTCCATCACAACATGGCTGCCAGAACTGGCCATTGGCTACTATAGGTTACCATGGTGACATTTTCCCCATATCCTTTTATCCATGGATCGGCACTTCTGTTGTAATCGTACTTGTGGTCAAGTGGGAACTCCATTCTTTTAAATAGAGAACGAGGGAAGAGTCACTAAAACATGCCATAAAGTAGATCGATTTGTGTAAAACGTCCAGTCGACAATGCACTGATTCCCTGGGTGGCTTGAAAATGACTTTTAGTGGATTTGTGTAGATGTTTTAGATCAATATTGCAGTTTAAAAAGAACAAAATATAAAATAAAATAATGATCATGGTCTGGTATTTTTAATACAAAACAACAAAAACAGGAAATGTGTCTTTAAGTAGATATGAAAATAAAATGCACAATAAAAGCATATAACATACAGTATAAAAAGTATGATTATTATATTAGAAAGGTTAATGACATGAGGGCTTCACTGGCTGGCCTTTTGTACTATTATTCTCCTGCATAATCTAAGACGTGTTTAGCAAAACCCTAACCTTAAATATTAGTTTAAGTGATCTATTCTATTGTAAAAAATAAACATTTGGAAGCAGCCACCAATGCAAAGTGGCAGCTGTGTGGGATAACTGGGTTGGCGGAAACACATAGAGTGGATATTGTATCAACATTGTTATCAGGCCTATTTTATGCCATTTACTATGCTATTTAAGCTATTTTATTTCTACGCTGGAACTGTTACGGCAAGGATGGATGAGTTAATCAGTTGCACACAGCAGTTAGCACCTGCCATCTTTGTGTGGCCAAAGCCTCTTTTGGTGATACATTTGAAACATTACACAACGTTCAATCTCACAGTCAATGTTCAGTCAGGTGAACGGTCTACAACTTATATAATCCTTTTAGATCGAAAAAACAAAAAAAACAACACAATTGGCAACGGTCACAATTTCTCGATAATAAGTGAGAAATGAAAAATGTGTGAGTGTGTGTGTGTGTGTGCGTACAATGTCGCTGCGCATCATGTCAGGGAATCCAATTGGCCTTGGACAATTTCAAGCTGGAATAGAGAAGAGAGAAAAAAAACATATGAGAGAAGTTTGCACGTAAACAAAACACTGCTGCGATGAACATGAACAACAATGTTTTTTATCCGGGACACGAGATTCGGTGGGAGTACAGACCTTGTTATAGAGCTCAAGTAGCTCCTGGTGGTTGAACTCCACAAAGACGTTTTCCTGAGCCTGTCCGACGAGAAAGAAAGAAAAAAACTAAATAAAAAACCAAAGTCAACAAACAATCTGAGCGCCGAGGAGCAGTCGTGTTCGTCAGCAGGCCCTGTGCCTTTTATAAAAACCATCATTAATTATTGCAGCTCTCTGGCCAGCCTGTTCCTTCCTCTTATCCATCAGAGGGTTTAAAAATACACTCGACTCAGGCTGCTGTCCACCTGCACATGGAGACAAGAGCCCTCCTTCCTCCATTTGCCATCAGCTAGTTTTATACGCAATATTTGTATCAATACATATATTATTAGGGCAAGAGACGTACTAATCCAGCTTTTTAGTTTCTATAGTGATACACTGGCTCCAGGAAAATCTAAATCACAAAACTGGCCCCAATAAAATGAGCTACATTACGACACAAAACAATGAAATGCTAATATGTCACCTATTTCTATTTAAATATTTCATGTTAAATGATTGTGTACATTAGATCATCTTAAAAACAAAACTAATTTAATGACTTTGAATCAACATAGATTAACTGAATAACAAAGGTGACATAATATATTTAAACACATGTAGGATCAACAGTAGATTTTGATAATAAAATCTCAGATGGTGGGCAAGGCCTATGTAACTATGTGGGAGTTTTAAATATACCAAATAGAAGGTTGAATCTTCTATTATTTGTTTGGGATTGGCTCCACAAACTTCACATTAATCTTATATCTTAAGGTCCTCGCAACAAGCACATCTTTGGAGCTGAATAATGCCACTGACATTCATTGTCTGAGGCTATTGGGGAAAAAATATATCACGTTTGTTTATTTCTGCTGACAGAGAAGATGTTGAATGGATAGGCCCAGTAATTACAGACGTATGAACCATAAACCAGGACAAGAAATCTGCATTCTGCAAACTCCACCGTATAATCTGACCCCTCCCAGATACATTTTAAACTATAGGCAATCTAGAATACTTTTATGTCCTGTGAACACGACCAATTCATTTATTTATTTGTCTTATTACATTAAATAATTGAACTTGGAACAGCGCCTGATCCATTAATTTCTTACTGCTTGGACACAATACCAGTATTTTTTAGTTTTTACTGCATTATGGAAACAATCTCCAGAGGCATTTTAAAATAGAGACTTGGATTTTATTTGATTTAAATTTAAATGAGTTGCAATAAATGTATTTTTCTGGTAAATACACTGGTACATACAATCGTTGACAACCAAATCCTTGTCGTGTGAAGTCATTTTCTTTTGAATGCAGCATATGTGGAAACAAGTATAGATTTTTCAGTACATACGGTACAACTACATTAACACAAAAGTCGGTTTGAATACATTTTGAACCACACTCCATGTCTTGTGGCTGTTTGTTGCCCTCCTCTGAAGAGACTACGGACTGCAAACTCTGGGGCAGATTACTAAAACACAAGAAATCAAGGCCAACCATTGCAGGCCCGCCATCGCCATCATCGCCATCAACACTCCTTCCTAAACACAGGCAGAACAATAATCCTTCCCAGGGAGCAGAATCACAGCCACTTTATCAGGGTCCATGCTCTGGAAAAAAGCTGTAATTTTGAACTGCTTTCTTGAATGAGAGACGGCCAGTGAAGCGGAGCAAAGTGCACTTGACACTGTAGTGTAGTTTGTCCAAAAAGCACAAAAGAGTGACAAAAGCCTGAAATGTGGTGGTGAAAAGAGGTGTAAAGGGAGTAGAAAAGGTGCAGTGGCTTGCAAAAGTATTCGTATCCCTGGTACTTCCACGTCACGACCGTAAACTTAAATAATAATTGCATTTTTAGTGAAAGAGCATTACAAAATGACTAACAATTGAAAATACTCCATATTTCCATTTCCGGATGATGGATTGAATGGTGCTGCATGAGGTTTTCAAAGCTTGGGATATCTTTGTACAACCTATCCCTGGTTTAAACTGCTCCAACATTCTCTTACTAAACTTCTGTGGCCTTCACAGAACTGCTGCATTTATATTGAGATTATATTACAGACAGGTGGACTGGGTTCTTTCAGTTATCAAACTTTTATTCATAAAGTTTTCCTCTCTGTGCCAGCATTTATCATAAATAACATGTTCAAAGATTCAAAAGGAAAAAGTCACTTCAAAAGTCCTTATTGGCTTCTTTTGCCATTGTTAAATATGACTAAGAAACGATAGTGCACAAACTATGCATAGGTCCTTTTTAGACTGCATTTAGCCCCACTGGCCCATTACACTAAACACCATGATCAGAACTGTACTTTATTCACACTGCTCACTCTAGTTATTGCATTCTTCTGTAATTATTCCATTCTTCTGATACTCTTTTTAGCACTGTGAACTACAGCCTAGAAAGAACAAATTCAAGACGGAATCATTCATCAATTATCAACTTACGGAATCTCAGATTTGGACTCTTTCATTGGTTTGTGCATGAAGCCATGAACTGACACAACACAAAGACTCCCTGAGTGCTCCTCTCCTCACAGCTCCCTCCGTCTCCCAGTCTCCCATCCTCTCAGCTCCGTCTCACCTCCTCTCAGCTCCATCTCTCCTCTCTCAGCCCCCTCTGTCTCTCCTCCTCTCAGCCCCCTCTGTCTCTCCTCCTCTCAGCCCCCTCTGTCTCTCCTCCTCTCAGCCCCCTCTGTCTTTCCTCCTCTCAGCTTCGGTGAATGAGGCGTTACTTCTGTCAGTGGATCATTTGTATCACTGCTGCTGCGCCGCACAAACTTCTCTCTGCTCATGGTTCACATTTACCACGAGAAGCGCGTGGGGTCAGAGTGGAAAAGGGGGCAATATACAAATGAGCGCTCAGTTTGTGGACTTAGTTAGACTTGGAGAGGGAGGAGACGAAGGCAAGAGGACAGAACAGAAGCATGGAGCGGCAGAGGGGCATCGAGAGGGACAAAGGGTCGTCAAGAGAGAGAGGGACAGAGGGGCGTCGAGAGGGACAAAGGGGCGTCGAGAGGGAGAGGGACAGAGGGGCGTCGAGAGGGACAGAGGGGCGTCGAGAGGGACAGAGGGGCGTCGAGAGGGACAGAGGGGCGTCGAGAGGGACAGTGGGTCGTCGAGAGGGACAGAGGGGCGTCGAGAGGGAGAGGGACAGAGGGGCGTCGAGAGGGACAGAGGGGCATCGAGAGGGACAGTGGGTCGTCGAGAGGGACAGAGGGTCGTCGAGAGGGACAGAGGGACAGAGGGGCGTCGAGAGGGACAGAGGGGCGTCGAGAGGGACAGAGGGGCATCGAGAGGGACAGTGGGTCATCGAGAGGGACAGAGGGTCGTCGAGAGGGACAGAGGGACAGAGGGGCGTCGAGAGGGACAGAGGGTCGTCGAGGGGGAGAGGGGCGTTGAGAGGGACAGAGGATCGTCGAGAGGGAGAGGGACAGAGGGGCGTCGAGAGGGACAGAGGATCGTCGAGAGGGAGAGGGACAGAGGGGCGTCGAGAGGGACAGAGGGGCGTCGAGAGGGAGAGGGACAGAGGGGCGTCGAGAGGGACAGAGGGGCGTCGAGAGGGACAGAGGGGCATCGAGAGGGACAGAGGGTCGTCGAGAGGGACAGAGGGGCATCGAGAGGGACAGAGGGGCATCGAGAGGGACAGAGGGGCATCGAGAGGGACAGAGGGTCGTCGAGAGGGACAGAGGGTCGTCGAGAGGGACAGAGGGGCGTCGAGAGGGACAGAGGGGCATCGAGAGGGACAGAGGGTCGTCGAGAGGGACAGAGGGTCGTCGAGAGGGACAGAGGGGCGTCGAGAGGGACAGAGGGGCATCGAGAGGGACAGAGGGGCGTCGAGAGGGACAGAGGGTCGTCGAGGGGGACAGAGGGGCGTCGAGAGGGACAGCGGGGCGTCGAGAGGAACAGCGAGGCGTCAAGAGGGACAGAGGGGCGTCGAGAGGGACAGAGGATCGTCGAGAGGGAGAGGGACAGAGGGGCGTCGAGAGGGAGAGGGACAGAGGGACATCGAGAAGAACAGCGGGGCGTTGAGAGGGACAGAGGGGCGTCGAGAGGGACAGCGGGGCGTCGAGAGGGACAGCGGGGCGTCGAGAAGGACAGAGGGGCGTCGAGAAGGACAGAGGGGCGTCGAGAGGGACAGAGGGGCGTTGAGAGGGACAGAGGGGCGTTGAGAGGGACAGAGGGGCGTCGAGAGGGACAAAGGGGCGTCGAGAGGAACAGAGGGACGTTGAGAGGGACAGCGGGGCGTCGAGGGGCGTTGAGAGGGACAGAGGGGCGTCGAGAGGAACAGAGGGGTGTTGAGAGGGACAGCGGGGCGTCGAGGGGCGTCGAGAGGGACAGAGGGGCGTCGAGAGGGACAGAGGGGCGTTGAGAGGGACAGAGGGGCGTCGAGAGGGACAGAGGGGCGTCGAGAGGGACAGCGGGGCGTTGAGAGGGACAGAGGGGCGTCGAGAGGGAGAGGGACAGAGGGGCATCGAGAGGGACAGAGGGTCGTCGAGAGGGACAGAGGGGCGTCGAGAGGGACAGAGGGGCGTCGAGAGGGACAGAGGGGCGTCGAGACGGACAGAGGGGCGTCGAGAGGAACAGAGGATCGTCGAGAGGGAGAGGGACAGCGGGGCGTCGAGAGGAACAGCGAGGCGTCGAGAGGGACAGAGGGGCGTCGAGAGGAACAGAGGATTGTCGAGAGGGAGAGGGACAGAGGGGCGTCGAGAGGGAGAGGGACAGAGGGGCGTCGAGAAGAACAGCGGGGCGTCGAGAGGGACAGAGGGGCGTCGAGAGGGAGAGGGACAGAGGGGCGTTGAGAGGGACAGAGGGGCGTCGAGAGGGACAGAGGGGCGTCGAGAGGAACAGAGGGGCGTTGAGAGGGACAGCGGGGCGTCGAGGGGCGTTGAGAGGGACAGAGGGGCGTCGAGAGGAACAGAGGGGCGTCGAGAGGGACAGCGGGGCGTCGAGATGGACATAGGGGCGTCGAGGGGCGTCGAGAGGGACAGAGGGGCGTCGAGAGGGACAGAGGGGCGTCGAGAGGGACAGCGGGGCGTCGAGAGGGACAGAGGGGCGTCGAGAGGGACAGAGGGGCGTCGAGAGGGACAGAGGATCGTCGAGAAGAACAGCGGGGCGTCGAGAGGGACAGAGGGGCGTCGAGAGGGACAGCGGGGCGTCGAGAGGGACAGAGGGGCGTCGAGAGGGACAGAGGGGCGTCGAGGGGCGTCGAGAGGGACAGAGGGGCGTCGAGAGGGACAGAGGGGCGTCGAAAGGGACAGAGGGGCGTTGAGAGGGACAGCGGGGCGTCGAGAGGGACAGCGAGGCGTTGAGAGGGACAGAGGGGCGTCGAGAGGGACAGCGGGGCGTCGAGAGGGACAGCGAGGCGTCGAAAGGGACAGCGGGGCGTCGAGGGGCGTCGAGAGGGACAGCGGGGCGTCGAGAGGGACAGAGGGGCGTCGAGAGGGACAGAGGATCGTCGAGAGGGAGAGGGACAGAGGGGCGTCGAGAGGGACAGAGGGGCGTCGAGAGGGACGTCGAGAGGAACAGAGGGGCGTTGAGAGGGACAGCGGGGCGTCGAGGGGCGTTGAGAGGGACAGAGGGGCGTCGAGAGGAACAGAGGGGCGTTGAGAGGGACAGCGGGGCGTCGAGGGGCATCGAGAGGGACAGAGGGGCGTCGAGGGGCGTCGAGAGGGACAGAGGGGCGTCGAGAGGGACAGAGGGGCGTCGAGAGGGACAGCGAGGCGGCGAGAGGGACAGAGGGGCGTCGAGAGGGACAGAGGGGCGTCGAGGGGGAGAGGGACAGAGGGGCGTCGAGAGGGACAGAGGGGCGTCGAGAGGGACAGCGAGGCGTCGAGAGGGACAGAGGGGCGTCGAGAGGGACAGAGGGGCGTCGAGAGGGACAGAGGGGCGTCGAGAGGGACAGAGGATCGTCGAGAAGGAGAGGGACAGAGGAGCGTCGAGAAGAACAGCGGGGCGTCGAGAGGGACAGAGGGGCATCGAGAGGGACAGAGGGCCGTCGAGAGGGACAGAGGGGCGTCGAGAGGGACAGAGGGGCGTCGAGAGGGACAGAGGGGCGTCGAGAGGGACAGAGGGGCGTCGAGAGGAACAGAGGATCGTCGAGAGGGAGAGGGACAGCGGGGCGTCGAGAGGAACAGCGAGGCGTCGAGAGGGACAGAGGGGCGTCGAGAGGAACAGAGGATTGTCGAGAGGGAGAGGGACAGAGGGGCGTCGAGAGGGAGAGGGACAGAGGGGCGTCGAGAAGAACAGCGGGGCGTCGAGAGAGACAGAGGGGCGTCGAGAGGGACAGCGGGGCGTCGAGAGGGACAGAGGGGCGTCGAGAGGGAGAGGGACAGAGGGGCGTCGAGAGGGACAGAGGGGCGTCAAGAGGGACAGAGGGGCGTCGAGAGGAACAGAGGGGCGTTGAGAGGGACAGCGGGGCGTCGAGGGGCGTTGAGAGGGACAGAGGGGCGTCGAGAGGAACAGAGGGGCGTTGAGAGGGACAGCGGGGCGTCGAGATGGACATAGGGGCGTCGAGGGGCGTCGAGAGGGACAGAGGGGCGTCGAGAGGGACAGAGGGGCGTCGAGAGGGACAGAGGGGCGTCGAGAGGGACAGCGGGGCGTCGAGAGGGACAGAGGGGCGTCGAGAGGGACAGAGGGGCGTCGAGAGGGACAGAGGATCGTCGAGAAGAACAGCGGGGCGTCGAGAGGGACAGAGGGGCGTCGAGAGGGACAGCGGTGCGTCGAGAGGGACAGAGGGGCATCGAGAGGGACAGAGGGGCGTCGAGGGGCGTCGAGAGGGACAGAGGGGCGTCGAGAGGGACAGAGGGGCGTCGAAAGGGACAGAGGGGCGTTGAGAGGGACAGCGGGGCGTCGAGAGGGACAGCGAGGCGTTGAGAGGGACAGAGGGGCGTCGAGAGGGACAGCGGGGCGTCGAGAGGGACAGCGAGGCGTCGAAAGGGACAGCGGGGCGTCGAGGGGCGTCGAGAGGGACAGCGGGGCGTCGAGAGGGACAGAGGGGCGTCGAGAGGGACAGAGGATCGTCGAGAGGGAGAGGGACAGAGGGGCGTCGAGAGGGACAGCGGGGCGTCGAGAGGGACAGAGGGGCGTCGAGAGGGACAGAGGGGCGTCGAGAGGGACAGAGGATCGTCGAGAAGAACAGCGGGGCGTCGAGAGGGACAGAGGGGCGTCGAGAGGGACAGCGGTGCGTCGAGAGGGACAGAGGGGCGTCGAGAGGGACAGAGGGGCGTCGAGGGGCGTCGAGAGGGACAGAGGGGCGTCGAGAGGGACAGAGGGGCGTCGAAAGGGACAGAGGGGCGTTGAGAGGGACAGCGGGGCGTCGAGAGGGACAGCGAGGCGTTGAGAGGGACAGAGGGGCGTCGAGAGGGACAGCGGGGCGTCGAGAGGGACAGCGAGGCGTCGAAAGGGACAGCGAGGCGTCGAAAGGGACAGCGGGGCGTCGAGGGGCGTCGAGAGGGACAGCGGGGCGTCGAGAGGGACAGAGGGGCGTCGAGAGGGACAGAGGATCGTCGAGAGGGAGAGGGACAGAGGGGCGTCGAGAGGGACAGAGGGGCGTCGAGAGGGACGTCGAGAGGAACAGAGGGGCGTCGAGAGGGACAGCGGTGCGTCGAGAGGGACAGAGGGGCGTCGAGAGGGACAGAGGGGCGTCGAGGGGCGTCGAGAGGGACAGAGGGGCGTCGAGAGGGACAGAGGGGCGTCGAAAGGGACAGAGGGGCGTTGAGAGGGACAGCGGGGCGTCGAGAGGGACAGCGAGGCGTTGAGAGGGACAGAGGGGCGTCGAGAGGGACAGCGGGGCGTCGAGAGGGACAGCGAGGCGTCGAAAGGGACAGCGGGGCGTCGAGGGGCGTCGAGAGGGACAGCGGGGCGTCGAGAGGGACAGAGGGGCGTCGAGAGGGACAGAGGATCGTCGAGAGGGAGAGGGACAGAGGGGCGTCGAGAGGGACAGAGGGGCGTCGAGAGGGACGTCGAGAGGAACAGAGGGGCGTTGAGAGGGACAGCGGGGCGTCGAGGGGCGTTGAGAGGGACAGAGGGGCGTCGAGAGGAACAGAGGGGCGTTGAGAGGGACAGCGGGGCGTCGAGGGGCATCGAGAGGGACAGAGGGGCGTCGAGGGGCGTCGAGAGGGACAGAGGGGCGTCGAGAGGGACAGAGGGGCGTCGAGAGGGACAGAGGGGCGTCGAGAGGGACAGCGAGGCGGCGAGAGGGACAGAGGGGCGTCGAGAGGGACAGAGGGGCGTCGAGGGGGAGAGGGACAGAGGGGCGTCGAGAGGGACAGAGGGGCGTCGAGAGGGACAGCGAGGCGTCGAGAGGGACAGAGGGGCGTCGCGAGGGACAGAGGATCGTCGAGAAGGAGAGGGACAGAGGATCGTCGAGAAGGAGAGGGACAGAGGAGCGTCGAGAAGAACAGCGGGGCGTCGAGAGGGACAGTGGGGCGTCGAGAGGGACAGAGGGGCTCGAGAGGGACAGCGGGCGTCGAGAGGGACAGAGGGGCGTCGAGAGGGAGAGGGACAGAGGGGCGTTGAGAGGGACTGAGGGGCGTCGAGAGGGACAGCGGGGCGTCGAGAGGAACAGCGAGGCGTCGAGAGGGACAGAGGGGCGTCGAGAGGGACAGAGGGGCGTCGAGAGGGACAGAGGATCGTCGAGAGGGAGAGGGACAGAGGAGCGTCGAGAAGAACAGCGGGGCGTCAAGAGGGACAGAGGGGCGTCAAGAGGGACAGAGGGGCGTCGAGAGGGACAGCGGGGCGTCGAGAGGGACAGAGGGGCGTCGAGAGGGACAGAGGGGCGTCGAGAGGGAGAGGGACAGAGGGGCGTCGAGAGGGACAGAGGGGCGTCGAGAGGGACAGAGGGGCGTCGAGAGGGACAGAGGGGCGTCGAGAGGAACAGAGGGGCGTTGAGAGGGACAGCGGGGTGTCGAGGGGCGTCGAGGGGCGTCGAGAGGGACAGAGGGGTGTCGAAAGGGACAGAGGGGCGTTGAGAGGGACAGCGGGGCGTCGAGAGGGACAGCGGGGCGTCAAGAGGGACAGCGGGGCGTCGAGAGGGACAGAGGGGCGTCGAGAGGGACAGAGGGGCGTCGAGAGGGAGAGGGACGGAGGGGCGTCGAGAGGGACAGAGGGGCGTTGAGAGGGACAGAGGGGCGTCGAGAGGGACAGAGGGGCGTTGAGAGGGACAGCGGGGCGTCGAGGGGCGTCGAAAGGGACAGAGGGGCGTTGAGAGGGACAGCGGGGCGTCGAGGGGCGTCGAAAGGGACAGAGGGGCGTTGAGAGGGACAGCGGGGCGTCGAGGGGCGTCGAGAGGGACAGCGGGGCGTCAAGAGGGACAGAGGGACTGGCGCAGGCAGTGGCCAAAACCAGGGCTCATCCTAAACCCGAGGCACACGTGTGTAAGACCGTGTGGCGCTGGCAGTTTGTCTGTTTCTGAAAACACGCCCATCGCACGTAATATGTAATAAACTTTTTCACGCGGCCCACACTTCGAGGGGCTCTGCACTAGATAATGAAGTACTTAAAATTGTTGTATATGTATTCCCATTATATTTCTACTGTATACTATGTTTTATTATACACATAATACAGTAGTTTAATAAGTATTATATGTATACAGAAAGTAGTCATAACTTTAACAAGACTTATTTCAGGACTTTATAGGACCAAAGTGGTTTAGGCTGAAGTGCAACATTTAAAGAAAGACCCTCGTAGGTCACCAGAGTATGGTGAAAAAATAAAGAAATATAATATTAACTTTTCCCCAGTGGAATCTCCAGAAATGTCCACAACATCTCTCATCTTATATTATTGGCGTGCTGACTTTTGTTCAGTTTTAGTTTGATGCAAATTTGTCTCCTCTTTTGGTTTAAGCCTCGTTTAGAACTTCTGTTAGTGTTGCAGTCCAATTTCTGTAGCTATTTCTGAGTCAGTCTCAGAAATAATAGTCTTAGACAGACAACAATTTTTCAATTACTAAAATAATTGACAAGTATTTCATTAGTAGAGCGGTTGCGATGAATTCAAATAGTTGTTTTAGCCCTAGAACGGCGATTGATACGTTCTCATTCATTCTTTAGTCAGGTTGAGATTCACCACGTTCAAAGCAGAAGCAAACAGTAATCACTCACTGTATTCTAATGTCATGTTAAATCATCATAAAGTACCAGTCCTCCACACTTTTCGCCGAGGTTGGACGGAGGGCAGCAGATGACAGTATCTCTGAAATACCACATCACTCAAACCAAAACCCAATTCACCCAACGCCAACTAACTCTGGGGCTAAAAGTCTGCTTGTTCTCGGGCGCTGTGTGAGACTGACAGACAGTTTTCAGAAAGATTTCCAGACGTCTCGGCCCATCTCATTGTTCCTCCGGGTGGACTTTTTACCAGGCACTAACCCAACACGGCTCTGACAGATCTGGGTTAACACTAATGGGGATAGGAGGAACCACCACATCACCACCACCATCATCATCATCATCATCATCATCGCCTACAGCTCGTGAGGCAGAACACAGGGTTAACATGGAAAGGTGATTATTAATTGACTCGCATCTGCCACTTCCATATGCGTGTTGTTTTGTGTCAATATAGGTTAGGAGCTACGGGAAATCATGCATATGAAACAGAATATAAAGATCGGGAAATGTTTTTGATATGTTTCGCATTGTGCGCAGCCTGCAAAAGATAAAAGACATTTCCGAAAAGCAGAGAGGAAAGTAAAGGCTCAAGAAAGACAACTATGAATTTGTTATGTAAATGTTTGAAACTTTCTTGTAGAAAACCAATATAATACAATCTAAATGGAAATTTACAGCCAAACACTTAAACAATCGATGAGAAAATAATATTGTTTGGCATGATTGTTACATTTTATTTTGGTTTCCAGCGCAGATTTCCAGCAGTGATTTAAGGATATTTTTCAGGCACTGGAATCATCCTCAAATACAAACTCATATTTATTTATTATTTTATTTATCACATCCAGTTCAGTTGTATTAGTGGTAACAAACGTATGTATTTTGACAATATAAATATTTACGATAATTAATGTATAATTTTCTGACGGATTGACATAACATTGTCCGAAAACATATTGCCCACCCTCATCTTCAGTATCTTTTATCATTGTATTTTCTGTAGCAATATTAATTTACTTTGAAATGTGTTGATTGTGACAGGCCTGTAATACAAGTGTCTAATTAGTTTTCCTTACAGTGCATTGTCTATGATGCACACTCTCACATAAGCTGCATGCAACATCTCATGCAATGCCATTAAAATGTACAAACCTTCCCAAAAATAAATAAATAAATACAACTAATATATGAATTCTATATTGCAGAAATAGTTGTGGAATCGATCATTTTGTTTCGTACATGCATGATTGATTTTCTGATTCTGTCTTGCTTGCGGCTAAATCGACACCCTGGAAACTTCGACATTACAATAATTGAATTAGCGTAGAAAAGATTTACTGAGCCTTTTGCTGTGGACTTAGCTTCCACTAAAGGAGCGGCACAGGGCGGAACGGTGCACGCTGTGGTGTTTCCACTGCACAAAAGTGATCAGTGCTGCCCCGTTTGAGGGGTCCGAAGGGAGCCATGAGGGGTACTAGCTTAGCTTCTCTGGGGTGACGCTCGCTTTAGGCCTGTGGAGCGGTTTAACTCAAGAGGATTTGACAAAAAAGAACAAACGAGACAAGCAAACAAAATGAGAGCAAAAACAGATATAAACAGAAAACAAGCAGTTCTCACCAAACGCTTACAAGATCTGGTGACAATAGAGCTGGGTTGAAAAAAATCAATTTTTAGATTTTTAATCGATTCGCATATTAATGACCGATTATCGATTTGTACGTCCAAAGATCGTTTAAAAAAAAAAAAAATGTTTTTTTTATTTAAAATAAAAAATAAAAAAATTAAAACATTTTTTAAAAATGTTTGAAAAATGCTCAACGTTTACATTTTATACTTCCAGTTTCAGTACTGGCAGTGTGTGAGCAGTTTTAAAATAAAAATGCTTTTGGTAGCAACCGCTTTTGGGTGAATTCTTATTCAAGCATAATAATAATGCACTGGTTAGTGTCCCAGTAGAATCCACTGTTGCAGATGTAGTCATCTCAATGATGTCCTCCATTTATTGTCCTGAATTATCTTTCTTGAAGGTAGATTGACCCTTAACCTTTTCATCAGTCCTCCAGCCATCAGTAACTACCAAGATTTGCTGTTTAATATTGATATAATACTAGTTTTAATATGTTGCTTCTCTACACAGTCATGAAGTGAAGGAAACGGTTCAAATACATTTTTCATTTTTAATAACATTAACCCACGGATCGAATAGAAATCGGATCGAATCGGATCGAATCTGAGAAAATCAGAAAAAAAAAGATTTTGAAACGTAAAAATCGGAATCGAATCCGAAATTTGAATCGAAACCCAGCTCTAGGTGACAAACCGCTGTATTTCCAGTGAAGATAACTTTATTTGTTGAGCCGAGCAAGACAAAGCTAAAGCACGTTAGCATGCATGTCAAGACACAAAACATTATATTTGCAGAGCATAATGCTTCTACCACTATCCAAATCCAAGACACGTAACGTAACATTACATAAAGAGACGTGAAAACATGGCGTAGAGGCGCAGAGAAGTAAAATCATTGTAAATAAACCAGAAGTTGTGTTTTGCTTACACTTTAGCTTTAGCCACGTCTAACAGCGCCACAAACACAGAATTACTCAACGTCTTTTTTTTTTTTGCGTCGCAATGTTCGGCCTTATGAAGATGCAAGATTAATTCAGGCATGATTTTATTAGAAAACATTGTTTATGTTTGGGTGACGTCAGATGCTCGGTCCCCTGTGGAAACGCTCCCATGGAAACGCAACCCGCCATTAGCTTCAGCGGCCAGAGAAGCTCCAAAGTGAACCTGTCTTGGGGGATCTGGGCTAGTGGCAAAGCGGCTCATGATCGCCGCCAAAAACAACCTTCTGTAGCATTAGATTTTATCCTGATACAATGTGGAATCTCTGGAGCAATTTCTCACTCTGAATGCTCTGTCCAGCCCCATGTGCTAAAACCATTCAATAAACCAGCTTTATTTTCCAGTGTCTCAGTTCTATTTACATATCTGTGGTCATTATTCCAACTGCTCAATTTGTCTCGCACTGTAATTACCATTTGAATTGTAAATCAGCGTAATAAATCCTGTGGCGTGTGTGGTAGCAATAGCTAAATGGTAAGAGCAATTGGAAAGTTAACGGGATATTGAATGCATTAATAGAACTGAAATGGGCCCACACATTGAATACATTTGCTGGTTTCTATCTGTATTATCATCATCAGCACAAATGATATAGACAATTTCTATTTTAATGGACTATTACAGCTCAAATTAAATGAGAAAATGTGTTGTACTAAAAATCTTACATTATAGAGCACATTGCCAATAGCATTAAAGCCTGTTTTATCACATATTTGTCAACAAGTAACTTATATTATCTTCATTATGCACAGGCAAGCCTATGTGTGCATCAAAGTGTCTGATATCCTTGATACGCTTGCTCATTTTCCAGCTTCAAACAAATCAAATTTAATTTAAACAGGGCACTATGTAACTTTTCTGGCAGAGGGTCCACCACTTGCTTGTCTCCATGGAGATATCATTGCTGTTGATATGTTTCAATGTACAAAAAGACAAACAAAAGTGGCATAGTGCACCTTTAAGTTAAATGTGTACAGTGTACTATTTCACATAAACAACAAAATCGATCTATAATATAATTGCAACACTTTTAAGTTATAAACTGAACAAATAAATAAATAAATAGGTGAAACTTGGTATCGACTGAATGATCAACTGAATAGCATGACATCTCATTTATCTAGTGCTGAAGTTGTTTGAATTTAAAACATCCTGAAGACTATAAACACATTTCCCCCAAACTGATACTTCTGCTTTTTGAAGTTTTTGTACGTACGAAGATAAACAAGACCAGTGCTTTTACTGCTGATTGTAGCGTGTCATCTCCAAGAACATGCTGTACCTGCGCTGTCCATTTTTCACTTCATTTCAGCATAATTTGTAGCCTTCAGAGATTTATGGAGACTTCCAGAGCAGTTCAATCAGTGTGTCTCTTTTTCAATGAAAATCACATGTTGTACTGGTGCTTTTATCCCATCATGTGCCCAACGCTGTCAGTAATGTCACTTTCAGAAGAACTCAAAGTGTCAAAAAAAAAAAAAAAGTGTTAAATAGAAAATATGATGAGCAAAAAAATACAGGTAAATATTAATACATTGGAATGTTGTGGAAGGAATCATTACATTATGGCTTGAGAGGGAATGAAGCGTCTTTCCCACAGATTACCTTGTATGTTGGGCGTAGGAGTGGGCGATATCTGACAAGGCTAAAATCTCCAAATCAAACTTGGATGTTCGCAGTGACAGAAGACAATGTCATCCCTGAACTGCTTTGCACTTCAGCATCATCAGGGTGGTGTTTAAATGCACTCAGGAATGGGACAGCCATCCGCAAGAAGTCATCCTCAAATATCTGTCCACACTTACGCAGCTCAAGTGAAGCAGACAAGGTGGAGTTGACAAGCGCCAGTCCATCCACAGCACTGCGGCGGAAACATGTCCTCATACGTCATAAGGCGCTGGTACAGCTGGCAGCCCGGTGTAAACGCTCTCTCTTCTTTCTCACAATTATTGTGCTTTATCTCCTATATTTTGTAAATATAGTAAGTATATTTTTTCTATTTTACTGTACGATAGGGACACGCGCTGGAATAGTTTTTTTAATTCAACTGTTTTTGACTTTTTTCGGCTGGATTTGAGCGTTTTTCGTTGCGTTCGTTGTGTTGTTGTGACGTGAGCTAGCTCCGAGTGAGCCCACCAGCCCACCAGCCCCCCCCGCGCCCTCCGGCCGCGCTAAAGTACGGCGTGTCGTCGGTACACGTTTATATACACGTTTATATGAAAGAGGAACTTCACGAACGATCGAGACACGCACTGGAATCGCTTTAAATTAACTTGTTTTGACTTTATTCGGCTGGATTGAGTGTTTTCGTCGTGTCGTTGCGATGTGTCTTGGCTCTGAGTCCCCCCGGCTCCGGCCCCGGCCCCGCCCCCCGGCCGGCGCCGTACCGCGTTTACACAAAGGAGGAACTCATGAAACTGCGGAGAACAGTCGTCTTACCCGGAGATCGTCACGTTATCCCGGCGGACATCCTAAGGAAAACGCAACGAGGCAGACGGGCTGGACGTAAACTCCGAGAGAAGAGAGGGACAAACAGGAAGTCGGTTCCCGCCGTAGTCATGGGTAACGTGAGGTCCCTTCAAAATAAAATGACGGAAATAGCGAGCCTCATGCGGTCCCAGAGGATTTATAGGGACAGCAGCGTCTTGATTTTCACAGAGACCTGGTTAACAGCAGAAATGCCAGACTCTATTGTAGGTTTGGACAATTTTCATCTGCTGCGGGCGGACAGAACGAAAGAATGCTTGAAGAAAAGAGGTGGAGGTCTGGCGGTGTATGTGAACACGAGCTGGTCCAAACCCGAACACTGCACAGTGAGGGAGCAGCTATGTAACAAGGATATTGAACTATTGGCTATTGGCATGAGGCCATACTATCTGCCCCGGGAGTTCTCACATGTGATTTTGATCGCAGTCTATGTGGCCCCGTCTGCCAATGCTGAAAATGCTTGTGAAGCACTGCTCTCCTGCACTTGTAGGCTGCAAACACAGCATCCACAGGCTCTCTTCCTCATCTCTGGTGACTTTAACCACGCTTCTCCCTCTTCTGTTCTACCAACATACACCCAGTATGTTACCTGCCCCACCAGAGAGAATAGAACATTGGACTTGTTTTTTGCCAACACCAAGGAGGCTTATTCTTCTTCCCCCCTCCCTCCCCTGGGCAGCTCGGACCACAACCTTGTACATCTGAGGCCTGTGTATGAACCCATCGTGCGCAGGCAGCCTGTGGTGTCCCGTGAGGTGAGGATGTGGTCTGCTGAGAGCGAGGAGGCTCTGAGGGACTGCTTCAGCACCACTGTCTGGACTGAGCTTTATGACCCACATGGGGAGGACATCAACACCATCACAGAGTGCATCACGGACTACATCAACTTCTGTTTTGAGAACATTGTTCCCTCCCGGACGGTGCGGTGTTTTCCAAACAACAAGCCATGGATTAACCGTGAACTGAAGGCTCTGCTGAAGGAGAAGAAGAGAGCCTTCAGGTCAGGGAACAAGGAGGAGCTGAGGACTGTGCAGAAGGAGCTGAGGAGGAAGATCAGGCAGGCTGAGGCCGGCTACAAGAGGAGGATGGAGGAGCAGCTGCAGCAAAAGAACATTCAGGGAGTGTGGAGGAGCCTGAAAACCATCTCGGGCTTCAAAATCCCCCCTGCCCAGACAGAGGGGGATCTACAGTGGGTGAATGATTTAAATGCTCACTTCTTGAGGTTTGATCGGTCACCCGCCCCTCCCCCTGCACAGCTGCATGCTCCCTCTTCCACAGCTGGACAATGCCCTGCATCTGTTCCTCTTCGCTTATCTGCCCCGGACCATCGGCTCCCCACTTCGCCTGGACTCACCCATCCCCCCAGCACACAGTCCCCCTGCCAACCACTGACTGTCACAGCAGCACAGGTGAGGAGTGAGCTGAAGAGGATTAAAGTGAGGAAGGCAGCAGGACCTGATGGCATCAGCCCCAGGCTCCTTAAGTCCTGCGCAGATGAACTGTGTGGAGTTGTGGAGCATGTCTTCAACATGAGCCTGAAGCTGAGGGTGGTACCACAGGTCTGGAAGACCTCCTGTCTGGTACCTGTGCCTAAGACACCGCGCCCCAAAGACCTCAACAGCTTCAGGCCAGTGGCTCTCACGTCCCACCTGATGAAGACACTGGAGCGGCTAGTCCTGGACCACCTCCGCTCCACCGTGAGCTCAGCCATGGACCCGCTGCAGTTTGCATATCGGTCTGGCATCGGAGTGGAGGACGCCGTCATCTCCCTGCTGCACCGCTCTCTCTCTCACCTGGAAAAGCCTGGCAGCTCTGTGAGGATTCTGTTCTTCGATCTTTCCAGCGCCTTCAACACCATCCAGCCGCTGCTCCTGAGGGACAAGCTGGAGACGGCTGGTGTGGAGTATGACCTGGCAGAGTGGATCCTGGACTACCTCACAGACCGACCCCAGTTTGTGAGAGCCCGGAACTGTGTGTCTGACACTCGGACCTGCAGTGTGGGGGCGCCCCAGGGCACTGTCCTCGCGCCCTTTCTCTTCACCCTTTACACTGCAGACTTCAGACATGACACGGACAGCTGTGTCCTGCAGAAGTTCTCTGACGACTCTGCCATCATTGGACTCATCACGGACGACGATGACGCGGAGTACAGAGGACTGGCGCAGGACTTTGTGGACTGGTGTCAGCGGAACCACCTCCTCATCAACGCGGGGAAGACCAAGGAGATGGTGGTGGATTTCCGCAGACGCCACCCCACTGCCCCCTCACCAGTGAACATCCAGGGACGGGACATTGAGAGAGTGGACTCATACAAGTACCTGGGTGTTCATCTGAACCACAAACTGGACTGGACTCATAACACGGACGCACTGTACAGGAAGAGCCAGAGTCGGCTCTACCTCCTGAGGAGACTCAGGTCTTTTGGAGTGACAGGGCCACTCCTGAAGACCTTCTACGACTCTGTGGTGGCATCAGCCCTCCTGTACGGTGTGGCCTGCTGGAGCAGCAGCATCACAGAGAGGGAGAGGAAGAAGCTGGACAGAGTCATCAAGAAGTCCAGCTCCGTCCTGGGCTGTGCTCTGGACTCGGTGCAGGAGGTGGGGGACAGGAGGGTCCTGGCTAGATTCACATCTATGCTGGACCATGAGTGTCACCCCCTGCAGGACACTCTCTCCGCTCTGGAGAGCAGCTTCAGTGAGAGACTGATCCACCCTCGATGTGTGAGGGAAAGGTTCCGTAGGTCTTTCCTTCCTGCTGCTGTCAGACTTTATAACAAAAACTGTTAGTACTGAACACTCGCAATACTGACCTAACCATGTGCAATTCTGTCATATGTGCAATTGCTGTTGGAATTCATGTGCAATTCATGTGCAACCTATGTGCTGTCGTGACACATATTCATGTGCAATTACTGTCGTGATCACATGCAATGGTATTTATGTATTTATTTATTTATTTGTCTATGGGAGTTTTTATTTATTTATAGGAGATCTTCTACTGAAAGTGTTTTTCAGACTTCCTATAAGTGATCTGTTCTTCTGTATCTACCTCTGTATCTACCTGCGTTGCACCAATGAAATTTCCCCATGTGGGACAATAAAGGAATATCTTATCTTACTTTTCTGACAAGGCGATTTGGGACGAGCCTAACGGCGACAGGTGGAATTTGGTCAAAAGTTCTACTCCAAGACTTACACTGTACTCTACGTCACAAAGGCGCCGGTCCAGCTGGCAGCCCGGTGCAACGCTCCGCTCTTTTTTCCCACTTTTTTCCCACTTATTGTGCTTTATCTTTTGTATTTTGTAAATATTTTTTCTACTTTAGTTGTACGATCGGGACACGCGCTGGAATCGCTTTAATTCAACTTCTTTCGACTTTATTCGGCTGGATTATTGAGTGTTTTTCATCGTGTCGTTGCGATGTGCGCTAGCTCCGAGCTAGCCGCCCCGGCCCCATCGCGCCCCCCCGGCCACCGCCGCTGGTGCGCGTTTATACAAAGGAGGAACTCATGAAACTGAGGGGGAAACCATCGTCTTACCCGGAGATCATCACGTTATCCCGGCGGACATCCTAATTTTTCCCCTCCATCCCTTGTTGGGAAATGGGAGGTTTTGTCTATAGGAGTTTTTGTTTATAAGAGTTCTTCTATTAAGAGTGATTTTTAAACTTCCTATAATCTGTTATCTGTCCTTTTCCTCTGTATCTACCTGCGTTGTATCAATGAAATTTCCCCATGTGTGGACAATAAAGGAATATCTTATCTTATCTTACTCGTGATACGACATTACAATTTTTCACTGTTATCACCATTACTGTTGAGTTTCTTCTCGGCTGTCTTCACCTTATTGAATTGTCTTGAGGTGAGCGTGAAAGGAATACTTCATGACAGGCGGTTTCTTGTTTTTGAAGAACAGGAAAGTCGGTCAGCATCAACCTTCCGCTATATTAGACTTCTGAATCACAAAGAGAAGCGTGCAAGAGGATTTCTATACCAATCTTTCGATTACTTTCAAACAGCTCAAGGTGTTAGAAAGTAAAAAAGTATAATATATAAGGATATATGTAATTTAATTGAGCAATTTTGTACAGTTAATACTATATATGAGCATTTAATAGTAATTTTTAACACCCAACTTTGAGTAAGCACTTGGACACATTAAGTAAGCAAGCACATTATTTTTAGCACGTCCATGGTAACATCTTGTGTGAAGGTTTGTAGTTCAAGCCTCAGCTTTGAGCAAACAAAAATCTATGCATAAAATGTACTAGAATTACCAGCATGTAAAAATAATCTACATCATTTAAAGCTTTAACAGCTCTATAAATCTGTGCAAAATACTTTTTACTTGAGTAGTTACACAATTTAGTACTTTTTCCATCATGCCTAGCTACACTAAATCTTAAATAACACTAACACTAAGCTGCACTTAAAGTGCCATGAATTCTTACTGAAATAAAAACACAACCATTTCTGTTACTCCTCCTCATACCTAAACTTTGATCTTGTGAATACTTTTGACAGGTTCCTTGTTTTATCCTTTACCCCACTTGGCCTGAGAATTTCAACTAAATCTAATGGCTGACAGGCTTATAGTATCTGGTCCCTGCCTTGTCAACTGATAAAAAGGCTCATACCGGTCCACTGTCCATGCTGACAAATGTATTTAGACGAACGGCCCAACTAGAAGCAAAGCCTGTCAAATAAAAATAGTTTCAGTCCATCACAGAGTCATCCTAAGCAGAAATATCCCAAAATCATCCATGAAGTGCACCTGTAATGCATACACACAGGCTTCATGGCAAAGCTGTCATATATTAAACAAGAACCTTCACTCTGGCCTTACACCAATCCCCCAGGGAGCCAGATGCTGGTCCATTGGGCAAGTCAATGGGCAATGCACATGTCAACAGTTTAGCCTTTAGCTATGTTCCCCTGTACCTACGTTCCCCCTTTTCTAAGAACAGGGGAACATATGTTCCTCCTCAAATGATAGAATAGGCTACTGGTTCAGGTTCCACATTTCCAATAGAAGTGCATAAAATTATGGTCTTACAGCGGAAAAATATAGCTATTTAATGTATATGAATCTCTTCAATAACAGCTGAACTTTAAGTATATTCAAGAGCAGAAAAAGTCATGTGGTGCAGTAGAGGCTCAGTGAAACTCTGTGGGTAAATGGCCTTTCGGAGCTCTCTGACAGTTGGTGCAATTGCCTGGCCGCTGACTTGAGATGTTGATGTGAGAGACAAAATGTGAGAAAGAATGCACAGGAGGCCGAACTGTCGGATTCTGGCAAGCCCTTATCCCTCCTCCAAACACAGCCTTCCCTTTTCTGACAGGAACACGCGCACAAACAAACCTTGTCAATGCACCTTCAGTCCAATTTAAATTATACATAGCACAATCTCTTGGCTCCTCGTCGTTAACCCCAGTGTCTGTGGCATTGACTTTCAGCGTCCATAGACCTGTGCGGCTCTCTGCGTTTGTCATCAGTTTTAGCTTAAGGCACACTACCCACCTGTCTGCCTGTCTGTGAGGCTGCCACTGCCAACCTACGAGTACAAGCTGCAAACCACGCCAACTTGGAACTGATTATCCACTTCAGAGTGAGTTCAGGAGAGGAGTGCCACTGCTAATGTTTGTGAGGTTAGCAAGGGAAATGTGTCAGAAGTTAATAGACGTTTAAGGACACAGAAGTCAATCTGAAATAGCATGGTTAAATTTTGTTCTTGAATCATTTTCAGCCATAATGTTTCAAGCCCTTATTCTGTCTCAGGTTGCTAATGTCAATACCATGATGATGGGGGAGTTTTTCAAATTTGGCAACAGGAATAAAGGATTAGAAATACAGAATATGAGCAATGAAACTGAAGAGGTGGTTGGTTTACGTAATCATAAAAAGTATGATAGACATAACGGTAAATATCAGTTATTGCCACAAGCACAAGGGAATATCAGGGCTGAAATATTCCTTGCTGGGTTGTTTGCGCAGCTGTTGAAGTAGAGAAGTTCAGACCAGCTGCTCCAAGGGTTCCTAAGGCGTTCCCACGCCACCTGCGAGACAAAACCCCTTCCCTGAGGCCTTCTCCCAGTGGGACATTCCCAGAACACCTTCAGAGGGAGGCATCAATGCCACATCCCCAAACCGCCTTACCTGGCCTCAGCTCGATATAGACGAGCTCTTGCCCTGTCAAGGAGACACATTTTGGCTGCTTGTAGCCGCCATGCGAGTAGGAATGTAGATCGATTTTTAAAGTTTAATTATTAAACTTTTCTAATTAAAATATTTTGCTTTTATCTACATTTCCCCAAGTGTTTTTAAAAGCAAAAATCAGACCATTTCACTCTTCATACAAACTTATAACAAAGAGCCACTTGAGTCACTATTTATCACTTTCAAATGAGAGCTGATTGGCTTTGCAAGAGTGGTCCACACAACTTCACAACTAAAAAAAGCTCTTCTAAAGCCCAAAATGTATGCATGTGAATATTAGGGGTGTGTCAGTGATGAGTTTGTGAGACAGATTTATACATACTTTCTCCTTTCAAGGTTTGAAATGCCTTATGGCTCATCCCCCTATTCATTATAATAAAACAATAGAATGGCAGCAACTTATGATTCCAGATAAAACAAATTGAAGACATGAAGGTAGAATAGCCCCAAGAAAATATAGCCACAGCTCAATCAAACTCATTTATTTCCACCGAGTAAAACATTCTGAACATGATGATGCTGCCTTTAAATTGTATTAGAACACATACTATACTCTTTCAATTCAAATGGACAAATGGAAAAATCTGATTGTTCACGCTGACTGAATCCCAATGTAAACTGTTTTAAAATCTTTGGCCAAAAAGAAAGGAGCCATTGTTGAATTTGGTGAACGTGCATGGCGTGCGGGAGAGGCCCAGTGTTTATGCGTTCGATGAGTTGAGCTGCAAATCTGTCAGTGGTTTACACAGACACTCTGTCAAAGTCCGTGGCGCTGTCAAACCTGTGCACTTTAATGTCTCTATAAAGACTGTGGCGTCGGTGCTACAGGTGAGCCCCTTTAAACCCTCCATCTGCCTGGACTTCATCACCTAATTCCAAAATAAACTCAGCCCACTGCAGCTGAGACACATGTGGGAAGGTACACAGCTGCACCAGAGTAGAGTGACTTAGGACATTTAATGAGAAAAGATAGATTAACACAATAAGAAATAACTGTTAATAACAGTTTATGAATTTATACTTTTATTTTTTGGCTGGCACTGTCGCTTCACATTAAGAAAGCTCCAGGTTTGACTCCTGGACGGTGTCATCAAGACTTTGGCTCAACATCTGTGGAGGTGGGGCCCCTGTGGAGCCCACTGCTCCGGACAAGTCGCCCTGTGGCACTGGTTGAAGGATGGGTTCAAATGAGAGGTCAAAAAGAAAAGAGTCTCCCAAATACAAAAACATATATTAATCTAAATCTGTAAACTCATTATCATTTGTAAAATTAACCATTTGATAAAAAATTAAGAAATGCTAAACTACTGGAGGATGGTGATCATTTTCAATTTGACTGTATGTTGCTTGAAGGAATTATGGAGGATTTTTTGGCGCCAAATCTGAGTCTCATTTCCTCTTGGAGTGGACAGCCGAGTAGTTCATTCACATGTCAATCATAGGATGCACCTACTGCACACCTGCAGCCTCGTTCTGGCTCGTCTCCAGGAGAGCAGCATGTTTCCCCGTGTCTAAGCACATGGATCTATCATAATATTAGTTCCCTCAGTGTACAGGACAAAATTAAGACAGAGAAAGACTGGCTCGGAGCTGGCTCAGAAGAGACGGAAATCTACGGAGACGAGAGATGCATATGAGACAAAATCTGTTGGGACCAGTACAAGCTGTACTTTTTATCCTATCGGAATAATTTTCTTTCTACCTCCTTGCTCCCTCTTTCTCTTTTGTTTTCTGACTTTATTGTCCACTTAGGAAAACTATATTGATCCAGGATTAAAAAAACAAAAAACTTCTACTAATTATTTGGCTGGAGGCTTATTTTATGAAGCATCCTCAACTTGATAGGGAAAAACTTAATGTTGAAAACACATATGAAAACAGGAACTCTGGAATTGAATTCAGTACCCAGAGAGTGCTTACCCTTGTGCTGCATACTGGTTTTGAATAACTTTAGGATAAGCATCCTGCTGAGGCACTATAGTCCTTTAACATGCAGCAAAGTGGATTGAACATTCTCGTCCATCAAAGCCTTGTGTACTGGCCAATGTCAATAACAACAACAGGAAAACGAGAGTTCCTACGCCAAAATGTTTAATCTTCCCATGACCTTTTGAGCTCCCAGCGACAAACAGCCTACAGGAGCTGGGTATTTACTACACACTCAACTACACAGACAACAACAAGGGCCCTTAGCCATCCAGCAGTGACATACAGAGAGCCTGAAAACGTCAAGCCTTTACTAAAAGCCTGTCTCCAACAACAAATAAGAGCTGTCAGGGCCCTAACACTGGAAGCTGCCAATCACCATTGGTATTTATAACAGAAATGAGTGCGAGCGGAAATATGTGTACACAGAGAGGAGAGAATATTCAAAAGATAACACGATTGAAAAGTCTTTGCCAATACCCTCGCACACAGTACGTCACATTTCTCTCTAATTTCCTCGGCGCGGGACTGCGCTGGCCTAGAATTCATGATCAGTCATAATATCAACCCTCACAGCATCCGCCTATGTTTCGACAGAGCTTTTTGATACTGCTTTTATTCTATCCCAACCCTAAATAGGAGGCACGGCAAGAACATTGAAGCACCAAGAGACGACACAGGGAAACTCTCGACAACAATCAAACGAAGAAAAAAAATAACAGGCAAAACAATAAACAACACGATTTGGAGAAGGCAGGAGGTTGTATGTTCCCTAAAAAGCCCCAAAATAGCGTGACATACAGTGCAGAGTATGTGTTGTATTGTATGTGCATTGATTTCCAGCTGTGACCTGTTCTTCTCACGAGGTAGAACCCTGAAGTGGCAGAAAAAGCAACAGTAAGACGTTTCTTTCAACAGACAGCCCAGGTGATTCGATCTCTTCACCGCTTTCCCACGTTGTTTGTAAAATTGTATTCTTATTATACATATATGCGTTTCCAGTTGTTTTTTAGCACCAACAACAAAGGCTTCCCAACAGGAGCAGTGGGCAAAGTTTCAATGATAACTGGGGCTCTTGAGTCAGGATATTGGTCAGGAGTATGAATTACTCAATATTGTGCATGCTTTGTTTGATGATACTAAAATCAAATTCAGCTCTTTCTTGTCCCCCAAATGAGTGGCACTTTGTTGATGGAGTGACCTTGTAGACAAATATTTAATGCCAGTAATTGTAATTTAATTTAGAAGTAGTAACACAGCAAATTAATCAAGTACCTTAATAGATGTTTATTCAAGTGCAATATAATATAATGATGACAAAAAATAAATATTAAATACAATTAATTATTTTTTTGTTCTTGATACACCATCCAAGCCCTTCAAATATAAAAACATGTTCAGCTACAAAATATATTAAATTGGTTATATGCTATTTTGTGTGCGACATGTTGAACTTTCTGAATTAACAACGATAATAACTACAACAAAATACTGCAACAATGTTTTTTTTCCCTGGCCATTCTCAATCGTTCTTTTCTGTGTCTAAATAATAAAATGCTGTTTCCAAACACTACATTTTTCATCCGTGGCTACAGGTGGCAGAAACCAGGAAAATCAAAGTCACAGCTGCGATGTGAGCTGGTTCTTTTGCCTCTGAATGAATCAAATTGCTCATTATCTGTCATTTCAGCATGTACTCTCAGCAGTGCGATATTATGCTGCAGATGAACATTAATCTGCCTCTTGCAAATGTATTTATAATACAAGGCTGTTGCTATAACACATTTTGAAGTACAATATATAACTACAGAAAATATCATGGTAAACGATAATATTGAAACTACTTTAGGCAAATTAAACAATAACCTTAAAGAAGGATAAATGCACAATATTGTTAAAAACAAAAAAACACCAAAAATAAAATAATAATAAATAAAATAAAATGAAGACTTAAAGATTTTAATTAAACATTTAAATAGTAAATAACCTGACTTCCCAGCCTCGATGCGCAGATGACTCTTGGGTGAGAGTCCAGAATACAGTTCATCAGTTTCTAGTTAGTAAATATCTATAATGAGTCATATATATTACTTATTCAACCCAAACAATAGTGATTTCCCCACTTTTGTAAAGAAAATATAGTTGTACCATTTACCAAATCAATATAGTAGGTATCGTGAAAGGCTTTTAAAATACTATGTTGATAGAAGAAATAAAGAAGAAATAAATATTTTTTTCATAGCAGAGGAGGAGAAAAATAGCAGACAATAAGAAAAGTCTACTTTTGGGTTCAAAAACTTTTGGGTAGTGCAAACTAGATGAAAAGAAAAGATTTGGCAAGTTTATTGTTTCTGTTGGATGCACTTTTAGTCTAGATGTATAATGTGTGTATAAAGTGTACTTTTTCTCCTAATTTGGTTTACAATGTATGTCTACATTATACAGGTCATATATAGAATAAGGACAAACAAAAAAGTAACCTAGATTTTACCTTCAATCTGTTGACTGTAGATTATAAATAAAAAATCAGAAGGTAGCAGTAAACGTTCAATGAAATGGGAATACAACCCGCTGTGCCACATCGACTGGCAACAACTGGCCTATTGTTAAAGATAGACACATTAGTAAATAAACAGTCTTTTTTCAGAACTTTAAACAAACGAGGAGCTCTGACGGTGAAATGATGGCGCGCTCTGTTGTCAAACTGTGATAAAGCTTGGCACCAGCGGGGGGCGTGGGCTAAACAAACCACGACATGGTCCTGAGGTTGAGAGAGATGACGGCTATTTTGCCTATTGGGTCTTGCAAATAGAGCAGGTCACCTATGGCCTATTCCATTCAGCTCTGGAGTCATTGTTCTGATTTGTTTGCGCGTTCTTCCCCAATTAGAATCCACCACATCCTGTGTTGTGGTCACTGACAATGGGAGCATGACTAGACTTCCAACACAGCACACAGTGGCCACATCCTTCCCGCTGGATCTTTACATGCCACAGAGCACAAAGCCATGACCGATTGTATTGTCCACCATCTAAAAGAACGACTGAACTACTGTTAATGACAAATGCATCTGCTAAAATCATATCGGTTTTGGCTTTCTCACAAAGGTTCAGAGTTTTGGAGGTATTCCAAGTTTACAAAGACAAGGCTATTGTTAAAAAGCACTTTGGTGGTAACTTATATACAGTATGGCATGGCACACTGGACAGTATGAAGGCGTTCACTTCGAAAGAAAAACACAACTGCCAAAAATGGCTTCTGATGTAGCATGTATAGTATGGAAAGGTATGGGAATTACAAAGATCAAAATTATTTTTAAAAATACATTGAAGGTACTTCCCATAATCTGCCTTTAGAATGACTGCTACAAAGGGGAATAGTTTCAAAAGGGTATGAATGTATTACTGATCTAAACAACAATTCTACTTATATCAAAAGTAATTGAGAAAAAAAGGACATTTGGTTATCTGTATTATTGATGAAGAATGGAAACATGTAAGCATATGCCAATGGAGCACCACAACATCATCATAATAATTGGAGAAACTGTGGCTGTCAAGTGGCTCATGATTATCATTTGTTTCATAAATACTGGACTGAGATCAATGAGGCACTGTCTTCAACACAGATATTCAATTTGACTTTATAACAATCCAGCTCAGATGTAAAACTCCAACTATGGAAGCGATAGATGGATACCTGGGATGCTCTTTTGGCTGCAGCAAAAAAGCAGTAACAAGGAAATGGATGACAGTGATGGAACAGACTAAGGACTGGACTGAAATAACTAAGGACATTCATAAAATGGAAAGACATGGAAGAATGTGTCTGACATTGGAACAAATGGAACAGATACAAAAGGGTACATATGCCAGACTCCTCATTTTGTTTTGTTTTTTCATTTTACTCTATGTGTCTTGTTCTGTTTTGTTTTACTATGTTTTTGTTTGTATTATAATAAAAGAGAAAAAAAATATGGATACGAATTGTACATGAATTGGTGATATTTATGGAATCCTATGCAATATATCTAGGCTTGGCCTCAGCACAAATAGCTGTGTGTTTAGTTTGAATGTGTTCCTGTTCACACTTCCCACACAGCGGCCCCAAGCAAAAGTGTACCATGTTGTACAATGTTTGGGGCCCCTCAAAAACAGATGCTTGGAATTGGATAAAAAATGTTGACGCATAAGGGAAACAGGGGTGGAAAGGTCTTTGCAGATAAAAAGTGTCTGTTATGGATCTCATGGACCATTCTCAGCAACTGAGGGCTTCCAGTGTTGTACAATCATCTAATTACTGCAAAGAGTCATTTACTTGTAAGTTTGGACAAAGGCAAACTGTGCTAATGTTGCTGAGTGAGCGAAAGCACCATGGCCTCTGACAGGGTCAAATGTCAAGGTCAATTAGATTCTCGCAGTCCTTGAAACAGAATTTAAATACACTGAACAAGTATGTCAGATGCGACATGTGCTCATTTCCCATGGTTTAACCCAAAACACCAGTGTCTGTAGGTATGCAAGGAAAGGGTTTTCACACGCTTTGGCCCGTGAGCCCATTTAGTAACACAGCATGGATGAGGCCATCACAAAGCTGCTGATTGTCTACTCTCAGATAGCAGTGGACCAAGATAAACATAAGTCTATTTTGATATTGGACACAGAATTCTACTATTTGTTTTTCTCAATGGGATCAACTTTGTCGCCACATGAGATTCTTTCAAATTTTCACACATTTTACACCCATTTATCCCATCACTTTTCAGGCACAGTCAAGGCCCATGTACCAAAAGTATGCATACGATTTTAACCAAGAAGAGAGCAGCATCACGCATGCTTTACGTTCGATTCAAGATATTTCATTTCTTGAAATAAAGCCAAACCAGGCATGTTAAAACTACGGCCTGGGGGCCAAATGGGATCCTGAGACCCATTTTTGTTAGCTTCCTGCAAAGTTGGTCCAAACTACAAAAAGTTGTATTTTTTACGGTTAAAAAAAAAGTTTCAAAATGCGGCCCTCTGTGAAAAAAGTTTGGACACCTTTGGTCTTTGGTCTTACAACATATATCTGTCCACTGTGATTTGTTTAAAGATTAAATCACAATGCCCTGAATCGGCAGAAAATATTCTTGCCACAACTACCCACTATAATAATACCAAATTAACCTCTTCCCAGACTAAACCCGGGTATAGTTTGGCGAAGGCGGGAGTCTACCTCGGATAGAATATTCTAGGACAAACTATACTAGGGATGTGAAACAGCATAGGCAAATTCTTGCCTATAGCTGACGAGCCTGTCCTGAATTTGCATCATTGCAAAAATATAGAGTGCTACAAAGCTTCAACAAACTTGTGTACTTGTGTACTGAATCCTGGTGTACACACATTTTTACTGCGATTAGGTAAATAGTTGATAGAGAAATCACAATTTCATATTTTTCCTAAAATTGCCCAGAGAGCACTGCTGTATTTTTCCTTGGTATAAGCAGCCGAAAAACAATTGCTTGCACAAAGTGACTAAATAACTTTTTAACTAAGCCTGCTGTCAAGAAAACCGTTATACAAACTAAAATGGCCGATGACTCTCCAGTTCACTTTAATAAGGACTACTTAGAGCTGCGGCATCAACACATTTGGTCTAAATGTTCATTGTATTAGAATGCAATCAAGACTCTGGTGTGTTAAAAGCAGCTGCACTGTTCTGGCTTGATGGCTTCCCACAGCGACACAAAAGAATTTGTGGCATTTTGATCAGTTAATTCATAAATGCTAAAGAAGAAAACTTGAGAGAAGCAAGGGACTGATTGCCAGCTACTGTTTGCTTAAGAAAAGATTCTGTCACGCTTTATTAAGCCATGGTAAATGACAGCACAGCATACAATGGCCTCATTGTGCCGTGAAGGAAGGCAGGAACATTTTTCAGTATTTCAATTTACTCAAATGATGTGTTAGCTTTGATGATCTTTTCTGTATTTTTCAGCAAGGTACCAACTAATAACTTTTTATCAATAGTATCTTTAAAAGAAAATTACTATTAACAATTTAGTATGATGAAATGTAATAAGAGAAAATTATTGAGGAAAATATGATTTATTTGAGCAAAGGGTGTATATTGTTTCTTAAAGGGTGTAAGATAAGATAAGATAAGATAAGATATTCCTTTATTGTCCCACATGGGGAAATTTCATTGGTGCAACGCAGGTAGATACAGAGGTAGATACAGAAGAACAGATCACTTATAGGAAGTCTGAAAAACACTTTCAGTAGAAGATCTCCTATAAATAAATAAAAACTCCCATAGACAAATAAATAAATAAATACATAAATACCATTGCATGTGATCACGACAGCAATTGCACATGAATATGTGTCACGACAGCACATAGGTTGCACATGAATTGCACATGAATTCCAACAGCAATTGCACATATGACAGAATTGCACATCAGTATTAGGTTAGGTCAGTATTGCGAGTGTACAGTATATTAGTAATATTATTAATACTACTCCCCATCCATTTCAAAGTTTAGTTACTATAATATTTTTTTGCAAGACTCAAGATGTCAGTGACACTGGGTTGATGATCATACGGAATGGCACATTGGTGACAAGCAGGTGACGCATCCAGCTTACAGGTCAGATCGTGGACATTTTGAGCAACAAAAACATTGCCATTTAATCTCCACAGAGACGAGCAGGACAAGCAGATTGCGGAAACACCCACAAGAAAAAGATCTACATCAAAGTGTCTCCTGCATTTTGATTTTGAACTACCATTAGTAGAGAAACAACTTAATGGCTTTCACAGTCTTGATTCAATATTTTTAATTGGGTGAGCATTGGGGCTACAATTTGGGCTGGCTCATATTGTGGAGGCGGCGTGCTCTGATGTGCCTATAGCAGCGTGCTAACATCTGTGCTGGTCAATGACTGAGACTAGCACCAGCAGCACACTGCCCTGCACAGATGAAAAACATTTCCAGGCTAATCCCAAAGTTTTTTGTGGTCGAGGTGACACTTCGCATGACAAATGACCTATGAGCACAGTCCCCCGCTTTACCACATGCCATTATTATTATTAAACCAAACCACACAATCTGCCCTATTCAGAATATATGACAGCTCTTCCATGTTTCTCTCTGAGCTGTGGTCAGAGCTGGAGGGATAAAAGGCAAGGCCTGCGTCACCTCACACATGTGCTGTGGTCTCTCTGTTCTCAGCATTACACAGAGCCAAGAAACAGTAAGTAAGGTTCACTTTGAGTTTATGGTGTATAAAGCTGTTTGTTCATCATCATTTAATACCTAAAAGTAAGTTCACTAAGATTCAATCAAATGCAGAGACTACTTTTGAATTTACTAACAGAGCCCTTGTATGAGTGGTTAGTTTTGTCCAATTTACTTCAAGGCACTGCATTGGATAATATTACACGGTTGCTAAAAATGCCCAAGGCTGGGCTAATGGCAGAAATAAGAGAGTGACAAACTGACACATACAAAACGCTTTGTTCCATTTTAATAACTGAATCTCTGCCATCCTTTGAAGGACAGAGGGATTTTGGACATATTTGGACCCCCAGAACTGCTTGAGAGCAGAAATTCAACATGACACAATTAACAGCACTGAAGGTTGTATTCTTTTGTACTCTTGTACTTTACATATTCACATTAAAATAAGTGTGAGGAAGAACCGGAGAGGGAATTGTAGGACACTGGGCAGAGGGAAAGTGACTCTGGGCAGAAGAAAGTGACTCTGGGTAGAGGGAAAGTGACTCTAGGCAGAGGAAAGTGACTCTGGGTAGAGGGAAAGTGACTCTGGGAAGAGGGAAAGTGACTCTGGGAAGAGGGAAAGTGACTCTGGGAAGAGGGAAAGTGACCCTGGGCAGAGGGAAAGTGACTCTAGGCAGAGGAAAGTGACTCTGGGTAGAGGGAAAGTGACTCTGGGCAGAGGGAAAGTGACTCTGGGAAGAGGGAAAGTGACTCTGGGAAGAGGGAAAGTGACCCTGGGCAGAGGGAAAGTGACCCTGGGAAGAGGGAAAGTGACTCTGGGTAGAGGGAAAGTGACTCTGGGAAGAGGGAAAGTGACTCTGGGCAGAGGGAAAGTGACCCTGGGCAGAGGGAAAGTGACTCTGGGAAGAGGGAAAGTGACTCTGGGAAGAGGGAAAGTGACTCTGGGCAGAGGGAAAGTGACTCTGGGCAGAGGGAAAGTGACTCTGGGTAGAGGGAAAGTGACTCTGGGCAGAGGTGACTCTGGGCAGAGGGAAAGTGACTGGGCAGAGGGTCACTTTTATCAAAAGTGTGTACTGTTGATAAAATATATGCTGAACTCAATTCAGTTTAAATCATGCCTTGTCTGAAATCTGGTTACGTCTTTATTTTTGTTTGATCCCAAAGCAGAAGTCAATGTCCTGTAGTTTTGTTTTGGTGAAAAATATCTTTAGGGCGTGAAATTATGCTGCTCAAAACCCATTAAACATCGCTTCCATTTAATCCTGATGAGGTAAAACTGACAAAATGATCAACTTTAAACTAAGAACTTTAAAAACCTAAAACGAAAGGAATGGAGAGCTTTTAAAAGACAAACGGGAGACATATTTCCATCAAGGTCTGTGCCCTGTAGTGAGAGAAGGTAATGGTAGCAACAGAGAAAATGCACATTGTTGCCTCCTCCTGCTAAAGCTCATTCCATCTTTCACACATATCGGTCTTTCTTGTATTTCTGCAACTGTTTTAACAGATCCTCCTGCTGTTTAAATACCACCATGTGATTTGCAAAGTTGTTACGGATAAAAATGTACTGAACTTTCATGGTAATTTCAATGTAATTTCTTTGGGTGTGAAGAATAACTTTATAATAATAATAACAAGATGTCCGAAAGTGATATTAACCTATATTTGGGTATATTAAATGATCAGGCATAAGCACAAGAACTTTAAATGTACTTAATATATTGATCTTATTTTACAAATAATTGATTTATTAATGAATTTATAATTAATTCACAGTGTTTTTAATATCATTCTGTCACACAGGAAAGTCACAATTTTAGCGTTACAATTATTGTGAGAAGAAAGATCACAATTATTCACAATTATTGGCAACATAAGCAAACAATAGTTAAATCCTCAATTCACTTTCATTCACATTGTTGATTACCATTGCTTTTTATGAAATCAATATTTCTGAGTGTTTGATTATATTGAAATTGATTATTTCAGCTTCTAAATTGTCTAGATTATTATTTGTTAGTTCTTACGATTATAATATTATTAAAATTACATGTCACAATATTATTGTGACATGTAATTTTGACATAGCTGCACTTCAAACTACTGTATGATGATAGTTACTCATTGTATTCACAATGTAAAGACCATTAAAAACTCTTCTTATGATGAAATATCCCTTTAAGGCAAAACATTAAAGTAAACGCTTAGCTATCCTCAAATAGCGTAACAGTGAAATGAGAAAAGGGTAGGCTAAATGAGGGGAGGGACTTTACGTGCATCTGAAGATGGGTAATTCCATTTCAGAGTAAAGTGAGACAGCTAATCCATTTCCCCGTCACCCGCCTTGCAGGCCTCATACTGTATGTAGTCTGTGGGCGTGGCAGGGCTGGGCTGCCCCAGATACATACTAAATGAATAAAACCAGGATATCCTTTGATAGGACTCTTTGAAAACACAGCACAGCTCCGAGCGGCATCTGTTCCCACTTCTAATCTGGTTAGGCTGTTTTTGAACAGCCTAGCATTAGTCATTGGATTAGCCATTTTAGATTTAGAAGTACCACATTATCAATAGTAGACTTTATATCCCAGGAAATAATCAGTGACTCAAAGACGCAAGTCCAATTGGTGAGCTTAATATGGAGTTAACTGATAATAAACAGATTGTAAGGCAAGGCAAGTTTATTTGTAGAGCACATTTCATACACAAGGCAATTCAAAGTGCTTCACACAGCAGGAAAAATGCTTTCAAATCACAAAGAAATTACAGAAACAGAAATACAATAAAATTAACTGAATTAAAAATTATCAATCCAACTGATTGTCTAAACTAATAAAATCACAAACAAAAGAGAAGAGTGCAAAGAAAAAATCCTTTCAGTCATATGCGCAGCTAAACAGAACTGTTTTTAGCTTAGATTTGAACATTGTCAGAGTAGAAGCCTGTCTCACATCTTCAGGAAGACTGTTCCAGATTTTAGCTGCATAAAACTGAAACGCAGATTCCCCATGTTTAGTCCTGACTCTGGCACCAGCAGGAGGCCGGTCCATGTTTAGTCCTGACTCTGGGCACCAGCAGGAGGCCGGTCCATGTTTAGTCCTGACTCTGGCACCAGCAGGAGGCCGGTCCATGTTTAGTCCTGACTCTGGGCACCAGCAGGAGGCCGGTCCCTGAGGTCCTCAGAGTCCGAGATGGTTCATATGGCACTAACATATCCAAGATGTACTTTGGTGCTAGGCCATGGAGAGACTTGTACACAAGCAGAGCTGCTTTAAAGTCTATTCTCTGAGCCACAGGAGCCAGTGCAGAGACCTGAGAACAGGACTAATGTGCTCATACTTCCTGGTTCTGGTCAGGACCCGAGCAGCAGCGTTCTGGATGTACTGCAGCTGTTTTACAGCTCGTTTGGAGAGGCCAGTGAGCAGGCCGTTACAGTAGTCTAATCTACTGGAGAAAAATGCATGGATAAGTCTCTCTAAATCTTGTTTTGACACTATATTTTTGATTTTGGCAATGTTTTTTAGATGGTAAAAAGCTGCTGATGTTATTATATATATATTATTGTATAGCTCAAAGCTATCCATGAGAGTTAATAATGAGATATTTTTGGATAACATGCGGTTAGTTTCTTTTCACTAATTTATTGTTGTTTTTTTCCATACAAGCGCCTGCATGCTTTGAATAGATATGGCAAGCTCAGAAACGCCAACAAAGACTTGATATAAAAAGCATCTTCAGGGTTAACCTTGTTACTACAAAGTTCATCAGACTACAACTCTATGGCAACATACCCTGAACTCATACCCTGCTCCAGACCAAGTGTGAGGGGATCAGAGCCAGTGCGCAGAGAAATGAAGTCATGTGTAAGTGACAGCTCGCATTCTTTTATGGTGTGCTGGTCAGGTGATTTAAACAGATTTTGGCGCCATCTTCCTACTTGGAGCAGTAGGACGACAGCGCCATCTGCAGTCCGACATCTTCAGAGCTGTGTCCAAGGTGTGAGAAAGTTGTTATGCCCCCTCCGTCCAATTTACATTCTGGTGGGCAGGTTTCCGGAGCTCGATGGCCTCCCTGATCCAACAATGGTTGCTCTTTGTCCCTATGACTTTAGGGTTGTCCCAGTCCGTAAATTGGTTCTCATGCTTGCAGTGGTCGGAAATGGCGGCTGTTGTTGCTCTGCTTGTCGCTTTATGGCTCGTGTGCATGATTTGGTCGTCCTCATATACCACCGTGGTTATGATTGACAGTTTTGACGTGCGCTTTCCTTTTGCTTGGTCAGCCAACCCCGCCCCCTGCTCTGTGAACGTGCACAGAATTAGTCAGAACATTCGGGTCTCATATCTGGGTTAGTCTATCCGGGTAAGAGAAACTTCAGACATCTTCATAGCACAGGCCTCTAATTATCTGTGATCAACATACTTACTGAATATTGGCTCGCCACACTGACTTTGAACTATGAAGTACACAAAATGTCACATGAGACCTGAGGCAGTGCTGATCAATTATAAATACTGACATAAAGCTGAAGGGTTTGATTCTCAGCCAACTCTGCACTTTCCATATCCAACACTGTGTCCTGTGTGGCCCATTTAGTCTGACCGACATCCACGGGCTCAAAGTGTGTCGGCCTCTCCCCGCGCTCGTCATTACTCTGTTTGTTTATCTACTGCTCAGCGCCTCAGCGGACCCTTGTTAGAGAGAGGAAGGAATGAGCACAAGGAGGAAGCTTTAAAAGTGGAAATAAGGCGTTCGTTCCGAGTTTGGTCCCCGGACGGAACGCGGCAAACCAGACGATTTCCATAATGGTGAGCTGATCGGGAGCGGTATAGCCAACGCGACGCCCTCGTTAAGGCAGTCACTCAGGAGCAGATTATCGGCTCATTAACATACAGAGAGGAGCGGGGGAAATTAGCGCTCTCCATTTCACAGTCTGAGAGGCAGAGTTACAGATAAGTGCTGGGGAAAAGATGGACTCAATTTAGCTGCAGATAAAAATCAGTTTAGGGTTTAAAAACTGGCATTTAATGGGCTGTAGGTAATTTTTAGTTGCAAATTAATATTAGAAACTTGGATATTAGTGATGTTGCCCTATTAAATTTCAGTGTTGCAATTATTGTAAGATAAACATTAAATTTGTATTATGCAAGACCAAACAACATTCACTTTCAATCACATTGTTTAGTATGTCAGCTTTTTGAACTTCCTGAATGATAAAGTTAAATTACTCTGACATAAAAAGCCTGATGAAAAGCACTTTATAGGTTTATTTTTAGTTAATTTAGATATTTAGTTTGCTTTAGTTTTTACAGTTACCTTTAATCCTTATAATGCATATCAAAAGGTATCGTGATGCAATAAATCAATATATACGCTGCATTAGATGCAATAAAGATAACTAAGATTTTGTGTACTTAAGTACACTTTAACATTTGAACTTGATTGTAATATTACCCTATCCTTGTAAAACTATTCAGGAAAGGTTGTATTCAACCCTCCACAATGATGGAGATGCAAAGGGAAATGAGACGTGGTGAGCAAAGACCTCCCGCTGTTGGGCCAGGGCAGACCACTTCTCACCCTGATTAATATACTTTGCATTTAACGCTGATTCATGGTGATTTGGAGAAGACTGAAATTATTCCCCCTTAATCCATCTGAACTTTGATGTGAAAAGTCAAGAAGAAAGTTTGAAATAAATGATTTAAAGTAAAGAGAAAAAAATCTGGTTATTACGAAATAAAAATCAGATGGAGACAGAGTTAAGTAGGTATTATGTGATTTGAATATGCGTGAACAGAATGCAGAACATTTCAAGTACCCATTGGTTTGAGTGGCCTTTACCTCTGTCGACCTTCTCACATTTCAAATGAAATGCCAGTCTGACCAAGAAACACATTTCAACTTAATAATTACCCTTTTTAGAAAAAAAAAAGTTTGCTCATGGTACCACCAGATGTCTTTCCTTTGTAGTTTGATAATTCCAAGTTGATCATTTTATGTGCGTCATGCATTTATTTAATTGGATGGTTTTTGCTTTGGTTTTTATTATTGCTAAAAACATCTTGCTTTCTTCCTATGAGGGGGCTCACAGATATGACCTGCAACTTGACCTGGTGGTGTCATGGTCTCCATGGAGATGTAGAACGTTCCATAAAATAAACGCTGGTATATGGTCTATTCTGTATAAATTAATAAAAAGTTGAATTTCCCAATTTTGTCCAGATTTAGGGATCCTACACTCGCCGCTCACAGTTGATCTAGTGGCTCAAGTGAAGTGGGCCATGTTAAATGTTATAATGTTTGTTAAGTGTTTTATGCCTTTCTTAATACATACATTTGGTTCCAAAATTACCATTTGATATTTTATCTGAATAACATTATTAATCTTCTGACCTTCAGTGACCTTCTATGAAGATTTCAAGAAACTTATGACTCTTATGGTGGTTTGTAAAGAACATGAAATTGTTTTGTAACATTTAAAGTAATGCAAGGGTTTTTAAGCCAGGCAGAAACCTTCTTCATCTCTACTGTCTGTTTTTGTGCAACTTGATAAACGTTTTTACCATGAGTATATACCACAGTGTCATCAGCATACATAATTAGTTTAATTACACACCCTCAGCAGGTCATTTATATAGTGTACACAGCAGGGGGCAAAGAATAGAACCTTGCGGGACCCCATGCTGGATGGTTTCAGAGAGAATATATTGTCTGTCAAAAAAATATATATTTTGTGACAGGCCTACCCACAGATAAATTGATTCTAATAAAAGCAGCAAGATATTAGAAAAAAGGGGTTTAATATCAGAGCAATACAAGTGCAATATTTAGTTTAGTTTAAGTGCAATAAATAATAAATAAATAATAGTGTGTACATTACGTTATTGTTCAGTAAGTCCTTTTGCAGTTTTCTTAAAACAGTCAAAAGTGTGTGCTGCCTCAAGCGGCCTCTTTGATTTAGAGTGCCCTGTGACATCACAATGTACTGCCCTGAGTAAAGCAAACAGATGATGCAAAGGCGGAGTTAGAAGAGTGCAGCCCTGTTTGACCAATCACAGTGTTCCTCCAGGTAAAATGTAAATGTCTTGATCTTCTAAATTTGCCAAAACTACACTAAGAAAGTATCCACACATTTAAAGTATTCACTTTTATTTAACCGGGAAAGCACTGAACCATCCTATATTGTATTGTAGTATTTTTTTGCTAAATGGATGTTATAATAAGTGGATATTGCAATTTCAGTAGTTTATATAAAGTGAAAACTAAAAGTGAATAGTATTAGGATATATTAGAATAGTAATAGGATTTCCTTTGATACAGTATTGTATACATGTGAAGCTTGCTATAATTTAATCACATTTGGCCTTTGAATTTGGAGCTGATTTTAAACACGTAAAGGATTATAAGATAAGATATTCCTTTATTGTCCCACATGGGGAAATTTCATTGGTGCAACGCAGGTAGATACAGAGGTAGATACAGAAGAACAGATCACTTATAGGAAGTTTGAAAAACACTTTCAGTAGAAGATCTCCTATAAATAAAAACTCCCATAGACAAATAAATAAATACATAAATACCATTGCATGTGATCACGACAGTAATTGCACATGAATATGTGTCACGACAGCACATAGATTGCACATGAATTTCACAGTAATTGCACATGAATCACAACAGTAATTATTAACACCCACAGTAGATTTTTTGCCTCAGGTCACTCAAGCATATGCTTTTAAATTAACAATAGAATTTTGACCTAGATTTTTTTGTTACAGAGAAAATATCCTTTTGAAAACCTTCTTTAATCAAACAACCAACTCTAACCTCCAAAACCAGCTGTATATTAGACAGTTACAACATCTACAGACTATAAAGCTGTATTTTAGACTCTCTGTAGATTTCAACCAGCAGCCATTAAATATATTGAGTAGATTCTATAGTTAGCCCTGTTAGATCAACCTGGCTATTGCATGGTTAACTCATTTACTTTCAAAATTAACCTCAAATCCAATCAGTGCCTCATTTTGGGATGCGACCCGACTATAAAAAAGTTAATTTGCCAACCGGAATCCGCATCAATTTGCCCACCAATCTTCAACCGTTTAAAATTTTAATTTGCTCAAAACAGCTTGAGTCTCTAGTGTTTTAAATTATTTGTTTGAATTTTGCACTGTGTGATTTCTGAACTTATTGACAATCTAGCGTGTCAAATCCAGTTTTCCTCCTCTAATTTGGATTCGAAAGTCATAGTTCTTTTTGCACAGAACCTAACCTAATTATTCAGGCCTTATAATACTTGAAAAGTGCACCAAAATCTCCCTTCTATGAAGATATGACTGTTCAATATTCTTGTTTCTAGGTAAAATAGCTGTAGTTTGAATAATCCGTGTAGCCGGCTGACAGGTCCAGCGCTCAGGACCATAATGAGGCGGCTCTGAGCTGGAGGCCGGACTTCCAATCTGCTCTCACATTAGCCAGCATGGCTTCACAGGTGCGACACCGAGCTGCAAATTGAACCAGAGAGAAGACAAAAAAAAAAAAAACTTCTAACAATGAAATCATGCATTCACAGTCCCACAATGCACTGCGACGTCAAGTGTATCAATTATGAAAACGAGGCAATCCATCAACCACTTGTACAGTCAGTTACAAGTGTCACACCTGGGAGTCAGATAAATGTACGGTACTTACAATTTATGCCATTGCCTTCTTGAATGGTGTGATAAAATGTAAATATATGATTATATTTGTGTGTTAAAAGTTATCTGCATCATTAGCCTGGGGGGAGGGAAAGGCATGTATTTCTAATAACATGTGTGAAGATGTTGTAGAAGCAGCCGTGAGGAATGTTCCTCCCATCCTGGGGACCAGATGGGTAGAACATTCACCAAGGTTTTTATCTCTAAAGATAATACCAAAGAGTCGTAAAAGACAAGTGCCTTGATGTGAAGCTGACCAATGAGAAATGTGACCCGCTTTTTTTATGTGTGATTTTAATAAAATGACTTGTAAGAGGGAGGAACGCTGAGAGTGATTTTGGAAAGTCGTTCAGGTTGCTTACAACATCTTGACTCGGCTAAGCCTTCCTCTCCCTTGCAAGCCACTCGTTTAATATTCTAAGTTGAATTATGTTCTCTGACTGTTAAGTAATAACATTGATTCATGTGTAATTTCTTGACAAATGGGCATAGAAATGTTAGAAGGGTTTATAGGGGTTAGCTACGTTTAAAAAAGATATTTAGGAATTGTAGTAAGTTGATTGGTATAAACAATTGCTTTGAAGGTATGAAAAATTAGAATAGAAAAAACAGAATTGTCCCCAAAAAAAAAAGTATTAAAATGCTTTCAGTGCTATATTTCAAATAAAGGTAAAAGCAATATTTCTGCCCTTTTGAGTTTAGTTTTACAATCAATTCACGTTTTTGTTACTTGCACCTCAACTTGCACTTACTGGCTCGTTCTGGCAAACTTTTGATGGATTTTCCTGACATTTTGTCAGAATATAGCATGACAGCTGGTTTTGTTGATATGCCTTATTATCTACGATGTTTCCTATTCAAATACAAACCAAAAGCTTAATGTTACTCAAATATAAACCTTACGGAGCCCAAACAAAGGGGAAATATTTCACTCGGCTTTAAAAACTGACTAGTGCTATAAAGTGACAGACTATAACCGCTTCTATTGAACTGCTTAAATGGCTATAATTATGTCATCAGAGTTCAATTATACAAACCCATATATAATACATCTCATCAAACTAAACAGTTGTGCAGATTATACACTACTGCATTTAAAGCTTAAGGGAAATACCGTATTTTCCGGACTATAAGGCATAGTTTTGGCTGGGGTGCGACTTATACTTAAATTTATACTTATATACATTTATATTCCGGAGCAACTTATATGTGATATCAATTGTTATTTCATCACTTGCAACGGCATTTTTTTCCTTCTCTATTATGCATTTTTTGGCTGGTGCGATTTTTGGTCCTGAAAATGCGGTAAAAGGTTTTACACTGTGGTGAAAAAAAACCTAAGACAATTCTACTCTTTAAACTTTATTGTTTCTGAATCGGTCCATCAATAAACACATAAATAGCACGCACGAGGAGGAGATCATGAATCCAAATGTCAAAGCGATACAATAGTGAAAGACCGTGACTCAAAGATCTCCAGGTTCTAATCTTAGTTCGCTTTTGTCCTGTTAGTATTCCGCACAAATTGTTAAGCAGAGTTCAACACAATTCTAGTGACTGTTTTCATTCCACAGATATGCATTCCTGAAATAAACTCCAAGAGCATCGCTGACATCCCTATGCAGCTGGATTCCAACACTCTTTCAACATCCAGTGCTGTGAGAAAGACATTTAAATGAAAGCTTGGTTTGTGTTTGCTACTTCAAGTGTGAAGCATCAACAGAGGAGTGTGGAAAAGATTCTTAAAGGCGTCATCTACCTGCTCAAGTCATTCACGACCAAATCAAAAGTGAAACGCCTGCTGGTTGTAAATGCTTTCCACTCCCCCCGCTTTTGCCCTGGTAGCTCCGTCCATCCATCAATGTATTTCTTTTTTAAGCCAACGTCTCACTGTCGGTCATATAGCATCTGTAAACAAACATTACAAAAATCACTCCTACATTCTCTTACCCTTGTGACCCCAATATTTCTGCAGCGAACTCGTGGGGCCAGATGGGTTGAAGCAAGATTGTCATCGCTAAACTTTCAAAAGGTCTTGCAAAAGTGGTTTTCAAAGTCGGACTAGCATGTTTCACCTCTCCACAAAATAGATGGCCTCTTAAAGTGCTCTGTTGAAAATTATGAATCTCCATTTATCTCAAGCATGGTGCTAAAAACACCATGAAAAAGATTGCCTTTGGTAATAAACTGTTGCAGGCGGAAAAAAAACTTCTGTTTTACTGGATGAAAGCATGTTATAATGCTCAACAGTATTGCACATACGACTTGAAATCGACAGTGACATTTTTTGCTCAGTTTTTGTTTGTTTTTGACTACAACTACAAATTAATTAAAGGTGCCCTGTGTAACTTTTCTATTGGAGTCTCCCACTAGCTTGTCTCTATTAAAATGTTTTTAATAGAGACAAGCTAAAGAATTTTCCAGACTAAAAGACACAGAGATGGTGGCATTATTCAATAAAAATGGCAAAATAGAACTAAAACGTTCAGCTTTTCATCCATAATACACCTCATTCATCAATATTCTCTGTCTGGAAGCGTTCAGTCACCATAATTAAACCTTTATTTGGATGAAAACAAGCCGACTAATTAAAAAAAAAGAATTGCTGACTACTAGTTGACAACTAAAATAATCGTTAGTTGAAACTCTTCATCATTGAATTCATACTATATGTAAAACTTGTAAATGCAAGTTGGTCAGGTTTAACATTATAATAAATCCACAAATGTATTGCCAATGGGATGTACACAAAACTGGATAGCATGCCTTTAACTTCTTAAGATATTTAAGCATTACAACTATTTATGTATCTGGCTGTAATTGACACTCACTTTTGAATCCCGGCAATATCTTGCTATGAAAAGTATATTAGAGACGCAGCTGTTGGCAACTTAAACCATGCCTATAGTTAGAATTAACCAAATTTAAAATGACTGCCAATAGAGACTCAAATATGATGTGCTGTGTTCGTGCACACGAGTAACTGCGCCGCTGCAAGGCCTTTCCCATCCTCTCTGTGACTAAAAGGATTGTTGGATTTCTACTTAATGGCTGATGGGTAAAAACTGCTTCATTGGGTGAAAGTGCCAAAAGGGCAAAAGGGAATTTTAAATGTACCCGACACTGTCTTGCCTCTGCAGCTCCTCCTTGTGTTTTCTGAGGCTCTGGAAGGTTGGATGTTTAATCAGAGGTTGCCAGGCTATTCAAAAATGTGCTAAAACATGCCTGCAAATGACTTGGTTGAGGTTCAAGTAGCACACAAGAAAATAATTAATAAACTCCTTTGAGAGATTAATTAATGCTTCTTATGCAGCCTTTTTTTCCCTTTATATTTTATTTTGCATATCCCACCTCTGTATATCAGGTGCAATATATCATCTTTAAAAACAATATGATTACATTAAAAAAAGATAAGCACATCACATTGTTTAATAGTTGGATTCACCTTCACACAATTCGACTTCACGCTACCTCTGCTGTACAAAATGCTACATAACAACAGTCGAGGGTGGGTGTACAGAAAACACATAATAATTACAGCTGCACAATGAACTGGCACAAAGAGAGTCTCTGATATACTTAATGGCAGTAAGACGAGCCTACATTTACTAACAACACTTAAGAATTTGCCCTGAACACTACTTAAAAAATGCATTTAGCGTTATTTACTGTCATTACTTATGCTTAAAAGAAATGGTCGGTATGAATCACACAACCGTGGAGAGCTACTCTTTCATTTGACGTAACTAATTGGAAGTAGCAGGTATTTGCAAAAGCAATGCGGTGCAAAACTTTTAGGAAACTTAGAAAACTAATAGGGTAAAAACATGCTGCTTTGCTATGGCTATTATAAGAGCATTTAGATTTGCATTTAAATACCAAGTAAAACATATCTTATCAGGTCTTTGTAGAAAACAACTAAAACAATGATCCTGTCCTGGTGTGAGAACAGTTAGTAACGAGGATATACGCTTCAAAGAGCTGATAAAAAATAATAATGGAACTAACTGATGTTATTTTGAACAGAAGGGTTTATGTGATATTTCTGCAGGTAGTTTCACAGAGCATTCACATTGTCTAAATCACAACGGATGAAAACGTTGTCATTTGGATCATAATTTGTGTCAATTTTGCAGAGGACATCAGGTACATCAGGTTTGTCCCTGTATCAAGTGGAAGAATAAAATGTCTCAAGGCGAATCCAACTTGCTGATAGTTGAACCGTCAAAACTGCAGTGTATGGCTCATATTAAACAGGTTGTAACGTCAGAAACAGTGATTTGGGAATACCCTGGTGCCAGTTGTGATATAATAACAAGAGCAACGCTTAGTAACGTTTTTTTTTTTTACTTTGTTGTCCCCTGTTTGGTACATTTGGGTCTAAGCCTACAATGGAAACATCAAGCCAGACTACATAAGCCAGTGTGTTCTGACACTCGTACTTGTCAGTGAACAATCAGAATTATTTCCCGACACCCACCGCTGGCATGTTCTGGCCTATCTGACAGGCTGTCATCTCCAACATTGTTTTCCCCTGCAAAACATTGTGTAAAATGGAATAAACAAAACAGGGGAAGAACAAAATGACTAACTTCAGTCTAAGGTTATCATTTCAACAGCCATTGGCCACACCTAAAAGCAGACTATTCTCATTGAGTGTACGCCCTATGCTTGTCTCCATGGTGATGATATTGCTTCACTTGTAATGTTTCACAGTGAGGTAATAAACCTAGACAACCAAGTGGCCAAGTTACAGCTAAGATCTGTGGAAAAGCAAGTAAAACAAAACTAATGTAATTGAAAAAAATGTAAGATGTTAAAAGCCATTCTGTGAAGCACGTGGAATCCCCATGGAAACAAGAGAGCATTTTTAAAAGTAGCAAAACCCTGTTTTTACTCTGGTCACAACTAGCGGTAGTTTGTGATCTCAGTTGTTTAGCCCTGTATCCCTGATGAACTGTGAGTTGCTGGTTTTTCCTCAAATTGGTTTTGATAGCTATAAATGGAGCAATATACTGCAGCGGCCCACGACGGGCCATTTTGCACAGCTAAAATCCATTTGAGCCACCACTACCATTTACAGCAGTAGACTGGCCTCTGTGATTCTCTATATTGGAAATATGTCAACCTCGATCCATTACAAATAATACACTTGACTAAAACTACCTCAAGCAACTGCTCTTTGGATGCATGGGATGACGCTAATTCACTGCCATCCACTCCTGTATGTGTTAATATGGTGCACCTAATGCCACAGTGACAGCTTAAAGGTGCACTATGTCCCTTTTCTGGGTATGGTAACACCTGCTTGTCTCCATGGTGTGCTCCACAGTATAATTGTTGGCATCCGAGGGAACGCTCACCATCAGACCTTTGTGGGGGAAGCAAACCATTCATTTTAATGTAGAGGAGCTGCTCAAACTACAAGCGCAACAGCCGACTTTAGGAGTTACAGTATATTATACCGGATACAGGCACAAGACATCAATTTGTCAGACATTGAACATCCAGGAATGCTGTGATTAAACAGAATAATCTGTTTACTTGATATTTGTGAAACAGGTTGTATTAGTTGTGTATGTATCCTTTAAAAGAGGGAAAAAGTTGCATTTCCTACTGAATCAACTGAGATTTTACCCATGCCAGACCACGCCTCCTAATATGACACATTTCCGACTGTATCTATGACATTACATATCTATTTTAGATTTATTTCATTGTAGGTGTGTATATTTCTCAAAAATATATACCATTTTATAATAACTACAATTTAATTTGCCTTAACAAAGCATGAACAAACTGAAGTGTATTATACACGATTCAGGCTTAGTAATTACTTAGTTAAGGTTAGGGTTATGAATTGAAGTCTTTGTTTATGATTTACTAGCGGGAATAATTGTGGTTATTATAAAGTGTTACCAAATATTGTATAAAACATATTTTTTTACTGTGAGTGGGCGTTATTTGACCTGGTGGCATAACCTGCTCGTTTCCATGGAGATACAGAGGATGCGTTTAATGCCATACTTGGGAATAGTCCAGACAAAGTGATAAGCTCCTCATTGAGATAACCAACCAGGTGCAGATCCTCCACCAGAAAAGTTACAAAGTGCACCTTTAACTTTGATTGGATATTAAAGGAAAGTTTATATCTTCTTCAGGCAATTACACAAGTAGTGACTGGGACCAAGCCGGAGGAGGTTCAAATTAAAAAATGGTGAAAATATTGCTCTCATCACCAGTGGGATTGTGTGGAGTGTGTTCCCCACATCTGTCGGCACAATGTTAGCCCGCGCTGCATCATTAGAAGAAGGTCAGTGCGACTCCAAAGTGCTTCTCCATAAATAATGTAAACCAAAACACAAATTAGACTTTGTAATTAAACCTCTCCGTGGCAGGGGCCGCGCTCCTGCACATATGTACAGTTATGCATGGCAAGCACGTGTGTCTATGTGTGAGCACATTTGTACAAGTTTTAATTAGCTCCAAGAGAATAACGCGGGCTACTACATGAGTGGATTAGTTGGAGACGTGGAGAGAGAGAACGTAAGCCCGACTTTTTTTTTTTTAGAACTGCTGGGAGTATGAAGAAAAAACAATAAGTTGGCATGCTGTGTTTTGAGTGTTTTAAGTTGCTTTAGCCAGGGGTTAGCAATTAGCAATTACAATTTGGACATGAACCAATCAGAGGAAAGTGAACTTGTAAGAATGCTGTATGGGAATGGAGAGAATAGAACTGCAAGATGTAGGTAATCACGAGAACAGTCAGAAGAAAAAAGCCTATGCCCAAACATTAGTACAAGGCACGGAGACTGGATTACAAGAAAACACATTTACAAACCATAAAATGTTAAAAAGCAATCACTGCAATACTGAGAAAAAAATCAGTAAATACATCCATCCATCCATCAGGAAAGCAGTCTAAGCAGGGACTCCCAGACTTCCCTCTCCCCAGACACTTCTTCCAACTAACTCATTTCGACCGTTTGTGTCCACGATCTTGTCCTTTCGGTCATTACCCAAAGCTCATGACCATAGGTGAGGGTAGGAACGTAGAGTGACCGGTAAATCGAGAGCTTTGCCTTTCGACTCAGCTCCCTCTTCACCACAACGGTCCGATGCAGCGACTGCATCACTGCAGCCGCTGTACCGATCCGCCTGTCAATCTCACGCTCCATCCTTCCCTCACTCGTGAACAAGACCCCGAGATACTTGAACTCCTCCACTTGGGGCAAGGACACCCCACCCACCTGAAGAGGGCAAGCCACCTTTTTCCGGTCGAGAACCATGGCCTCGGATTTGGAGGTGCTGATTCTCATCCCAGCCGCTTCACACTCGGCTGCAAACCGTCCCAGTGCATGTTGCAGGTCCGGGTTTGATGGAGCCATCAGGACAACATCGTCTGCAAACAGCAGAGATGAGATCCTGTGGTCCCCAAACCGGACACCCTCCGACCCCTTACTGCGCCTAGAAATTCTGTCCATAAAAACTATGAACAGAACCGGTGACAAAGGGCAGCCCTGGCGGAGTCCAACATGCACTGGGAACAGGTCTGACTTACTGCCGGCAATGCGAACACAGCTCCTGCTCCGGTCATACAGGGACCGGACAGCCCTGAGCAAAGGGCCCCGGACCCCGTACTCCCGGAGCACCCCCCCAAAGGACACCCCGAGGGACACGGTCGAAAGCCTTCTCCAGATCCACAAAGCACATGTGGACTGGTTGGGCAAACTCCCATGAACCCTCGAGCACCCGATGGAGAGTATAGAGCTGGTCCAGTGTTCCACGACCGGGACGAAAACCACTCTGCTCCTCCTGAATCCGAGGTTCGACTCGTCAGTAAATACATAACATACAAAAATATATCAATCAATAAATTGGAATTGGATTTAATGGGACTCTTATTTCGGACTTAATGTGCTTAAATCTTTTTTTCTTTGGACCCCACCCCTCTTTATTTTTTTATTTTTTATTTATTTTGTTTCTCTCTGGTCCTGCCCGGTTCTGTTTTTGTTCTTTGATCTTTATGTTCTAAAAAATATATATATATATAATAAATACTACAGATTTATTGCTATTCTGAAATATAAAGCAGAAAACTTTTTTAAAATGTGTTGAAACAACCTACTTTGTTTTAAAAACTAACAAAAGTAGAATCAAAACCAATAAAATTATCACATTTCCACATTCTGTCCCACAATGGGCCTTTAAATGCATTCATAGTGGCTTTTTTGAATTTGTTTTTATTTCTTTTAAATAATTGGCCCGTAGGCGTTATTAGACAGGGCAGCTGAGCATGAAACGGAGATGAGAGAAGTGAGGATATGCAGTGGAGATGTAGAGCCTGGCATGTGTGCTATCGCCTTAACCACTGGACCACCGGGCAGCACGGCATGACCTAGTACCAATAACAATTAAAGCTGCGGTTGTATTCAAATTAGGAGCAGAAATTAAACCACCCGTTATGATTAAAACACGGAATGTCCAACAGCGAGTGTGATCATAATGTTTTCTGTCCAATCAGCGTCTCCTCGTGGTGGTATTCCGCTGCCCCCCTAATGACATTTAGCACTGACCGATGGGACCGTGTGTTACCCCAATTAAAAGAATCACTCTGCAGAACTGTGCGCGCTGAAACAAAACCTCGGCTCCTCCCTGCAAATTTAGGCATGAATTATTGAAAAGGCCAAAGCCGGGCACCTTGATGAGCTTGGCACATTTAGCGGCTAAATCTGACACTGCTGGAGGGATCAGAAGAAAGGCCAGTGCTATCTCAGCAACTCACAGTCTCACCGCGGCGCTGTCTTTGTGCGTGAGATGGCTCTTATCCGGCAACCCACAGCCTGTTCCACCTGCTACACCACAAAGATTAAACATGACAAGGTGGAAGAATTGGAATAAATATATTTAATACTATATTTATATCTGCATGGAAAATAACAGATTCAAGAGTTCACATTTCAGAGTGGATTATCCGTCTCCTTATTGAAGGAGATGTGCTTTTACTGCCAACATCCTTGATTGCATAACACCATCAACCCTAACATTAGCATACACTTACTGTATGTCCACGAAGTAAAGCTTGTTTTGTCCTTCAATATCCATCCTTGCCATCACTAATTTAATCAATATGTATGCTACAATGCAGAGAGTAAGATAGTATAGTAAGATAAGTAAATAGTGCGAAATGTTTACCACTATGATTATGACATGTAGATAGGTGTGTCAAGATAACACATTTGAATTGCAAGAGAAAATATAACAAGAAACAATAATATTGAAACTATGATATTATTGAAAGTAACTAGGATAAATTTTCAGCGAGATAATCCAGGAACCTTTTCCTAAATTATCAGTTTTACAAATATGTTCTGCAACAAATAAATAAGTAGTAGTACTTAGTTAGTATATATAATTAGAAATGATTTATTTAACACTCAACAGCTCAAATTGTATCATAATCCACAAAAAAGCAAGGTACATCCATCCATCCATTTTCTACCGCTTGTTCCCTTTCGGGGTCGCGGGTGACTGGAGCCTATCCCAGTGACTTCGGGCCTTAGGCGGGGTACATCCTGGACAGTGGCCAACTTGTCGCAGGGCCAACACAGAGACATAGACATTACAGACAGTTCACTCTCACATTCATTCACTAGCGCCAATTTAGAGTCACCAATTTTGCCTAACACATGCATGTCTTTGGAGGAAGCCGGAGAACCCGGAGAGAAACCACGGTAACACGGGGAGAACATGCAGACTCCACCCAGAGAGATCATGTGATGTTGGTCTGGTCCGGGAATCGAACCCATGATCTCCTTCTTGGGAGGCAAGAGCGCTAACCGCCTTTGCCACCGTGCAAGGTACAATTTAATGAAATTGTATCAAGGGCAAAAATTATCATGTTTGCCCTTCTTTTTAGCCCGAGAGTGTCTACAGAGCCGCGGCGCGCGGCCAAAACTGCTAAGCTATTTTTGTGCCGCGGCTCCTGAAACTGATGGGCTATTTGACCGCGCCGGGTTAGGGTTAGGGTTAGGGTTAGGGTTAGCCATGAGGCTATATGGCCGTGCCGCGGCTCCTGAAACTGCTGAGCTATTTGACCGCGCCGCGGCTATGTAGCCACGGCCTTTTAGCCCCCCTCTTCCTGCGATTGGTCATCGTCCTTCATGCTCTGAGTGACTGACAGGTGGATTAAGCCAATCAAGGTGCGGTGTGTCCTGACAGAAGCGGATAGCATTAGTTTCCTCTTAAGACAACTTAAAGCTAAGAAAATAAATGTGATATGATTTCATTGCCATATCGCTGTCACTTTTACTACCAGATGCATGTGTGGTCAAGGCAGACTTGCTCAACAAAACCACTCTATAATATGGACCTCTGGAGTCTAAAATAAAGCTTTTAAATTTGTTGCAGAAGGTATCACAGCCGTCCAATAACATTAAGATGAAGACAACATAAATTACACACATCCGGCTCTTGACACAGTTTTGGTTTCAATTGCATAAAAGACCAACTGAAGCACATCCACAGCCTGAATGTGTGGCAATAAATAAATAAATGAACAAATAAAACAGCTTGATCATGTTCTTGGCTTATTTCTTGTCATTTCATTTAAAACGCAACCAAACTGAGGGAAATCTAATCAACATTTTTCCTTTTCAACAATTTGCTGACGACTCACTTGACAACTTAATAGAGGCACGTATACCGAGGTGGGAAAGTGTATATCAGCTGCTTTGGTATTTGAGAGACTTCTTAAACAGAAAAAGCTGGTGAGTGATGCCCTGTGGTCGAGTGGTTAAAGCACAGCCCACATATGCCAGGCTCCAAGTGCAGCCGGCCACGATGTCGTAAGTTCGAATCCCTCCCTTCTTTTTACTCTGTCCTTATAAGGCCTACGGGATACAAACTCTTAAAACAAACCAAAAAAACGGCTGACTCATGCTTCTGAGACGCGTAACCATCTAATTGCTTCACCCTGTTTTAGAGCCACATCTAAGAAGCCGTTGTCAGTCTGACTTTCACATTCAAATTTCTCTGTTGTTAATTATTACTCGCCAGAAACCCTTTTGAAAAACACTTTTGGGTATGATGGACAGTGGTGCAATGCTTAATGCTTTCATCTTGAAACTAGCTCGATTTTCACCTGCGTACATGATGTTTTTGTGTGTCCATGGGCAGGACACAGGGCAGTATATGACCACATTATGGCCGGTGGTCATATGAATTGTTTACTGGGACAACCCCTCATCAAAAACAATTGGGGGGGAAAGTTACCAAAGTAATAAACCAAATGATATCAGGGTGTCCCCAGATGATATTGGGAATTAAAAAAAATTGTAGTCATAAAAGTAGATCCCTATTCCTTGGCCAGTCAAATGATTGTATCTAGGCTTATGTTCTGTAAATAAAAGTACTGGTAAGCATGAAAAACAAAGAGACCATTTTGCCGCCTGTTTTTGTGTTTGGGGTTCACGAATGCCAAAGTTTGCTAATATAGAGGAGTTAGATATAAACTAAACCCATTTGCTGACCTATTTTGGCAAGTATATTTAATTAAATTCTAAATCTGAAAGCTGCTTTACATGCAAAGAAAACAAGGGTTGAACAAGATTTATTTTGATTGCAATTGAGTTTTAATCATCGGACTAACTAAACGTAACAAGAGTGATGACGTGTTTTACTGATCCAAGCAAAAGGTTTAACATTTCTGTACATCAAAACAAAATATGTCTTTGCAATTTACATCCATTCAAATTGTGAGTTTGTTTCGACTCCTAAAAATATTGCAGCACTAAAGCAAAATACATACGCGGCCCAAAAGCTGTTAAAAGGTCTAAATAATGCATACGACAATGATACGCGTTGCATTATTCAAAGTTCGGTTTTGACGTTCGAAGTTGCGAGGTAGAGCAAACTAAAATTGAGTTTGGCTGAGTGTTAAAAGAGCACATAGTCGGATGAGCTCACAAACACAGCGTATTCAAAAGAAAGCGAGTGAGTCAGCAGTGTGGGGCACGGCAAAGAGAATATGAAACCAAAGAGATTTTCAATGTGGGTTTGTGGATCTATGCGTTTGGCAAAAGAAAACTGGAGATGGACAGAGTTCGCTTGTGTTTTCCCCCAAAAAAATGGCTCTGAAAGACATTTTGGAGTAGATATTTGCATGTTCCAAGCCCTGGTGTCTTGAGTTCTGACAGTGCAGAAGTACACAACTTCAGTGGGAGTTTTTTTAGCTTCCAAATTCAACTGAAAACAGGCTCAAGTGATCAAAGTATGCGACCGACCGACCCGAGCGCGCATCACAACATAATCCCAACCGTAAAAGAATAGATTAGCTAAGACTTGTTAAACCCCATTCTGCATGCAAAACACATCATGGTCCAAATGTTAAATTCAAATTATAGGAGCGTTTGAAAAGAAGCCTGTAAAAAGAAGCGTGTGCAGTAAATGAAAAGAAGACGCCTTTGTTGACGCGAACTGTGTTTTTCACAAAGATGTTAAAAGTTCAAATAAATATGTTTCGCTTGAAGAAAAAAAAAAGTAAAGCGCCGTAGAGTGCGCTGCGTGTGATTTTTATTAATGGGTTTTTCGGCTTCATGCTAATAGGCGACATTTAAGGACATTTAACCGTTCAAAAGAGAAGATATTTTGTTTTGTTTATTGCTATGACAACTGTGCTCATTTTCCATGACTCAAAACCTGTAGATATCTGCTATAAGATTGAAGAAAAAAAAAAAAGAAAAATTCACAAGATTACAATAGTTTCCTGGTTAATAAAAATCAATATTTTACCAATTATTTATGTACTGTCACAACGTGTAGAAAGGGAACTATAGGTTTGTTACTAGTAATGTTTTTCAGTCCTGTTTTACTGTTGCTTTTGTGCGTTTTGTGGAGCAGCTTTAGTGCTGACAGAATTTTGTAAATATTTTGTAAACTTTTTAAACCTCTTGTAAATCAACAGGTATAAACTTAATCGAAATCACAATTCAAATGCATTAATTGCACTGCCCTAAGTAGAGTAATATGTACCCAGATTCCCTCCACAATCTACTTTACTGTTTGTGTATGATGACCACAGAACACCTAAGATACCTTTTAAAACTCCAAAGAGCGCCAAGAACTAGTGTATCAAGCCTTTTCCTTTGTACTGCAATTGAGCAATGTGAAAACTTTACTACATATTAGTATAATAGTAGTTTTGATGATAGTCTTTTAAGCCTTGCCCTCAATATGACGGAGTTAAGGATCCCAGAGATAACATTGGCATAACGGAGGGATTGTAACGAAGAGGAAGATGAAAACAAAAACGCTTAGTCCTCTGCTCTCACAGGCTCTTCTTATATAATTTAGAAAACAGGAGCAGCAGCGGATCACGTCTAATGGCCTCAGTGAATTAGCTCTGCCATAGTAAGGCACACACGCCATTAGTCATATTGAGCACAAGTAGAACATCATTATATTTTAAAACCCACATATGCTCGAGTCTTTGTATTGGATAGAGAAGCTGGAAATGTATTGTTAAACTGTTGTTTTAATTTAATGAATAACCTTTACTTTGAAAACTGCTACAAAATATACAATTAAGTGCATTTTTTATGACAAAATGATGAAACTATGGCTCAGGAGATTGTCACGATCTCCTGTACTAATCGTGCCCTTGGGCTGGACTCTTCTTCCACTTTACCTGTGAATGTGCTGGTGAGATATTGGCATTGGTGGCATGTGTGGTATTGGTGGCATGTGTGGTATTGGTGGCATGTGTGGTATTGGTGGCATGTGTGGTATTAGTGGCATGTGTGGTATTGGTGGCATTAGTGGCATTGGTGGCATGTGTGGTATTGGTGGCATTAGTGGTATTGGTGGCATGTGTGGTATTGGTGGCATGTGTGGTATTGGTGGCATGTGTGGTATTGGTGGCATTAGTGCTATTGGTGGCATGTGTGGTATTGGTGGCATGTGTGGTATTGGTGGCATGTGTGGTATTGGTGGCATGTGTGGTATTGGTGGCATGTGTGGTATTGGTGGCATTAGTGCTATTGGTGGCATATGTGGTATTGGTGGTATGTGTGGTATTGGTGGCATTAGTGCTATTGGTGGCATGTGTGGTATTGGTGGCATGTGTGGTATTGGTGGCATGTGTGGTATTGGTGGCATGTGTGGTATTGATGGCATTAGTGCTATTGGTGGCATGTGTGGTATTGGTGGCATGTGTGGTATTGGTGGCATGTGTGGTATTGGTGGCATGTGTGGTATTGGTGGCATGTGTGGTATTGGTGGCATGTGTGGTATTGGTGGCATGTGTGGTATTGGTGGCATGTGTGGTATTGGTGGCATATGTGGTATTGGTGGCATGTGTGGTATTAGTGGCATGTGTGGTATTGGTGGCATGTGTGGTATTGGTGGCATGTGTGGTATTGGTGGCATGTGTGGCATTGGTGGCATGTGTGGTATTGGTGGCATGTGTGGTATTGGTGGCATTAGTGCTATTGGTGGCATGTGTGGTATTGGTGGCATATGTGGTATTGGTGGCATGTGTGGTATTGGTGGCATGTGTGGTATTGGTGGCATGTGTGGTATTGGTGGCATGTGTGGTATTGGTGGCATATGTGGTATTGGTGGCATGTGTGGTATTGGTGGCATGTGTGGTATTGGTGGCATGTGTGGTATTGGTGGCATGTGTGGTATTGGTGGCATGTGTGGTATTAGTGGCATGTGTGGTATTGGTGGCATGTGTGGTATTGGTGGCATGTGTGGTATTGGTGGCATGTGTGGTATTAGTGGCATGTGTGGTATTGGTGGCATGTGTGGTATTGGTGGCATGTGTGGTATTGGTGGCATGTGTGGTATTGGTGGCATATGTGGTATTGGTGGCATGTGTGGTATTGGTGGCATGTGTGGTATTGGTGGCATGTGTGGTATTGGTGGCATGTGTGGTATTGGTGGCATGTGTGGTATTAGTGGCATGTGTGGTATTGGTGGCATGTGTGGTATTGGTGGCATGTGTGGTATTGGTGGCATGTGTGGTATTGGTGGCATATGTGGTATTGGTGGCATGTGTGGTATTGGTGGCATGTGTGGTATTGGTGGCATGTGTGGTATTGGTGGCATGTGTGGTATTGGTGGCATGTGTGGTATTAGTGGCATGTGTGGTATTGGTGGCATGTGTGGTATTAGTGGCATGTGTGGTATTGGTGGCATGTGTGGTATTAGTGGCATGTGTGGTATTGGTGGCATGTGTGGTATTGGTGGCATGTGTGGTATTGGTGGCATGTGTGGTATTGGTGGCATATGTGGTATTGGTGGCATGTGTGGTATTGGTGGCATGTGTGGTATTGGTGGCATGTGTGGTATTGGTGGCATGTGTGGTATTGGTGGCATGTGTGGTATTAGTGGCATGTGTGGTATTGGTGGCATGTGTGGTATTGGTGGCATGTGTGGTATTGGTGGCATGTGTGGTATTGGTGGCATGTGTGGTATTGGTGGCATGTGTGGTATTGGTGGCATGTGTGGTATTGGTGGCATGTGTGGTATTAGTGGCATGTGTGGTATTGGTGGCATGTGTGGTATTGGTGGCATGTGTGGTATTGGTGGCATGTGTGGTATTAGTGGCATGTGTGGTATTGGTGGCATGTGTGGTATTAGTGGCATGTGTGGTATTGGTGGCATGTGTGGTATTGGTGGCATGTGTGGTATTGGTGGCATGTGTGGTATTAGTGGCATGTGTGGTATTGGTGGCATGTGTGGTATTGGTGGCATGTGTGGTATTGGTGGCATGTGTGGTATTGGTGGCATATGTGGTATTGGTGGTATGTGTGGTATTGGTGGCATGTGTGGTATTGGTGGCATGTGTGGTATTGGTGGCATGTGTGGTATTGGTGGCATGTGTGGTATTAGTGGCATGTGTGGTATTGGTGGCATGTGTGGTATTGGTGGCATGTGTGGTATTGGTGGTATGTGTGGTATTGGTGGCATGTGTGGTATTGGTGGCATGTGTGGTATTGGTGGCATGTGTGGTATTGGTGGCATGTGTGGTATTAGTGGCATGTGTGGTATTGGTGGCATGTGTGGTATTAGTGGCATGTGTGGCTAAAGAAGCAGCTCACCAGAGTCAATGGTGAATATGGCAAATTGTAAAGTGTCTAGAATGGGCAATAGTGATTCTCGAGTCTCAATATCATTTACATTATATCATTACAATACCAATACGTTTGTTGACTCTCATTGACGGCAACAAAAATATAAATGAACACATATACGTATAATTAAAATAAATACATATAATATAGATTCTTCAAACTAGCTTTAGCTCTAGAATTTGGCTAATAGTGATACAAAATTGATCCCAGTTTGGCATCATTTTATGAATTCACTTCCTGGTTGTACATCAAGAAATCACATAAGCAAATTCAATAACTGTTACCGAGCTACCATTTTGTACACTGGGTAAACAAACTGCTGCTCGACTGGTGTAAATCTGTCTCATGTCAGGTTTTATCCCACTATATAACAGTTATTTTGTTATTAAACAGTAATACCAAAATATCCCAAAACACTTAATTCTATTTAACCTGAACTATTTATTCCAACTTTTACTTAATTAATTACTACCCACCTCTGCTAATACTGTAGTAATGTGAACCAGACAAAGAAAGTCTTTTGAGTGCAGACACAAAGCGCTCGGAGGATGGAAATGTTCTTTTCTGTTGCTGCTGCGCTGGAGCTGTGGTTTTCTGTCATTCTCAGGCACAAAACATGTTCATGGAAATGAGGCCTCGGGGTGTTTTCACAGACACATTAATCTTCCTTCTCCTGCATTTTTGGGTGTGAGCGTGTCTGTGTTGGGAGCACATCCGGTGCTCACACCTGGTGACATCATGTAGTGTCTGAGTTTTGCAGCTCCAGGGGTAATTTAGGCGTCAGGGATTCTAAATATACATGTGGTTGGCCCGAGGTGGAACAGGTGAAAAGCATTTACTTTGCTTGTTTAGTTGATATTTTTATGATTACTGTATAGTACTGTGTTCAGCAACGCAAAGGGATTATTGTCTGCAAGCGATATAGGCTATACAATAATGTTACTTAGTGGTAACGCAAGAGTACTCTAACGCGTTACTTTAATAACAAAGAAGAGCAGTGACTTAATGCGTTTCCAGGGCAGTAATGTAACGTAATGAGTAATTTTTAAAAGTAGCGCTATCCAAGACAGGAAATGACCAGACACTAAGGTTGTGCTATTCCAGTAAAAAAATCAAATTATTTTTTTTTTTCTTATTAGATTTGTGATAAGTTTTGAAGGACTTACAATGCACATTTTAAAACATCTATGAACAGTAACATTTGGGAGAAGGCTGAACTGAAAACTTATGATTATAGGGGTAACTTTATTTCCTTACAAAGACGTTTATATAGACATTTTTGCAGAGGATTTTGTAATTGCAGTGTTTGCAATTTGATAATTGCAAAAATTTGAATTTCAACTTGTATTTGATTGCCGTTTGGGACCTGTTCTGCATCTGTATAGGCATGAACTGTAGACACTGTAACTTATTTTCTTTGTTAAAAAGGTAAAGCTGTCAATAAGGCGTAATGTTAAAAGAAACTTCATAGGGAAAAAAAGTTGAGGAACTACTGGTGTCAAAAAGTGGTACGGACAAATTCATATTCCTTTGATATCATATTCTGTTGCCTTGAAGTACAGAGTAGGCTCAAATAAATATTCACATTTGCTGTTATTTTGTTTGGTTTTGGAATCATAAGCAGTATTCTCCATGCAATTTGACACTTTGATAATGCAACGTACACTTCAAAATGTCTTCGTCAAATTCCTCATGAGCACTAAGAGATGTATTCATGCTTTTAAGGAGATTAAAAAAAAGGAAGGATGGAAGCAACAGCAGAGATTCTCTAGTTTTTCTGAAAGTAAAAATTTGAAAAGCTTTTATCATGACAACCACATAGTTTCCAAAGGTCAGTAAGTGGTATTTCGAAACATTCAGAAATCAGAAAATCAGAAATCAGTTTGAAAGAATCAGATTTTTTGTGGTTGTGCAAGTGCAGAAGTTTTCGATCCCAAGTCTATAATGAAATGTATGTGTAGGAGTATGAGCCACATTGAGAAACCCCGCCTCAGAAAGTCATTCAAAAAGCCTCTTCAAAAGGATATTGCCTTCAATCATGTTCAAATTCTGCTTTGTTCCGATACATTTGTTTACATGTACATGAAAATGCACGTATATGTCTTGCATGCGTGCGATAGCATTGTGTCTCCTTCACTGTAGTGGGTGTACCAGGCCTTAAAACAGCAGCGAATCAGAGCGGATTCCAGTATCTATAATTCATTGCACAGCCTCTAAACAAAGAATGACTGCTCCCAGCAGGCACGCTTTTGGAGATGCAACATGGAGGCTAAACAAGTCGGATGGATAGGACTTGGAGCTCCTGAAAGGTATTACAGAGAATGACTGACACACATTGAAGTTGGCTATTTTCTCCCCGTCTATTATGGTTTTCTCTGACCCATAAAACCCACAAAACAGACGGGCAAACATGTAAACAGGCTCAGTATGACTCACAAAGCTGTCTCTACAGAGAGACAAAGATGTTTTCAAAACCAGGGCTCATTTCTTTTGTCCTGTAATCAAGCAATGCCAATGACAAAGTGTCATTCATGTAAAAAATAAAATTAAAAGCAGCTTGGGTAATCCTCCCAGAAAAATGGAACTTTTAGACTTGCATGTGAACAGAGGAATGACGACCTATAACATACCGTTGGTTATCTAATTCACAAACATTGTACATTGCGGATCGGAGAAAATGTAAAATTGACAGAACCATAAAATAATAGGAGTGTCAAGATTATTTGGCTGATTCATATTGAAAATTCTAAATTAAAGTCATCAAAAAATAAATCTAAATGTAAACCGCCTTTTTGGTATGAATGAAAAAAGTAAGGTGAATGTGACATAAAGTTTTATTTTATAAAACTATAGTCACTTAATTGAACAATGGCAATTCACCCTGGAGAGACAAAGAGACCACGAGAATGGACTGTTGAGCAAGCTTTATTCGAGAGTTATTTGGCGCTCAGACCCCGGCGGAAGACGTTGCAATCATGGGCACTCCATGATCTATTTGTATTAGATGTCTCCCCCCGGAGCCTGGAGACTGGTGGTGGTAGATGTGGAGAGAAGGTAGAGGATGAGGGGAATGTAGAGGAGGAGCTGGGGAGGCGGTGGGTCGCAGTACGGTTTGAGCGGCCGAGCCATCTGCCTGAGGGCTTAAATGTGGCCGCCTTGTGCCGATTGGAGCGGGGGAGGAGTCACTTGAGAGCGTTGATTGGGGATGAGGAGCAGGTGCGAGGGCCATGGTACAGACGCCCCCTGACCTTTCACCCTACTTCTTTGGCCAGGAAAAACTGCATAACCTCTTTGGGATAAGCGCAGAAACCTGGGAGAGTCCATGGTGAAGGAGGGATCTGACTCTCATAGACGGACAGGCGGGCGCCCGCTTGAGTGCGATGATGGCGCTGGGGAGAGGGGTCCTTCCATGGTGGCCTTGATGTAGATGGAGTTAGGTCTTCCAGGCTGAATTTACGCAGGCTTCATTTAGAACATGGGAAGAGTAATTGTGAATAATTGTGAAATAAAGGCATTTCTTGTTACAATACACACACAAGTCACTATAAGTAAATTGACTCAAAATGATGGTTCATGTTTACAATTAGAAAAAATCAATTTTGACAAGTTTTTAATACAGTTATAAAAAGCTGGCTAATCCACTAAAATGGAATGAATCCATTGTTCATAGTTTAGATATTAATAAACGACCAACCTCTTCAAACTGCTAATTGTTTTTCTTTATTTTCTTTTGTGCATTGATACTTTCAAATTGTATTGTTGCAGAGGAAATGATGCAGGCGCCCTTCACATACAACATGTGTTTCTTTTGTTTGAATGAAAAGGTGAGTACATCTGCATATACAATATTTACATTAAACAAAATCAACCGAAAAAGGTGTAGGCCGAAGACACCGCTTCATGCACAGATTGCATTTTTACTGCAGCACATCTACCTTTCAACGTTTGCAGATACACAACACTCAAACTGTCATTGGCCTTCACCATCACTACTGCTTCACAAGAACAAATGTGCAAAGGCCTAAATTTCAATTCCATTAAATTTATTTTTGTAATGCCTGAAATCCCAACAGCAGTTTAATTACCAAATATATAGCTGTGTTTTGATTCATGTTATAGTAATCCTGTGTTCTATCCAATTATTTTGTATATTTTAAGTGTCGCCAGAAGACGCTATAGCCCAGTGTTAGGCTTGTGTAAAACAGAGGAAGGTTGATTACACAGAAAAAGCTGCATAATTAATAGCACATGAACATTCAAGTTTTAAGAAATAATTAAGAAAAAAGAAAAATCAAAGCTAGTTCCCCTCTACTCAGCCAACGAGTTTAATGTTCTGTTTGTTCCACTTTCTAAAAGTCATTGTAATTGCCAATTGAGTTTATCTTTGCCAAGATAATTATTGTGTGTTTCTTTGGTGTGTTTTGTATGGCTCTGAGTGCTAATAGCTAATAAATAAACAGCTAATAAATTATAATGTTTATGACAAATTCATGAAATCCAATATTGATTTTATTTTCAAAGGTTGAACAGTGCTCCAAACCACATGTTTTTAAAGAAATATGATTGGCTGTGAACGTTTAAAACACCCAATCATATCGAGCATTATTCATGTTTTACCTTTTTTTTTTTTTTTTTTTTAGTTTTCAACAAAGTAGCGCGACTTACACCCTTCCTTAAATATGCACAAAAATGTCTGATGTCCCTCCCCCAAAAATACTATGTAAAAGGAGTGTTGTGGCATTAAAATGGTGGTGTTTTGTGAGGCGGGTTTGTTTTAAATCCATTCATATGCCGCCGTGAGTCATCCTACAAAAGCTGAAAATAGCTTTTCCCACCAACAGCTCCGACAAGGGTATGTTCTTGTTCTGATGCGGTCACAATCAGAACACTTAGCCGCACAAGCCACAAGGAACACATCGACACACAAATGTACACAGATACAAATGTAGAGAGAACATCCACGGTCAGAGTTAAACCCGAGGCTGTAATTAGAATTGATTTGTTTGTTTGTTTGTTTGTTTGTTGTTGTTTTGATGTGCCATAAGTTCTTTCCATTACTGTTCAGACAAATACAGGAACAAATAGTCTTTATGGTTATTTTATGAGTGTGTACAATTTGCGGTAATATTTTGTTACTTTTTTTTTTAAACTTTAAATAATTTTAAAGAAATAAAATAGTATGGTAAGCCCTACTCAAGTGTTAAAGTGGTAACAATGAATGACATCAAAACGTTTTAATAGTATAATGGGAATAAACTTTAATTTCATGTATTTGAGCCACAAAGACACGCGCTCCAAAGTTTTCAGTTACTTCAAACCACATCCCCACAGAGGACTATATCACAGTTATAGAAACAGCAATTGGTAACAAGAAAATGACTGTATCAGAGGCTTCAGACCGGAGTTAATGTGCCAAGCCGCCTTCCTCAAACATCACACCTGAAGAGAGGAAGGCACTCTCAGCACTACTAAAGGATCACAGCATTAACAAGGGACACTGCACTGTGATCCTCATTACAGCTGATTATAAAGCCAAAGTCAACAGCCTCCTAAAGGACATGACCACATATGTACATTTGAAAAGAGACCCTACCAGTGGCACCAAGAAGGTGAAGGACTGTTTACAGAAGCTTGAGAAGAAGGAGGTTATAGACAGGCCTATGTATTACATACTGTGTCCTGGAGAATTAATTCCATGCATTTATGGCCTCTCACAAAAAGAATGTCCCACTTAGACCCATTGTGTGCTGCACCAATTCCATCACATACAATGTGGCCAAGGCTTTAAAGACAATCTTTGAACAATATTTGTATCATTGGTGGGGAACACAAGTGGAAAAACACAATTTTGACAAAGTGAAACATCTCCCAATGGATTCAGATGATCAAATGGTTTCGTATGACGTGTTGTCCATGTTCACCTGCATCCCGACCTCGGAAGCAGTATGCGGAGTCTGAACACCGCATACTTTCAATTACGGGGACGTTTCTACAGACAGATTCACGGCTGTACCATGAGCTCTCAATCGTGACCAACTTGAACATGGAGCAGTTTGAAGATGGCATTGACCTCCTTTTCAGGCAGTCCTCCATGGCTTTGTTACCGCTAGGTGGATGACACGAGAGACTCAAGAAACAAGAACTGGAAGCGTTCTCAGAACTCATCAATGTGGGGGACCTGAATATCAGGTTTACAAGGGAAGATGCTAAGGCCTTTCGTGATTGTTCCACTATCAGAGGGGAGGACAGGAAGCTCCAGATAGAAGTATATAGGGAAAGTAGTACCTGCTCTTTGACTCTTACCATCCACTACAGCACAAGCTGGAGGTGATCAGGACATTACAACACAGAGTACAAGAAGTACCCACAAGTTTAGAGGGTAAGAGGAAGGAGGAAAAACATGTCCGGAAAGCTCTCTCAATTAAATTAAATTTATTAACACAGAAGGATTACAGAGCACCGTTTATTTTCATCTTAAAGTCACAAACCACTTTTTTAAGACAGTGAGGTGAAGCTTCTAAGCAAGAGAAGAGACGAAGAGAGGAGTTAAGGAGGCTATTTTTGTTTATACTTTTGACATTCGTAGATAGCGCAGACAAGGGGTTGTTCATTACATTGGGCAACAAATAATAACAGTCAATATTGTAGAAAAAGATTAACTTGTAGTTATCTGGACTGAAACGTTTCGACTCTCATCCGAGGGTCATTCTCAATCTATGAATGAATCATTTCGTTCTTAAAAACAGAGTCCAGATGACTACAACTGAATCTTTTTCAACAATAGAACACTCCTGGACGAATGAGGGATTACACCGACAACAGTCAATATCTATATATTTCAGCTCTATTTTCTAAAGTTCACACAAATCTAAAAATAAATAGTCAAACAGTTGTGGCCTGCTATATTTTTGGAGCATTATTGTCCTGCAAAACTTTAGATTAATTCAATTACCTATTATTTTATTTCTTTTAGCATCCATGCTAATTTTGGCACTAATTGCTAATGGTAATAATCCACTTCAAAACAGTGCTACACGTGGTAATGTTTTCTCAAAAGGCTGTCAGTTGCCAAACAGCCCAGCTTTTTTTTTATCATCGTTTGGAGGCGAATGTTATATTTCCCATTGTAAATACCTCAAAACTAAATGATAAAATGAAAGTAAGCGCACAAACTGTGGAAAGGTCAATAGACTTTTTTAACTCACTAATAACTTTTGTTGTTTAATTTGTATCCTCTATACGCATTTATAGTCAAGACTGAGTTTTGACCTAAATGTGCTTGAACAGCACTGAAAAATAGGACACTCCAGACCTGTGAATTTATCAGTGTACCTTCCCTTGCAACGCCAACAGATCTTCAGCAGCAGTGCAGAAACCTCAGCACCAATGGTCCCTGAAGGAGTGGGCCACAAACCACTGGGGCAGCAGATTTACTTCATACTGTTAACGCTTTAAAGAGAAGGACAGCAAAAACACTACAGACAAACCCTGGTACTAATAAAGAAAGTACTAAGTCAATTTAGTGACATCTGTATGTAAACATCATGGTAGCTTACTTGTTTTTGAGGAAAAAATGTGAGATTTGCTATTTAACTTTTAAAATCAGAAGGCAGTTCACGATGCACATTTTATACAGAAGCAAAAGAGTCAGAAACATATTTTGTAATTAATATATATTATTGGCAAGAATGAATTATGAACTGCCAAATGAGTACTAAGTTTATTCATACAAATCATATTCATTAAAATTGTCCTTCACTGAACTGAACAGTGAGTATGTGCAGAACGCAGCCAGATCTGCCTCAGTGAACGACTTATCCAGAGCCCAATGTTTACCAGACTTTTAACTCACTGAATTTAGAACAAACTGTCATACATACAGTAAATTGACAAAACGGGAACTAGACTACACACTTTGCAAACTCAAATTAATAGCAAGATGAGATGCTAAAGAGTCCAGTGACTTATCAGTGACATATAATCACTTGTAACACCAACAAACCATAAATTCCCATGACTTAATATACAGTACTCCATTGTTAATCTCAAATCCTATTCTCCACCACAGTTTCACAGCCAATGTTTTACAGCTCAGTTAACAGCACGGAAGAACCTATAAAACATGCCAAACTAAGATTGTGTAGTGCAAGATTATTGCTACATTAAATTATTATGAACGTTCCAAATGAATGAGCTTATTTTGTACAAAAGATCAAATTCGTGCTATTGATGGTGGTAGAAGAATTGACTAAATCTACTGAATCTAATCAAGTAACTCAAGAAAAGTTTTATCACAGGATATTATCTAAGCAGAAGTAAAAGTACTCACTTAAATTGTTACTTTAATTAAGTTTAAAAAGTAACAGAGATGCAACCCAACTCAATCAGTCTCATCCTACAGCCATAAAACTTCTACGATCTGCTTACTAGAACAGAAAACACTTTTTGAAAGCTGTGTCGAGGTACTTTCATCTTAATCTACTAAATGTGCGAAGCGTGTCTTAAAAACGAGCCGGACGCCAGCCAAGTTCTTGTTACTATGAGCCCGACCAAACCACGCTGGACTGTGCCAGGGCATAAGAGGTACTCAACCCCTGCAGCCACAGCGAAACAGTGCATTTTAATGTATTAGACTGGCACAGGGCGGGCACCCAAGTCATGGAAACTAAATAACAAAGTAAGCAATGTGTTTTATGTGTAAGAAACAAACTGCAGGGATATGCGCTGTCCACGGTGAGACCAAGTTAGCCCATTACCCTGGAAGCCGGTTAGTGTCTTTGTGGTATGTAGACACTGTGGCACAGGGACGAGGGACAGTGAATTGTGGTCAGGACAAAATTACAGTGAGAAAGCAGAAGATGGAATTGAGATTTAAAAGTCCTGCCCCTGAGGCTACGGCGTCATTTAAGGTAACGGAGGTGCTGTGAAACATTAAGGTGAAGGAATTCTTATACAAGTGAAAATAGCATGGGATTTTTGTCAGCATGGATCACAAAACTTATCGCCACTGTCATAAAACAAAACATATCTGCGGTGTCTGTCAGAACCCTACATCCTCTAAATCAGGCATGTCCAAACTACGGCCCGGGGGCCCAAATGCGGCCCTCAGACCAATTTTTATTGGCCCTCCGGCTTCCTGCTAGCTTGCTCCAAACAACAAAAAATAGTACTTTTTACTTTAAAATTGGAAAAATTCAAGCATTTATGTTATACCAACCTAACATTAATGTTCCAAGTCTTATTAAAGCTGTTGAGGCTCATCAAAACCATGTCAAATGCAAAATTTCAAATTATTCACTTTGGCATTAGACAAATTTGACATTGTTGGGTAGTTTGCGGCCCTCTGTGAAAAATGTTTGGACACCCCTGCGCTAAATGCATGTGGTACAACTGTGGTACAAAACATAGAAACAATAGCAGTATTGGCTCTCAGGAAAAAGTTAACCTACTGTCTTTTTACTACCTTTATTTGATGTAGCACCTTTCAAAATACTCAAAGCATTATTTCTTCACCACTCTAAGCTGCCTATTTGTATGAGAAACGTGTAATGTGCTTTTCAATAGATCTAAAATATTAGACGCTAAAATATAAGTATACTCAAGAGCATGTTTAAAGGCCAATATCAATACAAATGATGCATAATATGTCCTTTAAACGTGTTTTATATAACTACCGGTATGTATAACTTGTATATATGAATATCAAACGCCTTTCCCCCAGAGAAACCCAGAGACATAACACTTTGCACCCATACTGTTTTCATCTGCTCCACTTAACCCTCCTGCAAAATACTCCTTAAAATAGCTTTCAACTGAACATCAAAGGCTGTGTGCAGGGCCCGATATGAGTTTCTGTTTATTGGTGCAGGCAGAGGAAGTGCGTTTACCCTATCATTGCACCGAGGATGACAACACCGCCAGGCTCCAACCCACTCATTAACACTCGTCCAGAAAAGAGCAACCTCCAAACGCACACTCCTCCGATACGTGGTGCCAGCTCAAGACCATGTCCGCTGTGGTTTTTTCACAAACGTAGGTGCTAATCGTTACTTCAACTAATGTAGATACTAATTTCAACAGGTTGTCATACTGAGAAAATGAACGAAGACAAAAACATGCAGCCATATTCGAAAAGGAGTGCGAAGAAGATGACATGGAAGTTTGTAATGTCGATTTTGATAAGGAAAAGGAGTAGAAAAAGAATGTAGTTTTCAACACTAATAGTACTTTTTTTATATTACTATGCGATCTTCATGGTCTAATTTTGTATTGTATTGTATTGTATTTTCATTTGGTGTTAAACATTGCATTAAGATAATATAAGCCTTTATTTGTCCTACAATGGGGAAATTACAGTGTTGCAACACAAAGTAGGTACAGAAGTAAATAATAAAAACATAACTTATAAAAAACTTACATTATAGAAAAGCTCTTATAAAACTCTTATAAAAAACCTTATACTATATAATAGTAACAATAGTGACACTCTTATTTACACCAAGATGATACTATTAAATCTATATTGTAAAGATGGTAAAGGTAAAGGCGACTGAAGTTTATAGACGTTTTCCATGTAATGCACATTGAGCTTTTTTTGTACAAATCAAGTCAGAAACATTAGTAATATAACAACACTAAATTGCCCAAACAAATCGTCAATAACAGTTACAAATGACTCAACGGGCTTCAAATGCATCACATATTAGCCATGCTTGCAGTGAACAAAACAGTTTTCTACTTTTCGAGCCTACTTTTTAAATGAATAGAAATAATTTAGCTCTGTGCTTCTGCAATCAGAGCTTCTTGTTTAACCCAAAAGGATCTCTCACCCTGCCAAGACGCACATAACAGCCGCACATAACAACTCTTTTACCAGAAAAACAGGCACATCGGAGAATCACAGTTTTTACCATCCCTACCGGCTATGGCAAATTGGCACGGCAATCTCAGGGAATTAATGGTTACTGAACAACACCAACAGCCAGCATAGAGATAACAAGAGAAGAGGGGTTTCAATTTTTGTTTTAAATTAAAAAGAAGGTGGATTTGTGAGGTTGAAGACTCTCCTATAGGGTGCAAAGCATGTACCGTGGGTGTGCTTAACAACAGCCCCAAATCCTCTAGGCGCCTTTCGAGAAGCCAAAAGATCTGGCACAAGTGGAGGTTGGTGGGAGAAAAAGAGGGCGATGTGGAGTATGTAATGGGGTGAGGGGTGTCAATGGGTGCCCCCTTTTGGTGCAAAGACAGCAACAAAAAAGCCATGACATCATCGTATGGCAAACAGCCCCCGGAGAGGACGGATAGGAGCGCACCCACGGACACGCATTCTGCCAGCGCGGGGCCCATCCTCTTCCAACGGATAAGACCTGGGACAATGAGCCACTCACTGAATGCGATCTCCAAAAATCCCACCGAAAACAAATGGGAGCAGCGGTGTGAAGAGAGAGGAAAAGATGGAGGGAGAGAAGAGGAATGAAAGACTCTTTAAAAAAGGCACAAAGCAACAAAGCATCCGGGGGACATGTAGAGCAAGGCAAGTAGAGCTTTAGACAAAACAGGCTTTGTCCAATCGCGCTGGTGGTGGTTGGTAGCATAGACGCTCTCCCGATATATTGATCTGCGGTGTAATCCCTGCAAAGGAAAAGATGAAAAGATCCAGTCGGAAGTGCTGCTCGAAGTGTAGGGCCGACTTGACAAGAAAGTGTGGGAGGCAGTTGTTTTTAGCTTTGGGTGGAAGACTGCAGAGACAGGGAAGAGGCATGATCACAGCAGAAGTCAAAAATGTGTTGTTTAATTGCGTTGCTCATCACAGCGGGTTAATACATCGAGTCAGAGGCTTCTCGGGTAGAGCGGGGATGTTTGCAAATGAAAAGCATCTTCATAAGCCAAAACAGAAAATATAAATGAGTGTATCAGGGAGTCTGTCTTGGTTCCTGCTTTTATAGCAACCTGGCTGAGGATTTGGTTTGTGTTTGGCACAAACTGCAAGTAGGAAATAATAAAAAACGTTTTTTCTAGCAACATAAAAGGTAGAATTATGTAACCGTTGGCGATAGCTATCTGCAATCCCCAAGAATATTTTTGTGACAACTCAGACACTGGGAAGTGTAAAATGAACCACAGGGCCTCTATGACGTGAACAGACACTTGAATCTCGTGAAATGGCACACAGCTGGAACCATTACAAAAGACACAAATAGAGAGCATCATCATTTGCCGAGGTGAAAATTATTGATGCATTATTCATTTTATGAAAAATCCTAAATTTGACATTCAAAAACTGGAGCTGTGGTGTTCTATCTTCAAACCTTTGTGAAAAAGTGCAAGTGAAAGCCACAGGGCAGATAAGAGAGGGAAAAGGATGACACAAGCATACTCAAAACACAACTTATAAAACAATATTTTGATGCCATTTATAACAAACTAAATATTTACAAATTAAGGTATGTATTTTTATATTTATTGAACATAATTATCATAACTAGGGATGTCACGATGTCAAATTTTAGTGTTACGATTATTGTGAGGAGAAACAAGACATCCCTAATCATAATTTATATTGAATAAATCATGTTCAGTAAAAGCTGTTGATGCACCAGACTATCATTATGAGTATGAGTATATGAGCTCCCAGTCAAATTGGGGCCAGATTGTTCTCCATGTGGCATTTTGAACATGTGAGATCATGTAATGTGTGCACTCATTGAACAGATTATACTAATCCTTCATCCAAGCATCTCGCAGGATCAAGCTGCAAGTACAAAGTTGTATTGTAGTACATTTCAGCAAAAGGTGTTTGTCAATATGCACATTGATTTCCAGACTAAAATAGCATTATGAAAACATGTCCACGGTAACAATAAGAGTCTAGAGACAATAATAAGTTGTCATATCTTATTTCATAATATGACTACAATGAATACAACTACTGGCTAGAACTCACGCAGTTTCGAGTCTCGGGATGTCTGGGGTTTCATGAGCATGTTTTACCCCATTGACCCAAAATAATGGAACGTTTCACAGTATGGATGCATTTTTTTTTTCATTACAGGTGCTCTTCTTGTTGAATAAACCTTGAGTGATCTCGTCGCCACAGATCTGAGTTCTGAAGTGAGAAGGTGACAGCCCTGTGGAGTCACCTGCTTGTCTCAATGGAACTAGATATATTTATAGCCATACGGTGGAACGTTCAAGACAAGCAGGCAGCGGGCCATCGAACAGACAAGTTACTAAGTGCATCGGAGTGCCACTTTTCATGTAGACAGTTATACATATACAGTATTTATATTTATTTGTTTTTTCATAGTTTTGGCCGGGGTGCAACTTATACTTCAGAGCAACTTATAAGTGATGTTATTTGTTATTTTCACACTGGATACGCATTTTACATGTTGATTATTTTCACACTGACATCCACAAGAGGGCGCTCTAGGCTCTAAGCGACGCAGAAGAATCTGCACTTCCTCTACCTATAGAGTTTGGAGAGGAGTTTGGAGAGTTGTTTAGAAGTGACACAGAGGAAGAAGAATGCAATGGATTTAGTGATTTGGGGTAATACTGATGCTTTGGTAAACTTGTTAGCATGTTCTTTATGCTATAGTTATTTGAATAACTGTTAATTTGTTACGTTAACATACCAGACACTTACCACAGTTCTGTCTGTGCGTCATGTAGCTGAAGGTGTTAGCGTTAGCATACGTACACCTATTCATCATGTTCTTTAATCTATTATTATTTTAAACTGAATTTCAAGATTAAATGTCTGTTATTGGTCTTGGATTTCATCAAATAAATTTCCCTCAAAAATGTGACTTATTCTCCAGTGAGTCTTATATATGTTTTTTCTTCTCCATTATGCATTGTTTGGCTGGTGCAACTTATACTCCAGAAAATATGGTACTAATGTAACGTGAATTGTGACAAAAAACAATGCATTTACGGGACAAAATTAAGACAGAGAAAGACAGTTCGAGCTGACTCAGAAGAGACAGAAATCTACGGAGACGAGAGATGCGATGTGATCCGTCGAGGCTTTTTTGTGCGTCCACACGGCACTTCCGCTTGAGTTCTCAAATCGGCAAAAAATTGTCCATTAAGCCTTTAATATGAGGTATAGTCCACTAGAAACAGACTCAACATTGCATTTCAAAATCCAAATAAACCTCAGCAAACATATAAACTTGGACTCTTAATGCACAGAATTCAGTCAGCAAAAGTAGCACTTGGGAGAGTCGGGTAAACTTAGTTCTTGGTCCACTTTAGAAATATTTCAAATCCGTCTGGAGTCAAATTCGGTATATTTTACTTTTGAGGTTTGAAACTAGGAAATTCTTACTTTATCCATTTTCATCGAGCAGGTGGGAAGCTGTAAGTTAAAGATAGCCTTAAAGTGTGAAGCGGCGCATGAGGAGCAGCATTAGCTCACTAGCTACGACTGAGTGCCTTGTGCGACTTTGCATGTGCATAATAAATATTAAAATGAGTGGTGGCTGTGCTGGAATGTTCTGTATTATAAATGTCATCCAACGCCTCGACTGTGGCTCTGCAGTAAAGAAGAATGCCATACAACAGAAACAGAAATAAAGATGGAGGGAGTTTAAAATGCCTTTTGAAAACATATATAAAAAAAGGAGATTATTATTCCTCTGCGTTTCTACAAAAAAAAACTTGTATAGAGCTAATGTAGAGAAAGCTTCAGTTGTAGTCATCCAGACACCATTTTAGACTCTCATCCAAGAGTCATTCTCAATTAATCAATATAGAGCTAATCTGAATTCCAGCACTTGTTAAAGGACTGCCCACAGTGCTGGTGCTCTTGCTTTGCATATTGTAGGCGTAAGTATGTTTTAAGAGTTTCTTAATTTTATTGATTGTTTCATTTGATGTTTTATTGGCATTTTATTTGGATATGCTGTGGTTGCTTGTTTGTTTGTTTGTTTGTTTGTTTAATCTGTATTTTGTTTGTATGAAGATACTCACACACAACAAATTCTCTTTGGGTTTCCCCTGTATAAAGAAATGATAAATACAAAAAATAAGAACATTGGCATCTTAATTGTCCAAGTTGCATTGGTTCATTTCAATTTTATTTTATTATTTATTTTATTCAAAAAAGATAGAAGACAAAAAGTTATTATCCAGTACAAAAAACTCCTAAATGGAGACCTGGAACCCAAATTATATAAATATATTGACAATAAAGTTTAATCTAATCTAATCTAATCTAACAGTCAAGTTAAACATGAAAAGATGGCTAGAGCAGAGAGGAGCTAGTATCTTCCACGTTTCAAAAGGCAATGCTATCAACCCCGATTGGTTCCAAATCCAAGAGGAGGAGCTCGAGGGGGCCCCGGAGTGTGAGGTCATCAAAATATAATCTGGGCAAATGAACCAGTAAAACATGGAAATAATGGAAAACGCTGGAGTGTTTGTCTCTACAAACTAAGTCCCAGGGAGCGAAATGTGGCCCTCAGACAAATTTGGTGTTAACCCATAGTACATTTTGTAAGTTTGAAAATTCTCTGCCGTCATAACTTTAGCATCAAACATTTTGGTATGAAACAGATTTGACATAAATGTTCCAGGACCTAAGAAAGGATGTGGTGGTTCGGTCAAAGGCTCAAAGCTGTTCAATGCGGACTCTGTATTGACCACTTGGCCCTCTGCTTCGTTCATGTTTCCTAATGCGGCAGGAAACTTTGGACTGGCCACTTCCTAAATGATGTGTTGTTGGGTCCGTAAGATGGCTTGCAATAAATTACCAGGAACACAAAACTACAGTTCATTTGAAAGCATAAGATTGTGCAGCCAGTAACTTCATAACGGCCCAAACAGAGATTCACAACAGCCGGCTGTAGCTCATATATGGTTATCCAAAAGTGTGCCGTGACATTATGCTGTGAGCCAGACTAAATGATTTGTCAATACAGCATTTTCAGACAACAAAGACAGATTGAGTTAGCTTCCTAAACGGCTGCTCGGAATATGATCCCCATTCGATGTGAACCTTTTTATTCTCTGCGCGCCCGACACTCAAACCACCACATCGTTCAGCTGTAATGGCCTATTGCACGAGCTGTGGGTAAAGAGCAGCAAAAGCCAAGAACCATTTACCTGGAGACATTGGAACTGTATCCATTAATAAATAAACCTCATATTTAAAGATAGCATGGTTACCAATGGTTTGATTTCACCATTTTGAAACAGAAATGTTGCACTGTAGATGTTTAAAATGAAAAAGAACATTCAATGACATTCTTTTAGAGTGGCAGGGGCTTATGCAGCTATAGGAGATTTATTGTTCTTGAAATAAATGTACAAACAAAGATCCTCAAATGTTGAACCCTGCCATTATTTGCCATTCACTTTAATCCAAGAGTCATTCTCAATCTGTGGATCTAGTCTGAGAATTCAGATAATTATTCTACTCCGAATATGCCCTGCCCACCGGGCGGAACCTACTGATGAAATGTGATCACAGTTTCACTTGAGACTTCTCTTCTCTGTATCCTAACAGCCCTAATCGCAAAACCCTATTGTAAGGTGGCTGGAGCTCCCTCCTCACTATGGCCGTCCCCCGCCATAGACGGTGTCCGCCCCATCACTCTGAGACAAATTTTGATCCTATTTTGATCGTATTAGTAAATTTTTATTTATTTTTTTCAACGCATTCCTTTTTGATAAAACTTGCTTTCATTATTGTTCATCATTGTATGTTGCACCAAATCACCAAAACAAGTTTCTAGACTGTGAATTTTGTTCACTGACATGGCAATAAACCTTTTCCGATTCTGATTCTGACAGAGTGCCTGATTAGCATCAGAATGGCCTGGGCTTCTCCTGTCCTATGGCTTCAAAACACTATTATATACGACGGATAAATTGAACCTTAAGTCTCCATTCCTGTTTAAAGAAAGATTATCTTTTTTTTTTTAACAAAAATAGCCTCTTTAACTCCTTTTTCAAACCCTCTCTTCTCCTGCTTAGAACCTTCATCTCACCGCCTTCAAAAGAGGTTAGTGGCTTTAAAATAAAGATACACGGGGCTCTGTAATGTTGAATTAGAGGGCAAATTCTGTTTAGTCTCACCTATGTAGCTCTTTACAACTTCCCTTGCTGCATTGGACAATTTCATTGCTCTGTTTTTGTGTGGGCATCTTGTCCTTTGGATGAACCAGTTTTTAGTTGGCTGTATCTGTCTCAGTATGTTTTTTTTTTATTTTAATAAGCAACTGGTGTTCACTTAATGTCCATAATTAGCCACGTGCATGTTTATTTAATATCTTAAAACATTTGAGAGTTACTGTCATCTCTCATTTACAGTATCAAGCATCATCAAAAATGCATTGAGGTTGTCACATATTGTTTACTGGATAGAGCTCCGTCTCCTCCTCAGCCTCAGGGAGAGTGCAAATGAAGCAGAGGCCTGGTCACACAGGATTCCCATCGTCAGCTTCGGACCAATCAATAATGTACAACTGTCTATGTTGCTCTGTCTGCCCCCTCATGTCTATTCCAACAACAACATTTACCCATTGCTTCCTGTTTCATTTTAAATATATTATTGTCCCAAATTATTGTGAAAAGAAACATTACAATTGAACAATTATTCACCATTATCGACACAATTATCGAAATTCACACTGTGGTCTGTATTACCTTTGCCATAATTATCAATAAACCAAATCATTCCGACATATAGAAAAGCTGCAACTGGTAGAAGTCTTATCATTCTGTGTCAATTTATCATGACACTTGGAGCAGAATCCAAATTACATTTAGTGATAATCAATGCAGTGATTTGACACAAATTATATTAGGTTGTTTTGTAAAAGTCTGGGAGACAAAACAGTGCCACAAAAGCCTGAAGCCGTTATAAAAGTCCATGCAGATTATATGGTAACTACTGCTCATCAATTATAGGTCAACAGTGCCACCTGCAGGCCAAAGCAAGAACTCGCACAGACGAGTCAATCCCATGATAACCAGCCTCTTGTTTGTAGCCAATGGAAGCTATCTCCTGCCACGAGGGAAATGGTGTGAGTGAATTTAAATATGTTGACAGCAGTTTCCTAAGCCTAAGGAAAAATCTCTGCAAAAATAGTTCAGAACAGGCTCTTAAGTGAAAATAAAGAAAAGACAGATCTTTCCTGGCGAGTGGCTACAGGCGGCTTTTAAAACAGGATGAATTTAAATATGTCTGCTCTAATTCCTCATTTAGCGTCTCTAGTCTCGAGGGACTGGAATATAAACTAGCGCAGAGAGAAGATACTTGACTAGTCATTTGGAACATCACTATCCAAGCAACATGAAATAATCAAGCTCACAAACAAGCAGAAATTGGCTTTGGCGCAGTATAAAAACACTGATGAACTATGACGTAAGGAAACACATTTTTGACTCAAACAAGTATGATTTTCTGCCTACTAATGAAAACTGTATAAACACAAACATTTCCAGTAATGTACTTCTAAACCAGCAAAGAAATATAATATTGAAAACAAATCGGCGTTCTCAAATCCTCTGCATGCATGGCCACATATAGAAATCTTCATTCCTGCCAGAAGTATGCCTTTTTTCCTCTCCCCGAATGAAAGCCTCCTTTGTAAAGATTGAAGAATGAAACAGCAACCAAACAGTGTTTCAACAGTATCTTAAATTCGATTCTGTTTGACACTGTACTTCTTGGATGAAAGCCCAACAACAAAAGCCAGATTCAGTCCAATTCTGGCAGTGGAGTGAGCCTCTCCAGAGAGCAGAGCTGCCCTGGAGGATGCAGATAACAAGCTCCCTGATCTACGCTCTTTACACTACACTTACTGCAGCGCCAGATGCCTGTCTACGTCTGGTTCAAGACACACACCAGTGGGATTAGCATCTATTAGCAAAGAAACTAGGCCAGATTGGACGAGCCACTAATTTGCCACTAAGCCCTTGAACTGACATCTTGTTAAAATTAATGACTGTTAGAAGCAAAATGTCAAATCGAAGGTTGAGTTCAAACTTCCTCCTCTGTCCTGGTTTGATCCCATTTTAGTTTGGACATGTTCTAGTCCTGATTTAGGGTGCATCAAACATTTAACTCAAAAGTAAACCTCTACTAGATCCAGACAAGAACAGAACCAAACAAAGTCTAGTAAAGACTAAACTGGGCTCAAAGTCCAGGTTTAGTCACAACTGTAATGTGTGTGTGAGACTGTGAAATGTGAGCGCTGCACATGTACCTTCGAGTCCTCACTGTGGAGCCCGAGCTGGAGCACAGCACTGGGGGACTTCATCTTGGACTGGCTGGACTGAGCCATCAGCAAATTCAACTGCCACCCCACGTATTCCAGCTGCAACACAAAATCATGACTTTAAAGTCAGTATTTATTTATTACAAAACCACAATATACCTGATTCGTTACTATTACCATTTGGTCTTATACTAGCTTTGATATACACCAAGACCATTCTAAAATGAGTCAAGAAAGGTCAGGTTTAGTCCCATTCATGCAATTCTTTTACAGTGTAGATTTGGGGGCAGTTTTATATTAGTGTAAATGAGTATCTATTGTATCTCTTGAGTATCTGAGTATCAGTCCTAGTGTTTTTGCAGTGTTCTTTCCACTGCCTGCCCGACTGGTGGTGTGATTTATAGATTTGATACGCCATCAACGCACAGTGACCTCTGATGTATGTGGGGCTCTGAGTCGAGGCAGAGCAGTAAGTGTTTTATGATGGTGAAAGAAGCTGTGATAAAACTGCACCTGAGTTATAGGGTCTCAAGCCTGTACAGCATCTGCAGACAGGTGGTGTCAGCAGGGCAACGTTATTTAAGACCACAACTAAATGAGAGATTTGACAAGGATGCAGATGAAGAACATGCAGAGTCACCAAATGCACTTCGGTGCGGACTATTTAACCTAAATGTTGATAAATGTTGGTTTTATTAGAATGTGCTAGCACTAGTAGCATGGCAGCCATAACGTTTAAGAAATGAAAGCTATCACATGAGAGACATTTCTGCTCCTTCCCTCATATGTGCCCATGGGTCAAAACAACATTAGTATAAGTCTCAAACATTATGAGAGATTATATATTTGAAGGTGACACATCACACACTCGTCTTCTTGTGAATAATGGGGGGTTAGTCAGAGCCTGAGACTCCTGGGTTGAATTTATTAAATACAAAATTCTCGAATAGATATTATTCAAAGTTGAAATGAATAAGGAGATAATGATGAACAATGCTGCTCTGAGAACATGTTGGGAGGGTTTGCACTGATTGAGTTTCTGTTTGTAAGTCAGCTCCTTAGATTGAAAATAACTTTCGAATGGAAACCGAAAGTGAAATGTCTTGTCCAACAATGAAGCTTTTTCTACTATCTCTTGATATTGCAAAACCTTTTTTATGTTTATTACAAACTGTATCAGTTGGTTCTATATAGAAGTAATTTAATGGTTTGATTTTATCTCCATCTCATCTATGCTGGTGTCACAATGTAATATGAAACAGAACTGGGGGAAATCTTCAAACGCTGGAGATGCACTTTGATTGTTTCACTGATTTTGCATGTTTTTGTTTTTTTTTAGGAAATGTTTCCACATTGGTGTTGGTACCTAGTGAATATTTTATCAGACAACTAGCTTTACCTCAGGCATGTCCAAACTACGGCCCGGGGCCAAATGCAGCCCTCAGACCAATTTTTGTTGGCCCTCCGGCTTCCTGCTAAGTTGGTCCAAACAACAAAAAGTTTTTACTGTAAAATTAGAAAGATTCCACCATTTTGATGTTATACCAGCTAATATTAATGTTTCAAGTATTGTGGATGCGCATTGAAACTATGTCAAATGCAAAATTTCAAATGATTCACTTTGTCATTTGTCAAAATGCGACCCTCGGGGAAAAAAGTGTGGACACCCCTGCTTTACCTTCTTGGGTGCAAAGATGTTGTGCTTTAGTTTCTCCACAAGCTCAGGCCCAGCACTGGCCCAGGTTTGAGCAAAGACCTCTGCTTTGTCCTGGTTTAAATTAACTGACTCCAACTGCTGCTGTAAAGAAGCTGGCTTCACATTATGATACACAGCCTGCAGACAAAAGAACAGAAGCCAGTACAAATAAATGTTGTTATTTTTAAAGGAAAAATCATAGCGTCAGCTCATCACACTATTATTCAAAATGCAACAGTGACACCTGGTGGACACACAAGGAAAAGCAGGCAGCTGTAGCCTACTTTATTTGCTATGTATTTTTAAAAGGCAAAATTACCTGTTCCAGAATGAAGGCAGAGGTTTCCAAAACAAGACTCAGGGCTTGTTTATCAAGAGACAAAGCTGATTCTAGCTTCTGCTCCTCTTCTTCACTAAAGGTCCTCTCTCCCTGTGAACAATAACGTGTTATGTTCAAGTCTTGTACGGTAAATACAAAATATGTAGTAATAAAACAGTTATATAAATTTGGAAATGAATAACACAAATTCACCTTGTTTCCACCTTGTCTGCATTTGTCTTATCCATGCATTTCTATTATGGTTATTATTGGTAACTATGAACTACTCATATTTTCATTTCCAATTCTATTTGCTCTTTGACAGTAATATTTATATTTTGTAACTAAGTTTGGCTGTGATCATACCTGTACACAAAATTGGGAAGAATCAGGAACGATCTCTCTCATTCTAATAGCCTTGTTTTGGTCTAGTGGACACATCCCCAACCTGGACTAGAACAAGTCCAAACCAAGTCCAAACCAAGTCTATCGGGACCAAACCAGGACAAGTGTAAATGCAGCCTAAATCCAAGTCTAAAGAACTGGACAGCGCACGTACCTTCAGGTGGAGTCTCTGAATGATGCGCGAGATCAGCCTGGAGAACTTATTCACGTCAATGGAGTTGATGAATCTCACAGCTTCTTTTATGCTTTGAGGAGACAAGACTTATTAGACAAGAATGAAGAATAATTATTCGGTTATTTGAGGTGGTTGTGTGTGAGGGAATGATTTTAATTTAATTAGTAAAGTATGTTAGGTTATTATATGCAATGTATGAAAAGCTATTTATAATTAAAGATCGGTTTGGTTCGATTTGATTTAGATAAATGGCCATTTTCAAACAATTTTTGTCTCGATATCCCCTAAATTATGTATTATGGTCAACCTTTAGTAAATATAAATATGTCTATTATCATATTATTATCTATTATCATATTGTCAATTATACAAAATATATATATATTTTACATGTGGGATACAGTAAAGTCGTATGTTATTCGTCCAGGAGTGTTCCATTGTAGAATAATAGTTTTTTGAAAATTGGGATTTTTGAATATTGAGAATGACTTTAGGATGAGAGGTGAAACGTATCGTTTTTCAAAAAACAGTGTCCAGATGACAACAATTGAATCTTTTTCTACAGTAAAGTTATACAAGTTATACCGTTAAGTCACGCATAAATAACAGAAAAGGAAAGTTTTGCGTTTCGGGTGGATAAAATGCCAACTGCACAAATGAATGTATAAAACAGTTGCTATATGGCTAATAAAGGCTAAACTCTGGCAAATATGATGTCACTCTCGATGAATAAAACAGCACAAACCTCGGAGTTTCTTTGATGAATGACGCCATATTCGTGCACAGAGAGAAGCTTGTTTTATTTGTCAACAGGAAGATTTCAGCATCTTTGCAGTGCCAGTGCGAGTTTACTTCCGGGTAGTCACGTGATCCGGATCATGAGACCTGCGCGCTGCCATCATGACTGCCACGTGATCAACATCAACAGGCTCTAAAATGTCGAAGTCATGGCTCTATTATAATATCGGTCCAAGTACATATATACATATACAGAATATTTGGATGAAAATGTGTGCAAAAGAATATATTTCCTTTGTAGGCAACTATACCATTAATCAGTCGAGTGTTAAATTAATTCCACTTTATTTTTGACGTAAAATCAAACAAACTCATGCTCAACATCCAAAGTAAGATAAAAAAAAAAATCCTCATTGATACAATTAAAGATTTAAAAATATTTTGTGAACAGTAACAAAAGTAAATAACTATACTTTTACATCCATCACATAAGACTTCAAGTCAATAAAAATGTATTGTCTTGTAATATATACTTCATGATACAATAAGACTTGGATTGAATCAATCAAGCAGTCTTCTTCTATAATAGATATAATGTCTTCATTCCATTGATTGATTATTTGGTCAGAAAAAGCAAACCAATATAAAACTGCCCCCCAATGTTTCACCACCAGTAAGTTAGTTCAATGTATACAACACAAACAAAACAATTCAGGCCACAAACTGTCACAGACCTGTAGCAGGCGCAGCTCAACATTAAGGACCGACCTCCAGAGAGGCAGCAGGAATGTACCACTGAGAAATAAATACTAAACTTTTGTTGAAACAAACAAAAATATGCAAAACAAAAAAACACCAGCAAAGGAGTTTCAAATCACTCAATACCTTCAACAAGCGCACGGTTATAAAGTAAGTTATTTGAGGTTTCGGTAAACAGATTGCATCTTGGAGAACACTGGCGGGCGTCTGCAGGCTGTAGGCCGAGACGCCGCTATTTGAAGGAGGGCAAGTTTGGCACTTTTATACTGATGTCGCCTATGTTGATGTTACGGGGCATTTCTGGGAGGTTCATGTTCTTTACAGCAGATACGGCACGAGCGGGAGCCCCTGCAATACCGGCCTGAACACAGAGAGGAGGGAAAGGTTATACATTTCAAAACAAGGGATTATGTACAGGATAGAACGGTGAACAAGACATGTAACAGCACAGCAGGGATGTCACGATATCAACATATGACGATTAGTGTGAGAAGCCAAATCCTTCATTTTCTTTGCTTAAATATATTACCATTCTTCAGATCAGCGTTATGAAAACAAATCCTGAATGAAAAAGAAGCTTAATATGACAAACAGTCAGAAGTGTTTCCTGTTTTGGAGTCTACATTTAATTTCCTTGTTATTATTTTCTAGTTAGCTTTTCCGTTTCTATTGCAATCTGAATAAACACGATTATCGAGATCATCTTGACATCCCTTCAGCGCAGTGCTAAAACAGAACAGACAAAATGCAAATGCACTGACAGCTACTTAAATACAGACAATATATGCAACAAAAGGTACATTCAAATGCCTTTAGAGCCTCATATGCACATGCACAATTGTTTCTTATGACTTACATCACAACCAGAGCCAATTATGAATCAAATGTGAGAAATGTACTTGACTCGACCGCTCACCAATTTCAGTATTTGGTATTTGGTTACATTTATCAAATCAGTATAGGCAGGAATGCTTGAAAAGTGGACCCGCCGGACTGTTGAGGGCCGAGGGTAAGAAAAAATAATTTTAAAAAGCAAGGAGAGATTTGGATAAAGCAGAAATGGTTTGGGAATATGAAGACAATAAAACACTATCAGGGGAGATTCTGAGTGACGGGAAATATAGATAACATTTGGCTATTATACTGTACCTGATTGGGGACACTGGCATGACAACACCAAGACAAGGGCTATAAAATAACGGTCACTAATAAACTAAAACCACTAAATAAAAACAAGAACAAAAGATAACATTGAGACTATACATTTAGTGTGCTAACTCTAATGTTGCCAGTGCTACTGATGAAAGGAGGGGTTTAAGTCTCTATACTGTATTGAACTAAAAACAAGGGGAGCTTAAGTCACTCACACAGTGAACCTCATAGTTAGAGAAACAGATACATAAATATTTAGTTCATCTCAGCAGATGCAGTTTTTAACTTTACTGTGGTTAGAGATCTCCCCAAGGAATCTTCAGTGAACAAACCCAAAAAATACCCTTTAATGTTTATTTCTGCGGAGGAGAAACTGAGTTTTTCACCAGAAGTCCATATCTGACCCAGTGGCGCAGTGTCTAGGTTTGGAATGTAACGTCTTCACTTATTGAATGGAACACTTGTTCATAAGCTATTCCTCTTGCTCTTGTCAAGACTTCAGAAACGCAAAAGACTGAAGCAAACGGGCCAGATATTCAAAATGTAGGCCAGTGAATATTGAATCAACAAAATCAATATTCCCCTTTGAAGATAAAGGTCATTTTTGGGTTTGCTGTGAAAAATTCCAGCTGCATGTGTTAGTAATATCAGTTTATTAAAAGGCCACGTGGAGAGACTGAGGGGAATAGACTTGAGCTCGGGTTACAGTACAGTACTAAATTTAGCAGTACCTGTGTCTACCTGTCCTGTCTGGTAGACTGAAAGATAAACGTCTGTAAAGAGAAAGAAGAATGAAAAGAACTAGACAGAGTCAGAAAAAGAGGAATGTTAAAGCAGATTAAAGTAATTACAGTTCATCTCCACAAAAATGACCTATCATAGACCGCACTTTGGGGGGGGGAAAGTATTGTAGCAACTAGTCAGATGAAAAAAGGATAAAAATGTTTAAACAAATAAATGTTCAGATTTTACAAAAATGAACTCTCCGTTCTAAAGTTCACTGAGAACTCGCGGTCTAAGATACGTCTGACGGAAGAGACAAAGCAGCCCTAATCTGTTAAACAACAATCACAGTTTACTACGACTACAGCCACAAATTACCTTCAATAAAAAAACAAGTTAAGCAGCTAACAGCTAAAAAAGGATGCACAAGCCTGTTTCTGAGAGTCAACATTAGTGCTGTCCAGCTTTAGGGAAGACTCAGATCGACAGAGTGGAAATTCATCATCGTGATTTCATGAAATTGTCTCTGGCTGTCTGTCAAAAAGTTTTATGTTTGGTATAAATAACGGTCTGCTAGCAGAAGCTGCATGGAAAGCAAAGCAATGTCCTTGCAAAGAGACACATCTAGGCAAGGACACAGATGTTAGGAGCACATTATAAAGACATTTGCACACTTAAGGCAGGTAAAACTATTGATAATCCACATTAGCCCTACAGTACACTGATAAAACATCGCCTGCTGTGACTATGTTGAGTGATTCTTGAAATGTGTCTGACAATGGAACAGTTCAGTGTCAGCAGTAATGACAAATGATGAGGCTGTGTTTCAGAGATTTGTGTCAAGAGCAGTGCAGCAGAAAGGTTGAGGAGCACAAACACTATTCTTTGAAGCATCCACAAAGTCACTGGAGAAGCATGCAGGGTGCAGCATTCACACATGCCTGCATACGGTGTATAAAACCCAGAGAATAGATAGAATGTGCAGTCATACAGTGGCCAGGAGGGCTCATACTCACCTCAGACTTCTCCATCTTGTTCTGAGCATCCACCTGTGTGATGATCTCATTCATATTGGTCTCTAGGACCATACCCCCCATCACCATCTCAGCCAGAATGTTATGAACCTGCCAACAAACATGAGGTCATCTTACATTGTCCGTAAATGCGTATCTTCTTTCCGTAAGGTAAAATCCAAAGATGTTTTGTTAAAGGTGGTATGGACGATCTTTTTCAGCAAATTTTTATCATATTTCCTCGTGGCGTGGATAAATCATTTGTCCTGCCACGTATCAATCATAAAACGCATCTACCGCTCACCTGCAGCCGCGTGTGGCTCGTCCCCACGTTTCCGCGTGCCTAAGCGCATGGATCTATCATAATATAGTTCCCTCAGTGTACGGGGCAAAATGATGACGGAGAAAGACAGTTCGAGCTGACTCAGGAGTGGACAGAAATCTACGGGAGACGAGCGATGCGCTCCGTTGCGCTAATAAACAAACGCACGTGTGTGTTGTATCAGGCCGCACGGGCGAGTGCGCATGCGCACTTCCGCCTGCGTTCTCAAATCGCCGAAAAATCGTCCATACCGCCTTTAATAATGATAATAATGATGCGTTTGATTTGTGCTTTCTGGGAATTATTCGTTCACTCTTCACCGGACGACCACCAGTAACTCGACCACCAGATTCTTACAAAGTCGGTGAGGTGTCTTGCCCAATGACAAAATGGCAATGTTGGTGGGGAAAATGCTTCAACTACTTAGTCATTTTGTTGTATACATTTATCAATGTTTAACCTTTATTTACCATAACCAGGTGAGAACCCATTGAGCTCGAGACATCTGTTTCAAGGGTTATTTGTTATGCATATCTAAACCATAAACATAGTGTATTTCACAACTGTTTACATAAAATAAGATCAGGTGGGCAAACAAGGAGGTTAATATTTGTTGGTGATAAAAAGCAAGCAACTTTACCTTATCTACATGGAAGATTAAGTCAAGCTCACAAACATTCTCAAAGCACTTGTCCAAAGTCTCCACAAAGACCTAGGCACAAAAACAAACACAAAATCAAGGCCAAAATCAACTAGTTTCTCTTGCATTGTTAAAAAAGACATACCGGTATTACGCATGCGTGCTGTATAGTTATAATAATATGTGACACACACACACACACACACAACTAATCTAAAAACATTTAATAACAGAAGCAGGTCCATTGTCTTCAATTTGGACAATGGAAAATATTAAAAGAAAAAATTAAAAGCATCGCTGCTTTTGAAAAATATTTACAATCAAGAATGAAGTAAGAACAGAACTGTAAAGAAGGTGAAAACGGAAATTTTAATGGGGTCTGTAAGGATTCCTCAAATCAGGTTTTTTTCCATAGCCAATACCAATTTCCATATTTGAAAAACCAGAGCAGCCTCTATTTTTTATGTTGACATATAGAATGCATTTTTGACATGAAGACATGTTTGAAATGACTAAAACCTCCAGTACTGTTTCTACTCCTACATAACAGGCGTACGATAGGGACATTTCTCCGTCTTATGCTGGAGATGCCGCTCTCGCCCTTAATAAATCAGTCGATCTCTAGTTAAAAATGATTTAAATGTTGATGCATAATATGTGTTCTTCTAACATTTTGAGTGGCTATTACCTGGATTAAGTCTAAGATTCCTAGTTCACTCTCGGATGAGTCCACACAGAAGACAAAGTACAGAGTGGCGTAGTGCCTGTAGATGAGCTTGTAGTCTGATCCTCCAATCAACCTAAAAGACACACACAAAATATAAGGATCACTTACATTTACTCCTCCTCACATTTACTCGAACATTTGATTTATAGACCGTGACAGAGTTCTGTTAAAAGGTTATTAAGGCCGCGGGGTGTTTTTGAGTGTGCTTCAGAACTGCCCTTTAATGGCCCGACTGCACACGCGCCACTATAAATGTTATGACTCACGTTGCACAAAACAAGGGGAAAACATAGTAAATGATAAAAATTGAGATAAACTCTGCCCTACTCGTCCAATCTGCAATGGCTTTTACGAAATTAAACACAAGACATTACTAATTAGTTATAATAAAAGGTTTCTTCTTCTGCAGGTTAACAGATCATATGTTTTAATTTGAAATATCACCCAATTACTTATGATGAGGATGTTTCACCACAATTTTTATGTAGATGCTATGTACGGTATTCTAATTAAATGTAGGTCGTTTGTGCTAAGTAAAGAGATGTCCGGATGTAAAACGACACCGGATCCTCGTTCATGAATGATAAATGAACGGAGCAGAAACACTGTTACAATTACCTGTAAAACACACAAAGAGACGCCTGTGTCAACCTCATTTTTGTAACAAGGACGCTCAATCAAGGATAAAATCATGATCAGCACAATTATTTGAGTCATATTTGAGAATCACTTTATTTACGTCATGTCAAGAGAGTTAACCTGAAGCAAATGCACTTCATATTCATACTAACATAGATGCACAATGTCACTTTTCTGATAAAGGGTCTGCCACCTGCTCGTCTCCAAAAAAGATCTTTGTGCTTTGACTGGAATTTTGAAATATGGAATTAAACTTGTTCATTGCTACAGAAACAAGCAGGTGGCTTCAGCAGTTCAGAACTGTGGAGAGGCGCTCGCTGAAAGAATACATGTTTTCGAGGTAGTTTTGTGCAGTTTTAGTTTAATCCCTGTGGAACAATCCAGGCAAAGAAACAACAACTCCATAGAAACAAGCAGGTGCACCCTTTTTTTAAACACTGCAGATTAGAAACAGTAAATGGAGGAAAACAAGACCACATCATTCAGAACTGCATATTAAATGTATTCAGGATTACCTTACGCTTGTGATCTTTTGGAGCAATAATAAATATAAATATAGCCGCAAGCGGCAATGATCGGCCCTCGCCACGCCGCCGCCACGCCGCAAGAGGAGGGGGCGCTAACGCGCCCCAATTGTCCTTTTAGTACGCCTACTGCTGAATCTGTGACGCTGTCACATCTTCTCCCCTTTGTTTTACCATCAAAAAGCTATTTTATTTTGAATTCTTGGCAAAATGTGCGGCTTTGCCGCACAGACACCGTGACTCTTTGAATAAAAATGTGGATAACTTTTGATGGTCCACCCCTGAAGATGAGTCTCACCAAATTTCAGGTCAATAGGGCTAACGCCCTGGGAGGAGTTCGTGAAAGTCTAAAGTGTAAACATGTTCTGGCGATTTCCCCATTGGAATAACATGGAAGGTTTCGGTCATCGTTACGGCAAAGCCATAACAATTATGACATGGGTCTCATTGACTTTTTTGATGGGGATGCCAAAATTGAGTTTTGTGTCAAATTTCGGAAAACTAAACATTTAACCTCCATATAAAATCTGTAGGGGGCGCTGTGGCTCCAAATTAATTTATTTCACTTCAAGTAGGTTTAGGGCAAAGAGTTTAACAACTGATTCTAATTTGACGCAATTCGGACTTTATCTGCGCAAACGGCAGAAATGTTAAATTTGGGAGATTTCTGAAATTCTTGCTACAGTTTGCGGCTTCGCCGCACAGAGACCGTGAGAGGTATCAATGTAATTTGGATAACTTTTGATGTCCCACTCCTCAGTAGCATTTTCACAAAATTTCAGCTTTTTAGGGCCACCGCCCTGGGAGGAGTTCGTAAAAGTATGACGTTTGGAAAAACTCCGAAGTCATGTTTAGCCATTTTTGAAGCAATATGGCCGACATTTGGTTGGGCGGACGGCGTTGCCGTAATAATATTTTTTACTTCTCTTGTCACCATCTACCTCTGCGCCAAATTTCATGATTCTACGATCAGATTTTTTTTGGGTCATTTCCCATCTCTCAATGCATTTTTGGTACATTTGGTGGCGCTGACGCGCCAATTTTTTAATTTTAGAAAAAGGAAATAGCCAGAATGTAGAGAGGCACGATTTTTAGAGGTGTGCAAATTTTTGTGACTTTTCGTCAATGTTCACTGGGTGAAAAATAGGGGGGTTGGTCCCGAGAAGAAGAAGAAAGAAAGAAAGAATTAAAGCCGCAAGCGGCATCCAAGACTCTGCGCTTTCGACTTGATAAAGATGGCGCCCTTATTGTGTGTTGAATAAAAAAAGAACTTGACAGACGGCGACACATTGGACATGGCCAATCCAGTGCAAATCAACACAAGTGTCAGTCAAATTTGCTGCTCCGCCGCACAGAGACCGTAGCACTTGGAATATAAATATGGATAAGTTTTGATGCTCCGCTTGTGTAGATGATATTTCCCAAAGTAAAGCTTGATCGAGCTATTGCCCATGGAGGAGTTTGTTAAAGTGTGAAGCGTAAATGTGAACATTTCAAAGATTTGGCGTTTTCCCATTTGTGACAGTATATTTGCAGCTCCACGGCACAGAGACCGTACCACTTAATATCAAAATATGACTAATTTTTTATGCCCCGTTTGTGTAGATGATTTCCCCCAAATATGAGCTTGATCGGGCTTTCGCACTAGGAGAAGTTTGTTAAAGTGTGAAGCATAAAAATGTGGTCATTTTAGAGATTTCGCTGTTTTCCCATTTCTGACATATATTTGCGGGTCCGCCACACAGAGACCGTAGCACTTAGAATCAAAATATGGATACGTTTTGATGCCTCGCTTGTGTAGATGATTTTCCCCAAATATGAGTTTGATCAGACAATCACCCTAGGAGGAGTTCGTTAAAGTGTGAAGCGTAAAAATGTGGTGATTTGAGCAATTTCGCGATTTTCCCATAAGGATATCATGGGATGTTTCTGTCATCGTTACGGTTACGCCGTACAAAATATGACTTTGGCTCTCATACTTTTATGATCAGGATGGCAAATTAGAATTTTGTGCAAAATATAATGTCATTTGGAAAAACTCTATTGTTTATAGGCCACTCTGAAGGCCAAATAGTCAGAATTCAGGGAAAAGTTTGCGGCTCCGTCGCACAGAGACCGTAAAAGTTATCCTTAAAATTTGGATAACTTTAGATGCCCCACTTGTCTAGGGGACGTACACCGATTTTGAGGTCGGTGGGCAAAACGCACTAGGAGGAGTTCGTTAAAGTGTGAAACAGAAAAATGTGGATATTCGAGAGATTTAGCAATTTTCCCATAGGGATAACATGGGAGGTTTCCGTCATGGCTACGGCTACGCCGTAAAAATTAAGGCATAAGTTTGATTGGCCTTTTGCTCGGGACCCCAAAATAGAATTTTGGGCAAAGTTTAGAACATTTGTGTAAAACCAGTTTTTGTCCATCAATGTTCACTCAAAGGCAACTCTGTAGGGGGCGCTATCGCGCCCATTTCAATTTTGTCATGCTAAACTGGTCCAAACTTGAAAGTTTAACAACTGATTCAAATTTGGTCCTAATCGGACTGGTTTTGATCAAATGGGAGCAATTTTTAGATCTGCAATATTCCAAAATAAGTTGTCCAACTTTGCGGCTGCGCCGCACACAGACCGGTAAAGGTATCTCAAAAAATTGACGTACGCCGATTTTGAAGTCGGTGGGCAAAACGCCCTAGGAGGAGTTCGTCAAAGTTTGACGTGAACAAAATGGCTAACACAGCGTGTTTTCATTTTCAAAGGAAGATGGCGGCCATAGGGTAAGTCTGGGGGCGTGGCCACAATATTTTTTTTTTTTTGTCCTCACGAGAGGAATGCGTGTCCCGAATTTCGTAGCTTTACGCCAAAGTTGACCTCGGGGCGTCTCCCATAGGCGCAATGTATTTTGACTTTTGTCGGTGGCGCTGTCGCGCCATTTTTTAACGAAAAAAAAAATGGCCCAGAAAAAACTACATTTTTCGCCGATTCTGAATTTTGGGCAAAGTTTGGTGAGTTTTTGAGCATGTTCAGGGGGTCAAATTGGAGCTCAAAAAGCAGAAGAACAAGAAAAATAATAAAAAATATAGCCGCAAGCGGCAATGATCGGCCCTCGCCACGCCGCCGCCACACCGCCGCCACGCCGCAAGAGGAGGGGGCGCTAACGTGCCCCAATTGTCCTTTTATTACGCCTACTGCTGAATCTGTGACGCTGTCACATCTTCTCCCCTTTGTTTTACCATCAAAAAGCTATTTTATTTTGAATTCTTGGCAAAATGTGCGGCTTCGCCGCACAGACACCGTGACTCTTTGAATGAAAATGTGGATAACTTTTGATGGTCCTGAAGATGAGTTTCACCAAATTTCAGGTTAATATGTCTAACGCCCTGGGAGGAGTTTGTGAAAGTCTAAAGTGTAAACATGTTCTGGCGATTTCCCCATTGGAATAACATGGAAGGTTTCGATCATCGTTACGGCAACGCCATAACAATTATGACATGGGTCTCATTGACTTTTTTGATGGGGATGCCAAAATTGAGTTGTGTGTCAAATTTCATATAATTTCGCAAAACTAAACATTTAACCTCCATATAAAAGCTGTAGGGGGCGCTGTGGCGCCAAATGAATTTATTTCACTTCAAGTAGGTTTAGGGCAAAGAGTTTAACAACTGATTCTAATTTGACGCAATTCGGACTTTATCTGCGCAAACGGCAGAAATTTTAAATATGGGAGATTTCTGAAATTCTAGCTACAGTTTGCGGCTTCGCCGCACCGAGACCGTGAGAGGTATCAATGTAATTTGGATAACTTTTGATGTCCCACTTGGGGGTTGGTCCCGAGAAGAAGAAGAAGAAGAAAGAAAGAAAGAAAGAATAATATTCCGATGCGAAAACAATGTTTCCCATTTTTCAAATATCATAAACTATACATTTTCGGAAAGCGCTCGCGCTTTCCTACCTCATGGTGTGGGTCCCTGGTCACTGACGGGTACTTTCGATAATTTTGAGTGGGCTCCGCCCACTTTGTGTTTTTGGCCCTCTATACAGTAATAATGTTCAATTTTTGCATTACATGCTTATATGCACGGAACATGCAAGAGATGGGGAACGTATTCGTGAGCTACTTAGCGCAAATGAGTGCTTTATATGGGGATGACGACCGCTTCGCGGTCGTCATCCCAATGTAAAGTGCTCGTTTAGTGCGACCTTTTGCACGGGCTTCGCCCGTTTACAACGGTAATGTTCCATTTTCCTACAACTAATTAGTATGCACGGGGCGTGCATGAGTGGAGGAGTGCGTTAGTGAGTGTTTGGAAGTGGGCGAGCGCTTCGCGCTCGATTTCGTGCGCACTACGTGCGCACTTTCGCAGCCGTGCTTCGCACGGCCTTACGAGATTAATAGGCCTCTCGCCAGCTTGTGGCGCTCGGGCCTAAATATAGCCGCAAGCGGCAATGATCGGCCCTCGCCACGCCGCCGCCACGCCGCAAGAGGAGGGGGCGCTAACGCGCCCCAATTGTCCTTTTATTACATCTACTGCTGAATCTGTGACGCTGTCACATTTTCTCCCCTTTGTTTTACCATCAAAAAGCAATTTTATTTTGAATTCTTGGCAAAATGTGCGGCTTTGCCGCACAGACACCGTGACTCTTAGAATAAAAATGTGGATAACTTTTGATGGTCCACCCCTGAAGATGAGTCTCACCAAATTTCAGGTTAATATGTCTAACGCCCTAAGAGGAGTTCGTGAAAGTCTAAAGTGTAAACATGTTCTGGCATCCGGTCATCGTTACGGCAAAACCATAACAATTATGACATGGGTCTCATTGACTTTTTTGATGGGGATGCCAAAATTGAGTTGTGTGTCAAATTTCATATAATTTCGCAAAACTAAATATTTAACCTCCATATAAAATCTGTAGGGGGCGCTGTGGCTCCAAATTAATTTATTTCACTTCAAGTAGGTTTAGGGCAAAGAGTTTAACAACTGATTCTAATTTGACACAATTCGGACTTTATCTGCGCAAACGGCAGAAATGTTAAATTTGGGAGATTTCTGAAATTCTTGCCACAGTTTGCGGCTTCGCCGGAGACCGTGACAGGTATCAATGTAATTTGGATAACTTTTGATGTCCCACTCCTCAGTAGCATTTTCACCAAATTTCAGCTTTTTAGGGCCAACGCCCTGGGAGGAGTTCGTAAAAGTACGACGTTTGGAAAAACTCCGAAGTCATGTTTAGCCATTTTTGAAGCAATATGGCCGACATTTGGTTGGGCGGACGGCGTTGCCGTAATAATATTTTTTACTTCTCTTGTCACCATCTACGTCTGCGCCAAATTTCATGATTCTACGATCAGATTTTTTTTGGGTCATTTCCCATCTCTCAATGCATTTTTGGTACATTTGGGGGCGCTGACGCGCCAATTTTTTTAATTTTAGAAAAAGGAAATAGCCAGAATGTAGAGAGGCACGATTTTTATAGGTGTGCTAATTTTTGTGACTTTTCGTCAATGTTCACTGGGTGAAAAATAGGGGGGTTGGTCCCGAGAAGAAGAAGAAGAAAGAAAGAATAATATTCCGATGCGAAAACAATGTTTCCCATTTTTCAAATATCATAAACTATACATTCTACCTCATGGTGTGGGTCCCTGGTCACTGACGGGTACTTTCGTTAATTTTGAGTGGGCTCCGCCCACTTTGTGTTTTTGGCCCTCTATACAGTAATAATGTTCAATTTTTGCATTACATGCTTATATGCACGGAACATGCAAGAGATGGGGAACGTATTCGTGAGCTACTTAGCGCAAATGAGTGCTTTATATGGGGATGACGACCGCTTCGCGGTCGTCATCTCAATGTAAAGTGCTCGTTTAGTGCGTACTTTTGCACGGGCTTCGCCCGTTTACAACGGTAATGTTCCATTTTCCTACTACTAATTAGTATGCACGGGGCGTGCGTGAGTGAAGGAGTGCGTTAGTGAGTGTTTGGAAGTGGGCGAGCGCTTCGCGCTCGATTTCGTGCGCACTATGTGCGCACTTTCGCAGCCGTGCTTCGCACGGCCTTACGAGATTAATAGGCCTCTCGCCAGCTTGTGGCGCTCGGGCCTAATAAAAATAATAATATTTTTAGCAAAAACAATATAGCCGTTTCCACTATAACAACAAAATATACATCGTTTGAAAGCTCTAAGCCTTCCCGATGCCGTCATGGGGTGGAATCATCATTACGAGCGCTTACGCACTCGTCACTCCCTATTCCGTCGGGATGCCCCGCCCACTCCCCATAGACTTCCATTGATTTGAGCAGATACAAGCATGACCCATGCCTGCGGCATGGATTTTTGCGTACGGGACGATGCCAAGAGGGTTTTTGGAGGAATGCAGCGCTTCGCGCTGCTGTTGTCAACAATGAGTGAATGGGCTACGCCCATTCACTCATTGTTGACTATTTCTGTCATAGCAGGAGTAAGTATGCATGATCCATGCCTTCGGCATGGGCTAGTTCACTGTACTTGCCAGGGGCGACGGGGTACCAAACATGCGGGCTGCGCCCGCATGTTTGGTCAGACAGTTGCAACGCTGCCTTCGGCAGCGTTGCGGGAGCAATAGGCCCTCCGCCCTGCTGGGGCTCGGGCCTAATAATATTCCGATGCGAGAACAATGTTTCCCATTTTTCAAATATCATGAACTATACATTTTCGGAAAGCGCTCGCGCTTTCCTACCTCATGGTGTGGGTCCCTGGTCACTGACGGGTACTTTCGTTAATTTTGAGTGACTTTGTGGTTTTGGCCCGCTATACAGTAATAATGTTCAATTTTTGCATTACATGTTTATATGCACGGAACATGCAAGATATGGGGAACGTATTCGTGAGCTACTTAGCGCAAATGAGGTCGCGGTCGTCATCCCAATTTAAAATGCTCGTTTAGTGCGTACTTTTGCACGGGCTTCGCCCATTTACAACGGTAAAGTTCCATTTTCCTACTACTAATTAGTATGCACGGGGCGTGCGTGAGTGAAGGAGTGCGTTAGTGAGTGTTTGGAAGTGGGCGAGCGTATCGCGCTCGATTTTGTGCGCACTATGTGCGCACTTTCGCAGCCGTGCTTCGCACGGCCTTACGAGATTAATAGGCCTCTCGCCAGCTTGTGGCGCTCGGGCCTAATAATAATTGGACTAATTTCACGGCACGATCAAGCACTAAAGCAAAGACACCAGGAAGAGCAGTCACTGTCAAACGGCTACAGCAGGTGGGGTATAAATACAGACCAAACAAAGACATGTATTTCTAGTGTGAAGTGACTTTACTTACATTCCCCCTTCAAGGAAATTACAAACGTTCTCATCTCTTTTCGAGACCAAGTGAAAGGTTTCCCTGATGATCTGTTGTTCCGTGTCTTCTGACTGCAAGAGAAAGACAGTTCACATCAAACACACATTGTTGTAGTTGAGTTTTGCCTGGGCAAACACTGAGAGCGTGGACGTTTTGCTGATGATATGCTTATAATCCTTAACTTAAATATTGACATGGGCTCAAAGGCGACATAATGCATTTCTTAACGCGATCTCTGCTGAGTTCTATTTTCAGACAACTTAAAATAGTAACTAGAAGCAAAGACGATTCAGAAGAAGATTGTTTTTTGTAATTATTGTATAGTCCTATTTTAGTACAAATTTAGTCCTAAAGTAAAGATGGGCAATACGTATACTATGACTGCTGTATCTAAGATATGCAACATTTTTATATTGGGTATATTGTTAATAATAAATTGGGTAAATTGTTCATTATAAAAAGATGTTTCAAGGATTTTAAGTGATGCCACATTTTTAGGTGATTTTACAGACCATTATCTAATACTTAAAACCCCACTGATATAATTAAGGACACATTTTTGCACATTTTTGTTGAATTGCCAAAACATCTTATGTTTGTAATAATTAGAAACTACAAAAAAAAACATCCTTAGTTCGGGTACAGACGTGGTTTTGGACCTACTTGGAATAAAAGTATATAAGTACCAGCCATTACAACGAATGCTATTTTTTAAAACAGCTCTTTGAATGTAATTTTTCATCATACACAATGCAAATACATTCACAATACTATCAATAGTTCCACAATCTGCCCCACCTCCAGGTTGGGCTACTACAAACAGCGTTACTGTGGCGGTGAAGTCAAAATGTAACACAAGTGCGAGTAGAGTAGAGGAGCGGGTCGGCATGCTGCAGCTGGGAGGCTGAATCAGTCATGTGACCTGAACCATGGGACTAACACTATTGTTGTAGCTAAGAGCGTCTTTTGTGTTAACATGGGAAAGACTGAAATACGCGTGCTTACTGTTCAAAGGAAGCTGGGTATTACAACTCGGAATTAATTGCCACTTGTGTCCTTCTAGACTTGTAATTAAGGCAAAGGCGTTTGTTTCAGTGTATAAATAGAATAGTTGTATTAGCTTCTCCTTGGTGCCGTTTACAAGCCCCTGGACAGTTGCTGCTGAATGTGGCTCCCCTCTCCTTCTTATAGACGCAGCAGACAGGCTCAAACTAACAAGATAATGGTCTCTGCGATGCTTATCACACCTACACTATATCCAGCCGTAAACCACATTATATTCATCTAAATCTATTGTGAAAAATGACATGTCTTTCTTTTAAACATCACGTCAGGGCTTAAAATGAACACTATACATCACGAGGTTTAAATTGGCTATTAACACGGTCCCTCCCACTGGCCTTTTCTACGATCACTAACACGATGATTTCAGTTAGATTTGGTCCATGTTCAGAATCAATTAACATAACACTTCTGGCATCACGCTATGAAGTATTCATTACAGAGCATTTGGGTTGTTTTGTTGGTGGATTGTGATTTTAGATTCGATTGGTTTTGTTTATTTAGAGAAAAGCAGACAATGTTTTGCTGAACTAGAACAAGACATACTTTAATTCAGTTCCATTTCACACAAAAAACAGTCAAATCTATTCTTTTTACGTCTGACCCAAACAGGGTTTTATGCTGACAGAGGATGAGCTGTAGCCTAGAACACAAATTTGCTGCTAACTTTTGGAAAATAGTGGCCATTGAGGCATATAATAATACAAAGACTGTAAGGCGACACCTTTTCATGCAACAGATGGCTAAACCCCCTTGTGCATTATTTAATTTTCTAAATGATTTATTGTCCTCATTTCAAACGTGAAATTCAATCCGATTCCCTGCCTTAGAAAACAGTGCGGTGTTCCAACGTGCCCTCTTCTTTATTGTATTTAAGGAACTACATTATCGTTCAGAAAATAATGGATCAAACTAAATATTTCAGACCTCAATATCTATGGTGGGTAGGGTACCATTTCTTTGTAATGATGGGTAGATTTTTGCCATTATGATTGTTATAATGACGTATTATTATAGTGGCACACGAGATTTGATTTGTTACTTACATTACTTATTGCAGCTCACGCCTTGAACAATACTTTTACACATTGTTTTTACTGCTTATCCTGCTTTATCATCGTGTCGGTGGCATAAAATAGCTTCAATATGAATCGTTTATCGTGATATTTTCAATAAACCGTGCATCGAAATGGTGTGAACCCCCCAGGCATGCCCATATACTGTACCTGTATACTGTATACTAACCCTAACCCATATAGTGTGCACCCTCTTTGGGTGTTAGACTGAAGAAAGGCACCTGCGTCACCGGTCTATTGTCTCTCTAACGCGGGGGACAGCTGGACCTTCACAAACACATCCACTTAAGAATATGCCAACGCAGCTTTATCCCAATACAACAGATCCACGGCTCATCCCCCTGAAGGATGTTACATAAGCGCGTCCATTGCTACCTGGAGTGATGATTTCAGGACTTATTGGATATTATGTGGCCTCGTCTTTCAGTCACTCTGCAATGTGTAATGCGCAGGTAATTACATCACCCTGGGCAACGGCAAAAAGGCACGAGTCTCTCACAAGGGCGTTATTGAAGTCATGTGACACAAACAGTCCACTCTGCCGTGGATGGGGCACAGCTGGATTTACCGAGACAAAAAACGGTCGCTTCTCCGGTGAAAGCAGATCGCCTCGCCTCGGCTCGCACGCGTTTAATAATTCACGATTCAAAAGGCCCTCGTTGGCTTTTTCTGCGACATGTTATAGTTCCTGAAACAAAAGCTCCGCGCGCGTGAGGAGCAGGAGGAGTAGCACACATGTCCAGCTGCTGTCGCAAAATCTAATATTTCCTCTTTACGGGATAATAACACTGGGGCTAATTCCTTTTGTCACCGGCTGCACGACACGCTGCGATGTAAAGCTGTGATAACAAGAGAATGTCACACACACAAACTTACATAGTGCTCGTAGAATTTGGAGAGCCGTGGTTTCCCATGGTTGTTGAAAATAAGGATGGCTTTAATCATGATGCAGGCGGCGAGCAGGGGCCAGGGAGCAGAAAGAGACCAGTCTGTGGGAGACTGTAGTCTGCAAAGCCCCGTGAACCCAGCTCCTCCTGACCGGGATTCACTTCAGGTCCCGTAACAGATCTAAATCGAGGCTAATTCAGATGAACCTCAAGTCGCGCACACCGCTCGGCCATCGTCTCCACACGGAAATGGTCCACGTCAAACATCTCTCCCTCCCACGCGCCTCCTCCTGGAGCTACAGCAGCCGAGAGGGCTCAAACCACACGTGAGAAAGTCTAATCATAGCCCCCCTATCTGGCTGTACGTAACATATAGATTTAAATTTAACCCTCCAGGTCATATCGTTTTCACTCTCAAACATTCAACTATATTAATGTTGTAAATGATCATCTTAAAGTTAAATGGATTGAGCTGAATTTTAAATTGAGTTCAGAGGTTTTATGACTGTAGAATGCATATATATATATATATATATATATATATATATATATATATATATATATATATATATATATATATATATATATATATATATATATATATATATGTGTGTGTGTGTGTGTGTGCTGTCAGTGTCCTCCAGCCCCTACTTCTTCGTGTGTTCCCCTTATAAATTTGACGGTCGTGACTCCCTCTTCCCTTTTAATATCTCTGTCTCAAGAAGAGGTCAGTCATCCATCGTGTCATCCTTTATGTTTTATGTGTTGTATATTGATTTAATTGTTATATCCTTTTTTAGTTTGGGCTGGATTTGCCTCGTGGCACGTATTAACTCGTTTTGTGTTTTTCTGTTAACCAGTTGACAAGAATAAACGGAGGGTGCCTCCAAAGGATAAACCGTGTCTCGTGGCCATTGATAACACAACGCAAGAACAATCCGGTCACATAACATGCATATATATGCATTCTACAGTATATGTGTATATATATATATATATATATATATATATATATATATATATATATATATATACACACATACATACATACTTGCACCATAATCTAGAACTGTGTAGCCTGGATTAACTTTTTCTACAATTAAGGAATGCACTTTTTATTTCTAAAGAAGAATGACAATCTGGCTTTAAGATTATTTGTCTCAGTTTATCATCAATCCAGATGCCCAAGTATTTGTAGGTACTTACTCATTCATATTGCCATCGAGCGAATAGATACAGTTTTTGAGAGAACGGCATACGTTTCATGTGCAGTATGTTTGGCTGCAGTCGTATCTGTGGAAATAATCTGTCTTTGTTATGAGTTCACCTGTTACTTGACTGATTCATCGTCTTTGGCCCACAAAAACTTAGAGAAAGTGTTAGCAACCACCTCCAGTCTCTCTCTTTAAAACCCGTAACCAAGGTAAAACATTTAGGAGTAGTTATGGACATGAATTTCAACCGCTACATCAATTCAATAACATCAGTAGCTTTCTTCCATCTGAAAAAATATTGCCAAAATTAAAAATATAGTGTCCCAACCAGACTTATCCACGCATTTGTCTCCAGTAGACTAGACTACTGTAACGGCCTGCTCACTGGCCTCTCCAAACGAGCTGTAAAACAGCTGCAGTACATCCAGAACGCTGCTGCTCGGGTCCTGACTAGAACCAGGAAGTATGATCACATTAGTCCTGTTCTCAGGTCTCTGCACTGGCTCCTGTGGCTCAGAGAAGAGACTTTAAAACAGCTCTGCTTGTGTACAAGTCTCTCCATGGCCTAACACCAAAATACATCTCAGACTTGTGTGTGCCATATGAACCATCTCGAACTCTAAGGACCTCAGGGACCGGCCTCCTGCTGGTGCCCAGAGCCAAGACCAGACACGGAGAATCTGCGTTCCAGTGCTATGAGGTCTGGAATAGCCTTCCCGAAGTTGTGAGACAGGCCCCCACTGACTGACATAATTTTACCTGTTTTTTAATATTTTAAAATACTACATTATTTTTATTCTTTATTTTACTCTGACGTACATTGTTTTAATTTTTTATAATTTGCATTGTGTTTTTATTTGTTTGTTTTTTAATTGTGTTTTAAACACTGTAAAGCACTTTGAATTGCAGTTTGTATGAATTGTGCTTTATAAATAAATTTGATTTGATTTGATTCACTGACTTTGGAGAGAGGTAAGGCAGGGTTGTGCTTGGTCCCTCCTTCTGTTCTATTCTTTATGGTGTCTCAATTGATGAAACAGCACAAGAAAATGCCTGCTATATATAACCAAACCAGAAATGTCCATACCTAACGTGATGCATTTCCTGCATAATATTGGTCCAATGTCTGGATACAAATTGAATGCACAAAAAACTGAAATTCTCTCTTATTGGCGACCCCATCTGACCTTTAGAAAGACCTTCCCATTCAAATGGCAAGCGGAATCCCTTAAATATTTTGGTGTAGTTCTCCACAATCTTAGAGGAAAAACTTTATCTATACTCTTTTCTCCACTATAAAGAAATATCTTGAAAAGTTGACTTTTATCCCATACTTCAGTCTAAGTCAAAGGATAGAAACTATAAAAATGATTGTTTTACCCATATTTCTCTATTTATTCCAGACTCTCCCGATTTCCATCCCCAGCGGGCTGTTTGATGAGTGGAGTAAAACAATCTCAAGTTTTTCTGTACTGGTATGATCCAGAATACGAAGCTCAATGGAAAAATATTGAGAGTAGTGTACAGGCCCTACTAGCAAATGACAAAATGTAGTTGACAATGTTAATCGTTGACTGAGGTTCAGGAGCTGGACCACGCCTCCACTCTTTAACCACACCTCTAATTACCCAGAAGCCCTATTTATACAGGCCTTTCCCAGCATCTCTTGTAGTCTCTGCTCTCTCGACCCGACCCTCCCACCCCATGTCTCTATCATCTTCACCTTCTATGGAGGGGGGGTTCTGAATCGGCTGGGCTGATTACCCGAGACCGAGCCCCCTCTACCCAGCCAACTATCATCGATCCATCACCATCATCATCATCATCGATCCATCATCGATCTATCATCACTATTATCAATAAACATTCTTTCATATTCCATTGTTGTGGCGTGGTCCTTGTTAGTGAACGGAGTCATTTGGAGAAAGTTAAGAATCCCTGGGTAAAATCTGTGCTTACAACATGGAAAGAGATAATCAAAACATACAAATAGACATGACCTGAGATGCAAGGTCTGGATTACAAAAGGTTTTTCACCAGATTGTGTTGAAATATTCCTTTGACTTGGAGAAACAGGACGTTTATATGTATTTAAAATAAGGAGTTCTTATAACCAAGACATTAAACAAAGTAATGACCATTATAACCCTCTGACTGAATTTTTTTGTCAAGGTTTATAATCAGAGTGTTCAAGGGGAATAACAGCTAAAATATAGCCGCAAGCGGCAATGATCGGCCCTCGCCACGCCGCAAGAGGAGGGGCGCTAACGCGCCCCAATTGTCCTTTTAGTACGTCTACTGCTAAATCTGTGACGCTGTCACATCTTCTGCCCTTTGTTTTACCATTCAAAAAACAATTTTATTTTGAATTCTTGGCAAAATGTGCGGCTTTGCCGCACAGACACCGTGACTCTTTGAATAAAAATGTGGATAACTTTTGATGGTCCACCCCTGAAGATGAGTCTCACCAAATTTCAGGTTAATAGGGCTGACGCCCTGGGAGGAGTTCGTGAAAGTCTAAAGTGTAAACATGTTCTGGCGATTTCCCCTTTGGAATAACATGGGAGGTTTTGGTCATCGCTACGGCAAAGCCGTAACAATTATGACATGGGTCTCATTGACTTTTTTGATGGGGATGCCAAAATTGAGTTGTGTGTCAAATTTCATATAATTTCGCAAAACTAAACATTTAACCTCCATATAAAATCTGTAGGGGGCGCTGTGGCGCCAAATTAATTTATTTCACTTCAAGTAGGTTTAGGGCAAAGAGTTTAACAACTGATTCTAATTTGACGCAATTCGGACTTTAACGGCGCAAACGGCAGAAATGTTAAATTTGGGAGATTTCTGAAATTCTAGCTACAGTTTGCGGCTTTGCCGCTCAGAGACCGTGACAGGTATCAATGTAATTTGAATAACTTTTGATGTCCCACTCCTCAGTAACATTTTCACCAAATTTCAGCTTTTTAGGGCCAATACCCTGGGAGGAGTTCGTAAAAGTACGACGTTTGGAAAAACTCCCGAGTCATGCTTGGCCGACATTTGGTTGGGCGGACGGCGTTGCCGTAATAATATTTTTTACTTTCTACTCTTGTCACCATCTACCTCTGCGCCAAATTTCATGATTCTACGATTAGATTTTTTTTGGGTCATTTCCTATCTCTCAATGCATTTTTGGTACATTTGGGGGCGCTGACGCGCCAATTTTTTTTATTTTAGAAAATGGAAATAGCCAGAATGTAGAGAGGCACGATTTTTAGAGGTGTGCAAATTTTTGTGACTTTTCGTCAATGTTCACTGGGTGAAAAATAGGGGGGTTAGTCCCGAGAAGAAGAAAAAGAAAGAAGAAGAAGAATATTCCGATGCGAAAACAATGTTTCCCATTTTTCAAATATCATAAACTATACATTTTCGGAAAGCGCTTTCCTACCTCATGGTGTGGGTCCCTGGTCACTGACGGGTACTTTCGTTAATTTTGAGTGGGCTCCGCCCACTTTGTGTTTTTGGCCCTCTATACAGTAATAATGTTAAATTTTTGCATTACATGCTTATATGCATGGAACATGCAAGAGATGGGGAACGTATTCGTGAGCTACTTAGGGCAAATGAGTGCTTTATATGGGGATGACGACCGCGAATGTAAAGTGCTCGTTTAGTGCGCACTTTTGCACGGGCTTCGCCCGTTTACAACGGTAATGTTCCATTTTCCTACTACTAATTAATATGCACGGGGCGTGCATGAGTGGAGGAGTGCGTTAGTGAGTGTTTGGAAGTGGGCGAGCGCTTCGCGCTCGATTTCGTGCGCACTACGTGCGCACTTTCGCAGCCGTGCTTCGCACGGCCTTACGGGACTAATAGGCCTCTCGCCAGCTTGTGGCGCTCGGGCCTAATTATATCAATGCATTACTAATCTGGACAAATACTCTACTAAATATATAAAAAAACAAATGGGAAAGACAAATCATCAGATTATTCTCTTTTTTGTCCCGACTCTTGTGAGGGGCATGTTTATACATTATGTTTCTGTTTCTAAATTATCAGAAACATCAGTAACAACTGTGTTAGGTTCTGGAATACAAGTGGTAAAAACAATGTAACTGACCAATAACTGATACTTTTCAAAGTTATACTTGAATTGGATTTAATACATTTTGTGTTCCACACACACCCAATAGGACAGTGGTCACTAAAATCAATAAGAAAGGCACCACTACATTGGTGATTCTGAGGCTTGCTGCTTAAGGTAATGTTGCTTTAAGTGGTTCTTTATGGTCAGGTCGAGTGGGAGCAGTAACTGAGAGGTATAACTCTGTCAGAAGTTTTGGACAATCAAACAATATTTGTGTCACATAAAACAACTAACTCAGAATGATCAAAGTGGAGATGAAGGTAAAGAAGGCCTCTAGCTCACCGACAGGTGCAGCTGGAGGACGATAAAACCTACTCCTATTGTTTTCCCAAGTTGCATTCAACTTGTAAACTTTGGTATTTAAAGATACAGTAAAACAAGATTTTATAAACATTGCTACTCCACCTCCTTTGCAGGGTCTATCATAGCTAAATATATCAATAAATGTCCGTATGAATGATGAAAAACATATTAAAAAAAACTTGCCGCACCCAATGGGAATAAAAACACAACTAAATTGGTAAAAATATATACTACATCAACAATAAACCTTAACAAACCCAGTTTATTTTTCCATCTGTTGGATGTGTGTAATGTTTTGTCTGTGATGACACAGTTTTGAGTGTGTTCTTTTATTACCCCATGTGTTATTTGTGCTTGTAGCGCTAATAACTATTTAATCTTAGTAGGTTAGATAGCACAAACTTGAACGGCAACTGTGACATGCAGAATGTTTGGTTTGTCCTTATCCAACATGGAAATGTATTGCACTGAAGTTAGAACACTGACCCCATAAAATCTTCCAAAGCGCTCCTAAAACTCACTGCTCATGAGCCTAACTGCAGAGCTTTGTATCAGCTTGAATAAAAAAGTCGCATAAATCGCAAGGTGTTATTGTAAAAAAAAAAGTGTATAGATATTAATATCAAAACTGGATTGTATTATTTTACTTACAACTTGTTGTTGTTGTTGTTGTTGTTGTTGTTGTTGTTGTCACTTTTAATGGCGGCTGGCAGCCAACTGAAAAGGTGCCGCCACCTACTGTAGTTATACGTCTTTAAACTTTATTCTTTAGACTTTAGACTTTAGTACAACATCCATATTATAAAGCGCCAGTTGTAAGTTTGTATTTGGGCCACAGAGTGTCGCACTTGGCCTTAAGACGTGGCAAAAGCAGATGCGCAGTAAAGTATTCTTTAGTTAGTAGTACAGCCAAATACAAAAGCTATATTATAGCTTAGGTACGAACTTTCTCATAACTTGTTACCATGAAATTCAACATTCTGTAGGACTTTGAATATAGGCCTGAACGACCTGGCAAATCTGGATTTGTCTGTTGTCACTTATTTCGCTATAATTACACCTAATTCCATGTTTCTGTCCCTCTGTGCTCAGGCACTGGAAGAGCTCCAGCTGTACTGGCTCCACATTTCATTTTACATTCTTGACATTTTCAGTGTTGATAGTTCTGTTCAATCAATTGCAGTGCATGTGGTGTGATGGTGCTTGTTTCATAGTGCGCACTGCATGTTGTCCATTCGGGCTCTGAAAGGGACAAACAGAGTGAGCAGGGAACCAGGAGAGAAGAGGTTACGTTTGTGGCAACGTGTAGGGTAGACCGTCTGAAAATGGGCTGGTCCAAGTTTTTATGAAGCGAACATAAGACTATTTAATTACCTGAAATGATATACGACTCACAATAGGTATCATCTTAATAAGCATGCCACAGTTGACAAAGAAATAACTCGAGAAATGCACTTGCTATTCTTAATATTGTAATGTATGTTATGTCTTGTCGTGGCGTCACCCTTTCCCAAAGTGGTACAGTCCATCCCTGTCTCGCTGCAGCGGCAGCCTATAAAAACTAAGGACCTCGGCAAAGTAGAAAGCCTAAATCTGGTGAGCAACAACAAAGCGCCAAGAATCCACAAGCCAGAGATAAAACTGCAGCTGAAATGGAACATACTGAGGTGGTGGTGCCCAAATCTCTGGACGAGTTAATTGCAATTTTGCACCAAATCTTCCAGAGTGACTGCATCAATGTGGAAGAGGTTCAACAGATAATGGAATCATATGAGAGCAATCCTCAAGACTGGAACACATTTGCAAAGTCTGACAAGTACAGGTAAAGTACCTTTAATGCTATTTGTATCATTTTGCTTTAACATGTCTGTGTACTATTAAAAAAATACTGGGTATTTTGTTTTAACGTTTATCTGACGCACTTAATTACTTCTGGATCCAGCTTTAAATATAAACGTGTTGATAAAAGCTTACAGTAGGTAATATATTTAATTAGCCTATGAATACACACTAATGTATGGATCACACACATATGTATGGATCACACACATATGTATGAATACACACACACATAATGTATGAATACACACACACATAATGTATGGATCACACACACACACATAATGTATGGATCACACACACATGTATGGATCACACACATAATGTATGGATCACACACACATAATGTATGGATCACACACATATGTATGGATCACACACATAATGTATGCATCACACACACATAATGTATAGATCACACACATAATATTATGTATGGATCACAATGTGTATCTGCGCAGCGTGAGCGAAGCCTAAACACGTCAGCAAACATTTACAGGAGGACATCATGTCAGCTTTATGTTGTATTAGGCCTTTCCTCTTCCAAACAAACCCATAATAGAACAAACCTGATCTTCTCCAACACCAACAACACACGCCGCTGACGTCACAGCTCATTTGAATAAAAAACACCCGACTCGCTGACAAGAAAGTTTGACCCTGCCAAAGTTGCTGTGCGATTGCAAACATGTTTCAACAAACGTGTTTAGAAGTATTCGGGATTGTTTTGAATGTGTTTCCCCTTCAGTACAAGAGGTGTTTACTAAAGGAAGCGCGGTGTTTGGGTGTTTGGGTTAGAAAGGGTAAATGGAGGGAGTGTAGCCGGGCGTCCAATCACCGCAGAGGACTGACACACCCGCTGTTCTGTGCCGAGATTTACGTGTCCCGGGGAGATACAGCTGCCAGGGAAACGTCTCGTGGCCGTGCGGCACGCCATGAACATCTGTCAAGTCGACTGTAACGTTAGAAGTCCCGTGTGAACGTGGCACTTGGCCCACGTCTAAACGTTTGTCCCGTCACGTCACTCTAAACATGTTGGTGTTTTTGTTGTAGGTACACACGAAACTTGGTGGATGAAGGGAATGGAAAGTTTAACCTCATGATCTTGTGCTGGGGAGAAGGTCACGGCAGGTAAAAAGCTGTTCCTCATAAAGTGCATTTATCCTTTTATAAGTCTTGCCAGTGGACTTCATGAATGCCATGCCAGTAAAACGTATTATTGAAGTGATTTTTATGAATATTTAAAGTATTTCTACGTTTGTGTGCACATTGCAGTAGTATCCACGACCACACAGACTCGCACTGCTTCATGAAGCTGCTCCAGGGTCAGCTCAAAGAGACGCTCTTTGAGTGGCCTGAAGGCGAACAAAAAGGAGAAATGGTCCAAAAGTCACAGAGGATCCTGATGGAAAACAAGGTTGCGTACATAAATGGTGAGAAATCTCCTCCCTTGTCTATTTTTGCAAATTGTGGCGGTGACTGCTCTTTCTTTTGAAACGTATGTGTTTTTGGGAAAGTGACACTCAACTTAAAGTTGCCAAATCTATTACATAAATTTATTGCTCAATATATGAGAGCTGGAACAATATTTTGGGGGGCTCAATATTTGCAAAGTATTGTGTGCACTGCGTTTTTGCCCGTGGGGAATGTTCCTCTTTTTTGTTTGTGCTTGTTTATTTGTTTGTAGTATGATCAAATTTGACCTGTAAAGGTTCGAATATTACATTACAAATAATCACTTGTGTGTTTCATTGTGTAATTTATGTATTGCAGCTCATGTTTTATGAAATGGTTATAGTTAGACATTTAATGGGATTATTTTGCTTTAGGGTTGTTGTTGGTCTAAAGTAGTTGCAGCATTATTATTTATCACGATATTTTCTGTAGCAATATCGTGACCGGCCTTGAGCTGCTACTGCCAGCTGCCACCGGTACAAGTACACTTTGTTCCATACGACGCATCCATTTTAGTACATCCGGCTGTTCTCACCCCACTGAAAGGCTCTTTTCCCCCTCAAATGTCTGCAGCACACATGGAGCCGCCATGTACTTAAGGTGTCTAGAGTTGGTTACAAAACTGCTTGTATCCGTTCATAAATTCAAGCTTCATTTTATAGCATTCCTGTGGCTTTACATTGCGCCCTAAATGTGCCGTATGTTTCCAGACTCCATTGGCCTGCACCGTGTGGAGAATGGGAGCCACACAGAGAGTGCGGTCAGCCTACACCTGTACAGTCCGCCCTTCCAGACCTGCCAGACCTTCGATCAGAGGACCGGCCACAAGAACGCCGTCAAGATGACCTTCTGGAGCAAGTTCGGCAAGAGAACTCCATTTGTAAGCAATCTTATTTAATACGCTGTTTTAAATAATTAAGGGGAATTATTTTGTACTCTAGTATTCAGACTAGGTGTCAAGACGACGACAAAAAACCACAACCTCTAAATCAGTCTGAATAGTATAATTAAATTAATGATGCCAGATAAACTTTTTTTTCTAACCTGACAAACAGGAAGTCTATTATTTTTTATTGCACTTTACAGTCTAAGAAGCCTTATGTTATCACAGTGTCGCTATAAAGGTGTAAGGGCAAACCATGATAACATGCAAAAATATGAACGAACATCCTAATTTGGTCATTAGTAGTCACCTGATTCAAGCACTTAATTCATGGGCCCATTGTCTGCTGTGGGTCATACTCCTGACAGTATTACCCTTATCTAGTTGCTTCAGGTTATATAAGCATACCTTGACCATAGCAGAGTGAGGTTAATGCATCTGATTGCAACACCAAATAGTAGAGATAAGATAGTAACTAAAGTACATAATCAACTGCCAATAAATGTCAGCACCCCAACAAAAGTATTTTTCCATAGCTTAACATTCAATGCTAAATTGTGAACCATACACAGAAAAGGGGGAAATTTAATCCATTTGTTGTATTGTTCTTTCAGGAGTCAACAGTGTCACAAGAAAACAACTGATTGTCTAAGAAGACTCCAGAAGTATGAATATGTAAGCTTTTAATTAAACAATTGGATTGTGAATTTCATTCCAAAGGAGAATTGCTGTGGAAGCAATTGTGCGCCCTACGATGACTAAGCAAGCTATTTAAAAATGAGAAGCGGGCCCGTTCAAAAGGACAACCCAGTAATTAGAATGGCTTTATCGCTGCCCAATGTGAGCTTGGCAAATACTGATGAGCACAGGACGAATGCATGAATAGGCTTGGACATGGACTCAATCTGCCTTTTGTCTGCTAGGCCCGAGAAGACCCTTTTCCCAATAACAACATTCCTGTCCATCTGTGACCTGTGCACCCACACGTTGGCAAGTTATAGCCAACAGTAGACCAGTTTTATTCATTCACAAAATGTTTTGAATATGCAGAAATGTAGTCTTTTTACTGTTGATTTGTCCCACTTACGTATTGTACCACTTTTTGTCCAGCATTACCTGTACAGTTGGATTAAAATGTCATGTTCCATTTGTATTTGAAAATGTGTAAAGATTTAGAGTTGTGTTTTTTTATTGGATTTAATTTATTTGCAGGTATTTTGTTCATCAAAAGAAACTTGGAAAGAGCCCTATAACTATAACTTAGAGAATCCATAACAGACGTTTAAAGTCTTTTGGAGGGACTATTTTTTTTATTTAGAGACAGTCTAGATAATATTTCTATTTTTCTCAGGATTTGAACATATTTTGTAGCTTAAAATATAGTTGTTGTAGTTGTAAAGCAAATACTACTCATAGCTGTAGCAATTGTGTCCTTGACTTGTTCCATTCTTTAATTCTACTTCTTGGCATAACTGCAAACTATTAAACACTTTTGCTCTTTCACCCATTTTTATTCTGTGTTTTCAATTTGCTGCACACATACACTTTTAACACCATCTAATATTTATTTATTTGAAGTCCACTACAGAAAAGGCCAATATTAAAGGTGCACTGTAGTACCTTTGTGGTCTCCATGTTAGTGTTTTTGCTTTGCCTGTTTTGTTTGGCATTAAACCGATCCATCTACTGGTGATTTTATTGCGTAGACAAAATTTTAAATCACCCTTTTTTTCTGGCCTGGTTGTCTCCATGGAGATAGAGAAGTTTGATTCCATTACTACATGGAGACAAGCAAGTGAAGGACCTGCACCAGAAAAAAAAAAAAACTATAATAACCTAGCAGTAAATCATATTGGTCATATTTGTACTTTGGTACTGATCAATTACCCTGATAGAAAATGAATCATACCCTAATAAGTACATTAATCCAATTCATGGGAAGCTTGCCTGGCAACTTGTCAGCATATATCTGTGCCAGAGTGTTGCATCCCTAACAAGGCCAGATGAGGCAAAAATATATGAGTAAACAATAAGGCAAACCATTTACCGTAACAAAATTATAAACCATTAATGTAACATAGCCTACAGCAGTGTTTCTCAAACTGCTGTGGTTGGTAGGCTATACCTGGTGTCCTCTTTTAGGCCTATGTGGTTTAGTCTGCTTTTTGTCCTGTTTTAAATTCTGTTTAGATATGGTGGTAAAAGCCAAATATTTTCTTGAGGGTACTTGATGTGAACAGTTTGAGAACCCAAACCCCCCAGGTCACCCTTGAAAAAGAGATTTCAATCTGGTTAAATGAAGGTTAATTCATTAGAAATAAACAAACCTTTTTTTCCCCCCTTAAGGACCAGTACTAAGCAAACCATTTTGTTTCCGTGACAGGTTGATTTGCACTATAAAACATATTGTGTACTAGAAATCTGGAATAAATAACATTTGAATATACTTTTCTCTGGGCCCCGACCCCAGATAGCCCACGGCCCGGTTTTAGGCCCACGGCCCGGTGGTTGAGGACCACTGGTTTACCAATGCCTGACCTCTGATGTGTGTTACAAAGATCAATAGTTACTCAAACAGCTAAAGTGCGTCACA